>NW_012151174.1:353365-355293 GCF_000956105.1 Propithecus coquereli
GAATGAATACGTCAGCCACGCCCCCAAACCCATCCCAAATGGAGCCAGGTCTCCTCCGTCAGGCCACATCTGCTCCATGTCTCTCTTCTGATACCCAGAATGAATTCCTGTCCCCAAAGGCCACAGAATGCCCCCAGTTCTGCCTGCCAGCTACTCTCGACCCCTCATGCTGCGATGCCACCCTTTGACCAAAATGCCTGACAGCTACCCTAGTAGTGGAACCACTCTGAATCTGGGCTCCACACATTCCAGCAGCTGGTACCACCACTCTTCCTTGAGGGAGGTGCTGTAAGCGTAAAGGCATTGTCCGGAAGATTCCTCACCAACCAGTGGCCCGAGGGAAGCTGGCTTTGGAACGTAACCCTGAGGCACTAACTTTTTGGCTTCTGCAACACCTGCTGCCTTTGGGCTCCCTGTAGCCTCTTCAGAGTTAGCAGGAGCTCTGCCAACTCCTGGTACACCTTCCCCCTCCAACCACAGAAATGAAACAACAAACAGAACAATTCGCTCTTTAAGAGGGACAGCAGGATGGAAGGTGTGTGATATTAGGGGTATGGTGTCCTCAGCCTTCTCATTTCACATTGTCCCCATTGTCCTCTTGCTACTTTGGGCCTGGGGTCGCCTCACTCCCAGGGCCACCTCTGCCATTCCTGGAAAACATTTTGGCCTCCTCTGAGCTCTTCCTCTTCTTGAGATGCCACAGAACTTCTCCTTGGGCTGCCCCAGAGCTCCAGAAGACATCAACCTCATGGCCCAGGTGAAAGGGTTGGGGAAGATCCTACTCCCCTCTGTACCCGCCCCTGCCCCCGTGTTCTAGCTATGCTTCCTGCCCCTGTGGAGAGGGGGAGAAAGATGCAGACTCCCTCAGGCTCTTTCCATTCAGCTGCAGCCTCTGCACGGAATGAATCTGCAGAGCCCCTCTGAAGTGCTCCCTGCTGACTCTACGCTGTGGGAAGTCTTTTCTCTGGTCTCTCCTCCATCCAGCCTGCTGTAGTCTCCATTCATCCCCAAATGGCCTTTACAGTTGACCAAGGATAAAACCTTAGGATTTCCGGGACTAGAAATACCTTCCATAACTTAGTGTAACCACCCTAATTAGCAATTAGAGAAACTGAGGCCCAAGTGAGGAAAATATTTAGACCCAGAGTTACCCAAGACAGCAGGAGCAGAACCAGGTACTTTGCTTCACTCCCTCAACCCCATACACACCCTCCACACCCACCCTTCTTTCCTTTGTTGAGTTGAAAGGGTGAGTCTAGCCCTCAACCTTTGTGCTGTGTGACTCCAAAATATCTCTGTTACCTCTCTGATCTCTGTTACCTCTGAAATCAATAAGATAAAAATAAAGTTCTCTATTTTGGAGCCAAATGGATCCCTGAGTTGCCTTGCTTTTTTTTTTTCTTTGTAGGCAAAATCACATAACGTAAAATAATCATTAACCATTTTAAAGTGTGCAAAAGTGAGGCAGCACAGGTAGCTATTCACGATACTGGGTGACCATAGCCTTCGTTTAATTTCAAGACACTTTATCACCCCACAAAAAACCCTGTAACCGTTCCTCTCCCTTCCCTCTGGCCCCTGGCAACCACTAGGATGCTTTTGTCTCTATAGATTCACCTATTCTGTTAGTTTCCTTTAAATGGAATACATGAAATATAAATGGAATCACGTGACCTCTGTGTCTGGCTTCTTTCACTTAGCACAGTGTGTTCAAGGTTCATCCACATTGGAGCAGGTGTCAGTACTTCACTCCTCTTTATGGCTGGATAATATTCCAAAGGATGGATAGACTCATTCTGTGTATTCACTCACCTGTTGGTGGACACTTGTCTTCTTTCACCTGTTGGTTGTTGTGAAAAATGCTGCTATGAGCATGCACGTACAAGGTTTCCCTGCTTTTGTTTCCCCCATTGTTGGGTTAACAGAAG
>NW_012151174.1:355343-358291 GCF_000956105.1 Propithecus coquereli
TCAGGCTGGTTTCGAACTCCTGAGCTCAAACAATCCACCCGCCTCGGCCTCCCAGAGAGCTAGGATTACAGGCATGAGCCACCGCGCCCGGCCCAAATCCCAATTTTATATATCATTTGGATATTTTCGGGAAGTCTTTAAGCCGGTGGGTCTCAGGCTGAGGCAAGAAGACAGCCCAGAGATAGACACACACAGTGCCAGAAACACACACCCCACACATGCTCCCAGAAACAAACACAAGACAGTAACTACATATCGAGGATTCTTATTGAAGCCAGGTGCTATACTAAGATGTTTTATGCACATTTCCTTTAACCTCACAAGAGCCCTCATAGATAGACACCATTCACCCCGCATGAGAAACGAAGAACACTAAAAATGTGAAGTCAGAAATATGCTCACACCTACATAGGCAGAGGTAAAACACACCCACAAACTCTCTCCTAGAGAAATCAATGTGGCGTATCATCCCAATGATTTGCACTGAGTTTGGGAACCACGTGAAAGTCCACCCTGAATTCCAGGTTAAAGGTTAATCTCATGCAAATCTGTTGCAATGGATACAAGCGTCTGGGCTTACAAGTGCTGCAGGGCAAAGAATGTGCACCCGCCCTGTACCCACACTGGTGATCTTCCTTCTGTGCCCACAGGGAAGCGCATTTGTCTTGGAGAAGGCATAGCCAAGGCCGAATTGTTCCTCTTCTTCACCACCATCCTCCAGAACTTCTCCCTGGCCAGCCCTGTGGCACCTGAGAACATCGACATCACACCCCAGGAGAATGGTCTGGGCAAACTACCCCAACAATACCAGATCCGCTTTCTGCCTCGCCAAAGGGGCTGAGGGAAGGGGGCCAAAAGATTCCAGGGTCATTAAGTGTCAAAGACAATGGCCCTGACTCCCTCCACAGCTCCCTGCCTCTGAGAGACCTGCTGCGAGCCCGTGTCCTTCCCCCTCCACAGCGTCTGCTGTCTGAGCTCACGTCGCTAGTAGTGGAGGAACAGGATTCACACTCAGGCTCTAGAACCCAAACTTCATCACAGCGCCCTCTTTTTCATACACATATTTTTAAATGAAGAGCAAATTCACATAAGATAAAATTAACCGTTTACAATGTGAGACGTAGTGGCAATGTTCATTCACAACGTTGTCCAACCAGCAGCACGTAGTTCCAAACATTTTTAGCATCTGCTCCGGATGATCAAACTACAACCCAGACCTGTTAAGCAGTCACACCCGTTACCTATTCCCCACTGGCCCCCAGAAAACTCCAATCTGCTTTCTGATTCTGCGGACTTAACTATTCTGGATATTTCCTATAAATGGCATGACGCAGTGCGTGATGTTTTGTGTCTGTTCTCTCACTTCGAGCAATATTTTCGAGCTCATCCATGTTGGGGACCGCAGTCATACCTGCCCAAGTCCTCCCTCTTCCTCACTCTCTGCTGCCGCTTCTTCCTTCTTCCTGCTTTAAAAAGGCCTCTTCAGCCCATGTCACCTGAGCCGTGTGATTTCCTTTCAAGTCTCCTGAGAATCAAATAAACAGCTAAAGCCTGACCTCCCTGGGTCAAGAGGTGATCTGTGCCGTTTTGTGGGGGATTCATTTATTGTCAAGTCCCTTGAGATTCTTCTGCAAGGACTTTTGGTCCGTATTTCTCCCTCACCTCGGTGTCAACTCTGTGAAGGGCCAACACGTTGTCTTGTTCCTCGCTGTATCTCAGCTCCTGGAGCAGTGTGAGGCACATGACAAGTGTTCCAAACATCCACTGAGGAGTGAGTGAGTGAGTGAATGAATACGTCAGCCACGCCCCCAAACCCATCGCAAATGGAGCCAGGTCTCCTCCGTCAGGCCACATCTGCTCCATGTCTCTCTTCTGATACCCAGAATGAATTCCTGTCCCCAAAGGCCACAGAATGCCCCCAGTTCTGCCTGCCAGCTACTCTCGACCCCTCATGCTGCAATGCAACCCTTTGACCAAAATACCTGACAGCTACCCTAGTAGTGGAACCACTCTGAATCTGGGCTCCACACATTCCAGCAGCTGGTACCACCACCCTTCCTTGAGGGAGGTGCTGTAAGTGTAAAGGCATTGTCCGGAAGATTCCTCACCAACCAGTGGCCCGAGGGAAGCTGGCTTTGGAACGTAACCCTGAGGTACTAACTTTTTGGCTTCTGCAACACCTACTGCCTTTGGGCTCCCTGTAGCCTCTGCAGAGTTAGCAGGAGCTCTGCCAACTCCTGGTACACCTTCCCCCTCCAACCACAGAAATGAAACAACAAACAGAACAATTCGCTCTTTAAGAGGGACAGCAGGATGGAAGGTGTGAGAAATTAGGGGTATGGTGTCCTCAGCCTTCTCATTTCACATTGTCCCCATTGTCCTCTTGCTACTTTGGGCCTGGGGTCGCCTCACTCCCAGGGCCACCTCTGCCATTCCTGGAAAACATTTTGGCCTCCTCTGAGCTCTTCCTCTTCTTGAGATGCCACAGAACTTCTCCTTGGGCTGCCCCAGAGCTCCAGAAGACATCAACCTCATGGCCCAGGTGAAAGGGTTGGGGAAGATCCTACTCCCCTCTGTACCTGCCCCTGCCCCCGTGTTCCAGCTCTGCTTCCTGCCCCTGTGGAGAGGGGGAGAAAGATGCAGACTCCCTCAGGCTCTTTCCATTCAGCTGCAGCCTCTGCACGGAATGAATCTCCAGAGCCCCTCTGAGCTGCTCCATGCTGACTCTACGCTGTGGGAAGTCTTTTCTCTGGTCTCTCCTCCATCCAGCCTGCTGTAGTCTCCATTCATCCCCACATGGCCTTCACAGTTGACCAAGGGTAAAACCTTAGGGTTTCAGGGACTAGAAATACCTTCCATAACTTAGTGTAACCACCCTAATTAGCAATTAGAGAAACTGAGGCCCAAGTGAGGAAAATATTTAGACCCAGAGTTACCCAAGACAGCAG
>NW_012151174.1:359141-359951 GCF_000956105.1 Propithecus coquereli
TTTTTTTTTCAGCATATTATGGGGGTACAGATGTTTAGGTTACGTATGTTGCCCTTTCCCCCCCTCCCCCCCAAGTCCGAGTTTCAAATATGTCCATCCTTCGGGTGGTGTGCATTGCACTCTTTTTGTATGCATTATATAATTTTTTTTGATGATTGTGTAATTACTGTAATTCCAGAGGGGCAGGGTGATGGATAAGGAAGGGACCAGGAAGGAACTTTTCCTCCCTTCTCACCCTTCTTAGCCCTCTCCTTTTTCCTCAATCCGTCAACCTGGCTTCATAGATGCCTCCCCCAGCTCCATTAGATCAGTGCCTTCGTCACCTGGGTAAGGATACTTTCTCTCTCCCTTCCTGTCTCAATATGAAGACCAGACTCACAAACCACCACCACCACCTCACACATGCCACCACAGGTAGTTAAGAGATGAGTCCTGAATGGGTATAAGGAGGAGGGAGTGTTGGGGGGATCAGAACGGGAGGGGAGGCAGAAGCCAAGAGCGTCAAAGGAGGCAGTCTAAACTTGGGTCTCTACCCTGAGAAAGACATCCTAGCAGCAGATCTAAGACATAGCTACAAGAGAGGATTTTGAATGTTCTCACCACAAAGAAATGACAAATGTCTCATGTGATGAATATGCTAATTACCCTAATTTCGTTGTTTACATTGTATACATGCATCAAGACATCATACAGGGCTGGGCTAGGTGGCTAACGCCTGTAATCCTAATACTTTGAGAGCCCAGGCGTTTGAGACCAGCCTGAGCAAGAGTGAGACCCCATCTCTACAAAAAAATAGAAAGATCAGTCAGG
>NW_012151174.1:361281-363601 GCF_000956105.1 Propithecus coquereli
ACACAAGGACTCTTGTACTCACGTTGTCTTAGAAATATGTAACTTACCATTATGAAATCTTAAGATTCTAGAAATTTAGCATTTAAGAGAGAGAAGCATGAATCTCGGAATTCTTCTAATCCAGGTTCATTATTTTATATGTGAGGGAACTAAGTCTTACGGGAAGGGGCAGATTCTTGCCCAAGATCACAGGAGCAAAGATTTCTATACCTTTTTCCCAGTAGTCCTTCCAAGCCCAGGGTTTAACTGCATTCATTATTCTTCCCACGTCTGTATCCCTATAAAATCGTTATCCTCTTTGCTCTACACTTGGTATGCCAATTAACACCCTCCTCTTGTGTCTTCCTTCACTCCCAGCTCAGTGAGAAACACGGCCCCGTGTTCACTGTGTATATGGGACCCCGGCCAATAGTTGTTTTATGTGGACGTGAAGCAGTGAAGGAAGCCCTGGTAGACAAAGCAGATGAGTTCAGTGGCTTTGGGGAAACTTGGCTAGACTAAAACGTCCAAGGTCATGGTAGGTAGAAACAACAACAAGAAAAACAGAAGCTGTTCATAATGGACTCCTCATGTTCCAAGTTCTTTGATAATGACTTTACATGAATTATTGCATCAACTCCTTTCAGAGGGCTTTTAATATTGTACTGATTTTGTAAATGAAAAAGCAGAGGATAAGAAAGGTTAGATTATGTCACACAGTAAGTGGTAGGACCACTTTATATTTAACCCACACCATCTGACTTTAGAGTGTTTTCTGAGTCATTTCTATTCATACTTTTAATGGATTACTGAGTGATACTCTGTGTATGCGCTGAAGCCCTCATATCCGACCTTACCTCTCGTCTTCTTACACACATACACATGCCTAACCCATAGATCTCTGCCTCCTCCGTTTAGGTAGATCCCTTTCTCCAATGCATCCATTTCTAACTGCCCACATCCTTCAGTTCCAAGCAGGCTCACCCCATTCTTTCCATCCTTCCGTCTATCTATCCCTGTACCTTCTCTTCCTTATGTCCATTGATCCATGAATTCATTAAAAGTCCATTTATTATTCTTTCTATACAAACAGCTTTTGCTCTATTATCTATACATCTATCAATCAACTTTCTATTTATCCATCCATCCATTCATTAACCCTTCCATCATTCATACATCTGTTAATCTTTCTGTCCATCCATCCTTCCAGCTGTTATTCATGTATCTCAAATCATCGATCCATTAGCCTTTCACCCATCTATTAACTCTTTCATCTATCCAACCAGCCATCCATCGTTCCAGTCATAAACTCTTTCTGCTATACATCAATCAATGAAAACAATTTCATTAAATTTCCATTAAATTTTAATGCATCAGAATAAGACTCTCATCAATCCATACATCTGGTAATTTCTAAATATTTCTTGCTACATAGTAACTCCTTTTCTATGGATGTATTCATGTACAAGTGTGAGCTTCTGTGTACATGTGCATACATATATCTAGAGAATTGAAGTGGTGTATAGAAAATAAAATTAGTATCCCATTCCAGAGTACTCTATATGCATTCTATCCATTCCTCCCTCTGCCTCCCACGCATTTATTTATTTATCCAGTTCCAGCTTTCTTTCCTGTAAGAACTTACAGGATATGATGCCGTAAAGGAGGCCCTGGTGGACCAGGCTGAGGAATTCAGCGGGCGAGGCGAGCAGGCAACCTTCGACTGGCTCTTCAAAGGCTATGGTAAGGGGGACCCTGGGTGGAGGAATGTGGTCAGGCAGACTGCATGGCCTCAGTTTCCCCACTCACCTGCCCACTAGAGCCTGTGGCAAAGCCCTTACTCTGCTCCCTCCCCATAAATAATCATTGTTGTCTCTGTCACTCACCTGTCCCAGTGTCCATGTCCCGATTTCTCCCTGCCTCTCTCTGCCCCTGTCTCCCTGTCCTCTCACAGATGTCTCTTCCTTTCCCTACGCCTCCTTCTCATACAACCTTTGGGGATTTCTGTTTTCAAACCCTCGTCTTCTGTCTCCGTTTGTCTTTTTGTCATTCTCGGCTTCTGTGCTTCTCCACGTTTCTCTCTCTCCTCCTGCTCTCTCTTTCTCCTTCTTCTATCTTAGAATCTCACTTGATTCCTGCTTCAAAATCCCCATGCCTCTACCTCCTGGTAACGATCTCTCCTCTTTCCAGCCCCTCTCTGTTTCTCCCTAGTTATCTCTCTTCTCCAGCTCACTTTTAGAATCCTTCACCATTTTTACTTCCACCTCCCAGATCTCCACATATCTCACCTCCTGTCCCTCCATCCTCCACCCTTTTGCTATCCCTCTCTCTCCTTCCTGTC
>NW_012151174.1:365661-366695 GCF_000956105.1 Propithecus coquereli
CACAGCAACAGGCCTTTAAGGAGCTGCAGGGACTGGAAGACTTCATAGCCAAGAAGGTGGAGCACAACCAGCACACAGTGGATCCCAACTCCCCATGGGACTTGATCGACTCCTTTCTCATCCGCATGCAGGAGGTACTCCCCAGCAGCCAGTGCGGGGATGTCCAAAGTCCAGCAGTGGGAAATAAGACTGGGGAGACGGAGAAACAACAGAGAGCCATCCAAATAAGCCCCATCATAACAATCTTCACAATCCCCACAGTTATAGTAACCATCGCTGTTCCATCTTCTGAGCCCTTGCCCACGGCAGGACTTGTGCATGTGAATCACAGTAGCAAGCGCTTCTACAGCACTAATATGCACCAGGCACTGCGTTAAGTGCTTTAAGATATTCACCTGTTTCTCACTCACAAAAGCTCTTGAAAGAGGTTCTATCATGTCCCAATTTTACAGATGAGGTAACGGGCTGAGAGAGTGTAAGTGGCTTATTTGAGGTCACACAGTGAGGAAGCCACAGATCTTAGCTGAGACCCTGGTCTCTCTGACACTAAGCCTGGTGCTTTTAGCCACCATGCTGTCTCAACTTTCATACCCTGGTTATCAGATACACCTGTGGAGACAGGTGACCTGGCTTTGCTGTGTGACATTGGAGGAACCCTACCTCCTTCTACATGTCAGTCTCCCATCTGTGAAGAAAGGTGGGAGGGCTTTATGGAGTCTGAATTTCAGGGTTAAAGGATCAAGGGAAGGGATTCCTCCCTAGTAAGCTCCAAGGTTTGGGGAAGGAATAGGATGCTGTTGCTGGAAACTCTGTGTGTTCATGTCAGAGAATCTATCTCTTTTTAACTCTCTCTCACTCACTCAATCTTGCCATCTCTGTCCTTCTTTCTCATTCTCTCTCTATCCCTCTCTTTCTAAATATTCCTACCATGTAAAAAGTGACAACCTAGCAGGGTACAGGAGGCATCGCTTGAGCCCAGGAGTTTAAATCTAGCTTGGGAAACATAGTGAGACTTTGTCTCTGTAAAAAAAAAA
>NW_012151174.1:369756-370720 GCF_000956105.1 Propithecus coquereli
AGGCTCAGAGATGTTTAGAGCCTCCTCTGAAAGTCTCCCTGGGAATATGCAGCTGGAGGTCAGTAGTGGGGTGAGGAGGCAGTGAGAGTGGGCTTCACCTCTTCCCCTTCCACGTCTCCTCTTCAGGAAAACGGTCCTGTTTAGGAGAAGGCCTGGGTCGAATGGAGCTCTTTCTCTTCCTCATCACCATCATGCAGAACTTCCGCTTCAAGTCCCTGCAGTCGCCTGAAGACATCGACTATCCCCCAAGCACGTGGGCTTAACTAGGATCCCACCATACTATACCATGAGCTTCCTGCCTCGCTGAGGGAGGGCTGTGTGGGGCCAGGGCTCATGGATGGGACTAAAGGAAGGGGTTCGGCAGGGGCGGGGCTAGTAGGAGTGGCGGGATCATGGAAAGGGGGCTCGGAAAAGGAAGGCCAGGTGGATTGAAGGAGGAGGGGAACGGAATCATTTCACCCTTATAGATGCTTCAGTGCGGGGATCAGAGGAAGGGAAGACTTACAGTGTGATACCAATGATAATAATAGCAGGTTCTCCGTGTAAGCTCCGTGCTAAAGGTGTTACACGTTCACCTCGCTAAATGCTCACAATCCTAGGCCAAGGGGAACAGTATTCATGCCCATTTTACACATGACAAACTTGAGCCTCACAAAGTTTAAGTCTGTGTCTGAGGTCTCACAGAAGAGCAGTGCCCAGGAAGTCCTTGAACACTGATCTGTGCCCACAGCTCTTTGGGCAGATTAGGAAAAGCCACCCTTTTCTCAAGTTAACAACTTGGTATATTATCACACAACCTGAAAAGTCCCATCCTTCGCCCACATTCTTGTCCACTCATTTTTGAGTCACAAATTCCTATCTTTTATCGGCAGCCTTGAACACCAGAGAGAGCATTGTCTGTGGCCCCTACCAGGTAAGGCCATTGGGTCCCATTCAGAGTCATTCCAGGGACAGGAATTATATC
>NW_012151174.1:372250-373459 GCF_000956105.1 Propithecus coquereli
GATGAGAAGAATGTAAATTCAGCTTTATTTGGGTGGAATGTTCTGTAGAGATCTGTCAGACCCTTTTGTTCAAGAGCTCTGTTTAAGTCCATTATTTCTTTGTTTATTTTCTGTTTGGAAGATCTGTCCAGTTCATTCAGTGGAGTGTTGAAATCCCCTGTTATTATGGTGTTATTGTTTATCATGTTGTTTAGATCAGACAAAGTTTGCTTTATGTAACTAGGTGCTCATGTGTTGGGTGCATAGATATTAAGGATTGTAAACTCTTCTTGTTGGATCTTCCCTTTCACCAATATATAGTGGCCATCTTTGTCTTTTTTACTTTTTCTGGTTTAAAGTTTATGTTATCTGACAATAGTATAGCTACCCCTGCTTTCTTTTGACTTCCATTTGCCTGGCTGATAGTTTTCCATCCCTTGACCCTTAGTCTGAAGGCATCTTTGTGGGTTAGATGTGTTTCCTGTAGGCAGCAGATACTAGGCTTGTGGATTTTTATCCACTCTGCCAGCCTGTATCGTTTCAGAGATAAAGAGATAACCAGTACGCACACCTATTAGAATGGCTAAACTCCAAACAATGACAACACCAAATACTAACAAGGAAGTGGAGCAACAGGAATTCTCATTCATTTCTGGCAGGAATGCAGCCACTTTGGAAAACATATTGGCAGTTTCTTACAAAGCTCAACATATTCTTGCCAATGATCCAACAATCATACCCTTTGGTAGTAACCCAAATGAGTTGAAAATTTATATCCACACAAAAACCTATATACAAATCTTTATAGCAGCTTTATTCATGATTGCCAAAACTTGGAAGCAACAAAGATGTTCTTCAACACACAAATTGATAAAGAAACTGTGATACATCCGTACACTGGAATATTATTCAGCAGTAAAAAGAAATGAGCTACCAAATCACAGGAAGACATGAAGAAACGTTACATGTTATCACTAAGTGAAAGAAGCCGGTCCAAAAAGCCTAACAGGGTATGATTCTAAATATATGATATTCTGGAAAAGGCGTAAGTGTGAAGACAGGACAAAGATCAGTAGTTGCCTAGAACTTGGGGAGGAGGGAGAAAGGGAAAAGCAGGTGGAGCACATGGGATTTGTAGGGCAGAGAAAATATTTGGATCATACTGAAGTGGTGGAATTATGACATTATTTTCTTTTTCTGAGACAGAGTCTCACTCCGTTGCCCAGGCTA
>NW_012151174.1:374604-394538 GCF_000956105.1 Propithecus coquereli
AATATAAATTTTTAGTTAAAATATTCCTTAATGAGTCAACCATTCTTTGTGTGAAGGAGAGTCCTGTAAGGGAAAAATTCATTTCTATAGACAATAGGTTTCTTGGGTCAAACTAAGATGACTGCCAGAATGATTTTTCTGATCCAGTCCTCCAGCAAGCTGGCCTTCCCGGGAGGCACGCTTAGGTAACCAAGGTGTTATCTCCTATGTGAATCAATGTGATCACGCTTTAACTTGGCATGTTGCCACTATTGTTCTGAGCCGTATATAAGCACTTGCCATATTCTCGCTGTGTGCTGCCTTCCTCCAACAATAAAGAGTATGTCTTATCTGCACCCCTCTGCTCGTGTCTCTTTCAAATTCCGAAAACTATTCCGGTGCACTCACTAGCTGAAGAGCCCCATCCCCACATTTGGCAAAGCCCGCAGGATTCAGCTGGGGTAAATGTCCCCTCCGCCCCAGTAGGGGAGGCTATGTGGCCTCCCACGGGCTTGTGGCACCCAGTGGCAGTGGTTCTCATGTCGTGGGCCCCTGCCATGGAGTGGGAGGTGGTGGAGTGTACGCCTGCCGCCCTGGAAAAGGCCTTGTGGACCTTGGAAGAGTCACTGCAGCCTGGGGAGTGAGCGGCAGCTGGTCCGGTGGGCTGACTCTTCCTTACAGCCCTCCATGAGCAGCACAAGAGCATCCTGTGGAGAGAAACCCAGGTAAGAGAATCACAAGTGACAGAGGAAAACCTGGAAGCCCGGGTGCAGGCTAACACACTAATGAGTGTTTTGGCCGTAGACCCCGATGAAACCACAAGTACACAGGAGACTGAGGGCGGGGCCCCTCCCCTGCTGAGTGCCCCCTAGTTGTGAAACAGAGAATGGAGCATGTGGAACCCACGGGGACCCAGGGATTGGCGCATGGCATGCCTACAGTAACGGAACATATCGTTCACTCTGCTTACATGCCTGCAGAGCTGTGGGAACTGAGGAAACAGTGCAGACAATGCCCTGGGGAAGACTTGCCTGCCCGGTTGCTGCATTTATGAGGCGAAGGGATGGATAGCGTCCCGCTTTCCCCGAGGGAGATGGAGCAACTGGCATCCATAACTATACGTCCTTCCCTGAGGCAGAGGCTACAGATAAGTAGTTACTGTGGTGGGGGCGACCACTCCTCGCTTGAATGGCTCATGGATGCTGCCCACACAGTATGGGAGGACTCCAGAGAACTACCTGAAGCCATGAGGAAGTGGACTTCACATGTTTGTGATGTGCCCTGACTGGACCTAATGGGTGGAAAGGAGTAAGTTCTACAGGTGCCTTACTAAATAGAACTCTAGGAATGCAGAGACTGGGTCCAGTTTGACCGACGTCCTCTGTCTCCCATCTGTCGCCAACACCACTGTGAGCCTGCACCCACCCATCCTCTGGCAGGGTCAGTCCATAGTTACCAACTATGGGATTAAACATGTCCATGTCCACCTGTCTCAGCCGGGGCATGACTTTCCCCCATGATGCAGCAACTTTCTTGCAATGTTGAGCAAACCCTTTGCTGGACTCAGGACCCTGATGGGGTTTGACGCAGGAGGAGGGGACAGATAATCCTGATTTTTTAATGGGTAGGGCCTGTACTTTGATGTCCTTGGAGAGCTGCCGAGGACTCTCCTAAACTTAGGATGTGGCTCTTGCTGTGCTGTGTGATCTGGCACAAAGCTTTGGTAGTCATCCAGCACGTAGGCATTATCTTCGACGACTGAGATTCTTTATTGTGTGTCATCCATCCTATTCTTAAGACTTTCCACTGTTTTTTATAGTTCCTTAAATGTTTCTTACATTTCCAGAATTTCTCTTTAGTTTTTTCATAATATTTCAATTTCTTTAGAGAATTTTTCATTCATTTCCTGTATACTTCTTGTGGCTTCTTTGTGTTCGGTTTCTATTTTCTCTTCAATTCCATTGAATTTTCTTGCAATCCATATTTGGAATTCTTCCTCCATCATTTTAATTATTTTGTTTATATTGATATCCATTGTTGTGGATCTAATGATTTCTTTTGGGGGTGACTTTTCTCTCTGATCTTTCGTGTTTCCTGAGTTCTTTCACTGATTCTTTCTCATCAGGCTACTTTGTCGAGAACTGGGAGTGATGGGACTGGCTTATGGCCCTATGTCCAAGTCCCCGAAGGGACGTTCCTTGACAGTGCTGAGGAGAGGCAGGCTGGTCCTGTATTGCCTTAGAGGTATTTTAGGAAGTTGGCTTACCTCTCACCTGTTGTCTTCACCTCTTGCCAGTGCAGATTAGTGAGTTTGGTCCCACAGCTTAAGCTCTCAGGTGGTGAATCGCACTTGTTGTATGCCTCCACTGCCCTCTAATAGCTTGGGATGGAAGGCACTGTGTTAAGCTATGGGATTATTCTCTCTGTTATTTATTGTATTTTGCATGGAAGAGCCAGTTAGCAAGTTATCTGATGCCTCTGTTTTGGACTCTGGACCACTGGATAGGGTATACAAATGCCGTGATCTTTGGGAAGGGTTTTTCCACTCCCAAGGGTTACTTGAACCCTGTTTCACCATTAGGTGGGGCCAGGGCGAGACAGATCACAACTGCTGCCTGCAAGCCTGAGAGTGTATGCTTCTGTGGTTCCTTGATCTTCCACTAGGGGGAGCGGCTAATTTGTATTTTAGGGCTCTTTCGCCACACTTGGGAGGCTGCTCCTGATGGGAGGGGTCCGTTCGTGTAATTGCTGAGGAGTCTGGCCAGGATTTCCTTCCCAGTCAACAAACCCCAAAGCTGGCACCGCCTGGACATGGAGAACAAGTCCTAGAGTTATGTCCTTATCACATGACTTATGCCAGTCCGGCGGACCGAATCCACAGGCTGCCCCCTATTGCTTAGCACGAAGGGCCCGCAGATTCATGCCAGTCGCACAGAGAAAGTGGCTTCTCTCGTGTCTGCTAACCTCTAAGGACACGAAAGTCGCAGGGCTTGGGGAGAGGTGTTGCCAGAGACTGCCGCCCGCCCAGCATCGGGGATCGCACAGACGGTGGCCTCCCCCCACAGAGCACCAGTGGCACCTGTGTTGGGCAGACGCGCTCAAACTCACCCACTGACAGCTTGTGGGTCAGAATTGACCAACGCTGTATGATGAGTCAGTAAATGCAGCAAAAGGGTCCGCAAATTGACCTCCCTGTCAGTAGGTGGCGCTTGCTGGGAGGGGCAACCTGCAGTGTTGCTTTTGGTCCTGTAAGCAGCTCTAGTTCCTCTGGAAAAGCACTCTAGTGCCTCAGGTGGTGGGTGGGGCCCTGGGACTTCCAGGTGTGTCCTTATTGTCCACGTCTGCAGTGGCGCCTGGGTTGGGGGAGCCTGCCCTCTAGCTCCACAAATGCTTATTGCAGGGGTCAAAGGTCTGCCCTCTGCCTCTGGGCACAGCTGTCAGGGATTGGCTGAAGTGCCTCCACTTAACCAGAAAGTCCGTGTGGCAGTGGGGCTGCCTGAGACCCACCGTGGTGTGGTGGTCTGGAGCAGGCCTTGCTCCATTCCACCATCCCCTATGCCAAGTTTCTTCAGGGCCTCTGCTGGCAGGAACTCCCCTATGACTGTGATGGGGCCAGGAGGTTCCCTGCCCAGGCTCAGAGCCTGAGGTGGGAGCACGCCCCACCCGTGAAAAGAGGGGTGCCGCTGGAGCATGTTGAAACTGGGACCCACTCTCATCTTCCCCTGAAGGCACACACACCTCAGTAGCCTATTTCACACATATCCCTTCTGTGGCCCTGGGCAATGCAATTGAGACCGGAGAGTACAGAATCTGGCCTGCAGACATGTCCCCCAGGCCGTGGGGGTCAATCCCTAGCCATGCCAGGGAGAAGAATGCTAGTTCCAAGTCACCCATGTGGTGTCCAAGCTGGATCAGTGTCCCTCCACCTTGGCCTTTGCCCTGCTCTGCTCGAGCAACTGGGCAAGTAGTACCAGGAAGGCCCGGCAGGTAGGGAGCTCACAGTCCGAACACGCCTCAGTCCACCACAGGGCCCCAGAAGGAAACGTACGAGCCCTGATCCCAGTGGATGACTCCACGTGGTGGCTGAATTGTCTCTCTCAGCAGCCCCAGGGAGGGCAAAGGAAGGGGAGAATGAGGACTAGGTTGGAGAAAGGGTCCACACAGGTAGTCTCCGAAGGTCTCTCCGGGAGGCAGTCGTCCCAGAATGAGCAGGCCCTGGAGTCCCCTAGATCACCTGGGACACACTGGACCCCTGTGGCTCCTGCGATCTAGGCCAGAATTGAGCAATATCTGTGTGGGGACAAGCAAGAAAGGTTCTGTAAATGGAGACATTAGTACCTACTTCTTAAAGTTGTGGGAGGATTTATGAAGTTAATAATTGCAAAATGTTTAAAACCTTGCCTGGAACAGAGTAAGGAGTTAATAAAGGCCAGCTATTTTTTTTTTTTGAAGAGTGCACAATTCTAACATTCAACATACTTGTGATATTATTTACTCTTTGAAGCTCATAAATCCATTTTCTTCTGGAGTTAAGTGGGCAGTAAATCAAAGTGCATTAAAACTATAGACCACATATTTTATTGTACATACCTGGATTGTTTTGAGAGTTAAGGAGGTATTGTTAGTAATTAAACCCGGGCCAGCATGGTGGCTGACGCCTGTAATCCCAGCACTTTGGGAGGCTGAGGTGGGAGGATCCCTTGAGCCCAGGAATTGGAGGTTGCAGAGAGCTATGGTGATGCCACTGCATTCCAGGCTGGAAAACAGAGTGAGACTCCATTTAAAAAAAAATAAATGAATAATACTTAAACCAGGACAGGAGGCATCCATCAGACTAAATCTGGCAAATCCAGATATGAAGGATCATCCTTGCTATAAACTCACCACTCCACAGGGGGCAGCAGAGAGCAATGCCCTGGGCTGATGTTACAAAACAGGGTTTTCTGAGTCCCCCATCGTGCTAGCTCCCTTTGCATAATGGGTCTTTCTGAAAGACTGAGAGTTAGGCAAGAGCCAGGTGAAAGGAGGCAATGCCTACATTCTGCAGGTCAGAGCCAAGAGCATGGTTGGGAATCCAGGCCTGGCACCCTGCTCCTGTGGGCTCTGGGTGGTGACAGAGGGTGGAGGAGATGACCTCTGGGGCCCCTCCTCTGCCCATGGCTGCCAGGCTGAGACAGGGGTTCAGCTAGAGAAGCCCTTTAAACATAAATCTTATCAAGTCCCTTCTCTGCTCAAAATCCCTCCATGGGTCCCGCCGCTATCACCTTTGTCCTCGTCCCCCACATTGGTGGGCTCACTTATCCTTCACAGGCCACACTGGCCCCCTGGCTGCTCTCCAAACTTCAGGCACATTTCTGCCACAGGGCCCTTGCACTGGCTGATTCCTGTGCCTGGGGCACTCCCTCATCTCCTTCAAGTTTCTGTTCACATGTTCTTATTTCAGCCAGACCTTCTCTAATTACACCTGGTCTCATCCCACACTCCTGTTCCCCTCATCGTGCTTTGACTTTATTTTCCCACAGCTTTTAGCACCTTCTGGCGTCCCGTACAATTTGGTTACTTCTCTTGTCTCTTGATTATACTGTACCCTTCCCACTTCCTTTCTGTACACGATGTCAGCGCCACAAGTACAGGGAGTTTTGTCTGTCTGTTGTAAGTGTTACCCTCAGCTCTAGAACAGAGCCAGGTCCCAGGGTCAGGAAAGTCCATGGTGGCTCCTCTCCAAGATCAGGAAAGTGCAAGTGGCCCTCTTTTCGTCCCCTTGTCCTGGATCAAAGGATTACGGGGTGAGGCTGGGCCTGGCAGCTTTGACTGTCAGACTCAGATAACCTATTGTCCTGTTTCACTCTCACGCATATGGGGTGACTCAGCCACGTCTATTCCCTAGATCAGAATTTGTCGTTGTGGCAAGTGGTTTATTTATTGCTTTGCAAGCAAGATACCAGTTCCCTAATTTATTTTATTATTTTATTTTATTTATTAGAGATGGGGTCTCTCTCTGTCACCCAGGCTGGAGGGCAGCTGTATAATCATAGCTTACTGTAACCTTGAACTCCTGGGCTCAAATGATACTCCTGCCACAGCCTCCTGAGTTGGGAAGACTACAGACATGTGCCACAACACATGGTTAATTTTTAAATTTTGTTTTTGAAGAGATTGAGTCTGACTGTGTTTCCCAGGCTGGTCTCAAACTCCTGGCCTCAAGGGATCCTCCCGTGTTGGCCTCCCAAAGTGTTGGGACTACAGGCATGAACCACCAAACCCAGCTGAGCTCCCCATTTTAAATGAGAGAGAAAGAAGAAGCCAGGCAGAGGAGCAGAGGTGGACACATTCATATATTGGGTAACTGTGGACGGTCCCCTGTCAGGGGCAGGGAGGGGACAGGCTCACAGCGATGGTGGAGACAGATCTGAACCAGTGGATGTCAATCCAACTCCACCCAGTCTCTGAGCTCCTGGAGCTCAGAGTTTAGAGAAGGAAACATGGATACCGAGAAAGAGAGAGGGAGAGATGCAGAAGGGACCACAGCACCAGGAAAAGGCACAGACAGCAAAAGACAGGGACAGAATCGTCAAGCTCGATCAGAGAGACACGAGGAGTCCAGGAGAGAAAGGCTCCAGGGTGGGCTGTGTCTGGCTGTCCCCAGGTCGCAGGCTCCCTGCCTTTCCCCACCTGTTCTACCCGTGCCTCTGTCTTTCACCAGTTTCGTCTTTCTCATTCCCTCTGTCATCATCTCTGTGTCCGTGGATGTCATGCAAAAGGAGAGAGGAGGGAGAAAGACACTGAGTATCAGGAGGCTACACAAAGACAGGTACCAGGACACACACACACACACACACACACACACACACACTACAAAGACATGAAGACACACAGTAACACATATCACAGGCACAGCAATACCAACACACCATCACATATAAATCGTGCAAATATATACAGGCGTACACTGACTCATGCACAATAGTGTACAGCAGCACCATCACACAAATACAGACACATTACAGTCAAGACAAAGTGACAATGACCAGAGAAACCTTCCCACCAAAACAGCCACAAAATGGAGAACATACACCAAAAAAAAAAAAAAAAACAGTTTTGAAGACAAATAACTTAAGGCAATGCAGGGCAGCGATCCTCAAGAGATAGGACATGAAAGAGAAGAGCCTCAGTTTACAGTTTTGAGAGGGTTTCCAGGCTGCAGAGCAGGAGAGAAGAACCCATGTGGCACCCAAAACACTCTCTGAGTTGAGGAGACAGAATGGACAGTTTGAGGGACTGAGGCAGCTCAACTTCACAGGACAGAGCGCAGTTTAGGAGCTGCACTGGGGGAATTCAGGTGAACCCTGTTCAGTGCATGTGTGCGAGGAAATTACCTGAAGCTAGAGAAAGACCCATCTGAAAGAATTGGAGGAAACAGTCTCACTCGTTCACACAGGGCAGGAATAATGGCTGCTACCATCATCCGGAAAGAAAAAAAGTTCATAATGCATAGGGCATTGGGACTCAGGAAAAGATTGTCTCCGTGGAGCGGAGTAATTATTCCTACACTGAACATTTCTCAAAACTTGCTGAACGAATCTTAGAAACAAGAACTGAAAGGATAAATGTTTCCCAGTTAACTTAGTTGGGTTCCATAACAAAGCTCCAGACTCTTTGATGAGTACAAATATCCAATACCTAACGGGGTAAAATTCATAATGTCTGGCATCCAACAAAAATTGACAGGCATGCAAAGAAACAGAAAAAAATATGACATAATGAGGAAGAGAAATATTAATCAAAACTCATACAGATGTTAGAATTAGGAGACAAGACCATTAGAACAGCTATTATAACTGTATTCCATATGTTCAAAGAGTTAAGTAGAGATCTGGAAGATATAAAAAAAGATCCAAATCAAACTTGTAGAGATGAAAACTACAGTATGTGAGACAAAAAATACACTGGATGGGATTCATGGCAGATAAGACATGGGAGAAGAAATAGTGAACTTGAATCATAGCAATAGAAACTATGCAAAATAAAACACAGAGAGAAGACAATTGAAACAATGTAAACAGAGTAACAGACCAAAATGAATCCATGTAACAACATCAAGCAGCCTCGTGTATGTATAATTGGAATCCCCAAAAGAAAGGAGGCAGAGTTGGGCAGATAGACACTATTTGAAGAAATGAAGGCCAAAAACATTTCAAATCTGCTGAATACTATAAATATATAGATCCAAAATTGCGAAAGAACCTCAATTACAAGAAATATAAAACTACACCACAATGCATCATAGGCAAATTGTTCAAAATCAGTGTAAAAAGACAATCTTAAAAACAAACAAAGAAAAAAACCACATTGTAAAAAGAGGAACAAAGATAAAGACTTCTCATTGAAAACCATTGAAATGACAAAACAGTGCATCAACATCTTTAAATTACTGAAATAACAGATCCAATAACCTATCAGTCAAAGAACAAATAAAAAGGGAAATCAGAATGTATTTTGTTGCTGCTGGGATTGCTTTGGGGGTCTTCTTCAAAAATTCTTTGCCTAGGCCGATGTCTGAAAGGGTCTTCCCTACGTCTTCGAGGATTCTAAGGCTTCACGTTATATATTTACGTCTGTTCTCCATCGTGAATTGATTTTTGTAAGAGGAGAGAGGTGGGGATCCAGTTTCAATCTTCTGTATGTAGTTATCCAGTTTTCCCAGCACCATTTATTGAAAAGAGATTCTTTTCCCCAGTGTATATTTTTGGCTTCTTTGTCAAAGATTAGATTACCATATGCAGATGGTTTCATCTCTGGATTCTCAGTCCTATTCCAAAGGTCTATATCTCTGTTCTTGTGCCAGTACCATATTGTTTTAGTTACTATAGGCTTCAAGTCTGGTAGACTGATACCTCCCACTTTGTCCTTTTTCCTTACTATTGCTTTGGCTAGTCAAGCTCCTTCTGGATCCAAACGAACCATAGATTATTTTTCCTATATCTGTGAAACATGACATTGGTGTTTCTCTGGGGATTGCATTGAATCTGTAAATCACTTTGGGAAGTATGGACATTTTAACAGTTTTGATTCTACCGATCCACGAGTATCATATATTTCTCCGTTTGTGTCACCTGTGATTTCTTTCTGCAGTGTTTTATAGTTCTCCTTGTAGAGATCTTTCACATCTTTGGTTAAGTGTATTCCTAAAGGGCTTTTTAAAAAATGTATTGTGAATGGTAACTGACTCTTTGATTTTATTCTCAGCTCGAATGTTATTGGTATATAAAAATTCCACTGATTTTTATACATTTATTTTGTAACCTGTGACTGCGCTCAATATATTTACGAATTCCAGGAGTCTCTTGCTGGGGTCTTTAGGTTTTTCTAGATAAAAAATCATATCATCAGTAAAAAGTGTTAGTTTGACCTTGTCTTTCCTGATTTGGATACCCTTTACTTCTTTCTGTTGCCTGATTCCTCTGGCTAGGACTTCCAGTACTATGAGGAATAGAAGCGGCTACAGAGGGTCACAGTTTTCGGGGAAAAGTTTTCAACTTTTCCCCATTCCGTATGATGTTTGCTATGGGGTTGTCATATATGGCTTTTTATAATTTTGAGATATGTTCCTTCTGTGCCTAGTTAGTTGAGGGTTTTTATCACGAAAGAGTGCTGGTTTCTGTGGAATGCTCTTTCTGCATCTATTGAGATGATCATATGGTCTTTGTTTTTGCTTCTGTTCATGTGGTGAATCTCATTACTGATTTACACATGTTGAATCATCCTTGCATCCCTGGGATGAAGCTCACTTGGTCGTGGTGGATTTTTTTTTGGATGTGCTGTTGAATTTGGTTTGCTATTATTTTATTGAGGAGTTTTTCATCTATATTCGTAAGAGATATTGGCTTGTAATTTTCTTTTTTTGAGTGTTCTTTCCTGGATTTCATATCAAGGTGATGCTGGCTTCACAGAATGAGTTGGTGAGGATTCCCTTCTTTTTGATGTTATGGAATAATTTCTGTAGTATGGGTACCAGTTCTTCATAGTTCTGGTAGAATTCAGCTGTGAATCCATCTGACATGGGCCATTTTTTGTGTTGCTGCTTGTTATTGGTCTGTTCAGGAGTTCTATTTATTCCTGGTTGAGTCTGGTGTTTCCAGGAATTTGTCTATTTCTTCAACATTTTTTCATTTATTTGCATAGAATTTTTTATTGTTCATTGATGGTATTTTATATTTCTGTGGTATGAGTTGTAATATCTAATTTTTCATTTATTATTGAACTTATTTAGATCCCTTCTCTTCCATTCTTTGTCAATCTAGCAAAAGGTCTATCAATTTTGTTTAAGCTTCCAAAGAACCAATGTTTTGTTTTGTTCATCCTTTGTATTATTTTCTTGTTTTCCATTTCTTTTAGTTTTGCTCCAAATTTACTTATTTCTTTTCTTCTGTTGGCTTTGAGTTTAGTTTGCCCTTCCTTTTCTATTTCCTTGTGATGTGTCATTAGGTTGTTAATTTGTAATCTTTTTGTCTTTTTTTTTTATTTCAGAGTATTATGAAGGTAAAAACATTATGGTTACATTTTATTTCTGTGCCTCACCCTAGTGAGGTTAGAGGCATGCCCTTCCCCGCTACAATGCTCCCTGTGTCCTTTAGTTGTGATTGTCTTTTTGATGTAGGCATTTAAGGCGATGAATTTTCCCCGTAGGACTGCTTTTGCTGAATCCCATAGATTTTGATAGCTTTTGTTCTCTTTGTCATTCAGTTCATAGAATCTTTCTTTTTTTTTATTTCAGCATATTATGGGGGTACAGATGTTTAGGTTATGTATGTTGCCTTTGTGCCCCTTCCCCCACCAAGTCAGATCTTGAAGCGTAGTTCACGGAATCTTTTGATTTCCATGTTAATTTCATTATTGACAATAATCATTCAGCAGCAGGTTGTTTAATTTCGGTGAGTTTGTGTAGGTTTGAGTGTTTTTCTTGGAATTGACTTCTGGTTTTATTGCACTGTGGTCTGAGAAGATACGTGGTATGATATTGATTTTCTTTGGATTTGTGACATATTTTGTGGCTTAATATATTGTTAATCTTAGAACGTTCCATGTGCTGATGGGAAAAATGTATATTCAGTAGTTTTGTGGTAGATTGTTTGGTAAACATTGGGTGTGTTAGGTCCATTTGTTCTACAGTCCCATACATGTCTAGCGTTTCTTCATTTATTTTCTGCTTCAATGATCTGTTAAGTTCTGTCAGTGGGGTATTGAAATCCCTGGCAATTATGATGTTGCCGTTTACCTCTTTGCTTAGATGTAGTAGAATTTGTTTATGAATCTGGGAGCTTCTGTGTTAGGTGTACATATATTTAGGATTGTTATGCCTTCTTGTTGAATTACTCCCTTTAGCATTATGTAATGATTATCTTTGTTTTTCTGTACCATTGTTAATTTAAAATCCATTTTATCCTATATGACAATGGCTACATCTGCTCTCGTTTTGTTTCCATTTGCATGGAATACTTTTTTCCATCCCTTCACCTTGACTATGTGAGTCCTTGTAGGTTAGTTTTGTTTCCTGGACTCAGAAGAAACTTGCATTGCATTTTTTCATCCATTCAGCCAGCCTGTGTCTCTTGAGTGGGGCATTCAGACCACCGATGTTGACTGATAGAATTGATATGTGGGATGTCGTTCTGTTCATCATGTTGGGTACTACCTTATTGCTTTGTTTTCCTTTTTTGTGCTATTGTTTTACATGAACTGGGAGTTTTAGCTTTTAGGAGATTTTACATTGGCAGCTTTCTATTGTGCTGATCCATGTATAATGCAGTTGTGAGTATTTCCTTCATGGCAGATCTGGCTATGACAGATTTCCTTGATGTTCAATGTCTGGAAGACTCTTTGTTTTTTATTCATATATAAAACTTATTTTTGCAGGATACATATATAAAACTTATTTTCGCTGAGAATTGTTGCATTTAAGAATACTGAAGATGGGGTCCCAATCCCTTCTGGTTTGTAAGGTCTCTGCTGAGAAGCCTGGTGATCGCCTGATGGATTCCTTTGTAAGTTACTTGGTGTTTTTGCCTCATGGATTGCCGGAATTCCTCCTGCATGTTGACTTTGTCCAGTCTGATGATTATATGTCTTGGTGATTACGTCATTGCAATGAACCTGCCAGGTGTTCTCTAAGCCTCTTATATCTGGATGCATAAATCTCTAGAAAGATCAGGGAAGTTTTTCTCAATTTTCCTCTCAAATAGGTTTTCTAGTTCTTGTGCTTTTTCTTCTCTGCCGTCAGGGATGCCTATGATTCTTATATTTGTTCATTTTACATAATGCCTTATTTCTTTTAGGCTTTGGTTCATTCCTCTTGATTTTTTTGTTCTTCATGTTTGACTGATGGGTTAATTTGAAAGAGTTGTCTTCAAGCTCTGAAATTCTTTCTTCTGCCTGGTATAGTCTATTCTTAAAGGTTTCTGCTGTGTTTTCTATTTGCTGAAATTAATTTTTCATTTTCAGAAATTCCAATTATCTTTTTCTTAATATGTCTAGATCTTCAGTAAATTTTTCAATCATTTCCTGAATTGTTTTTCTGTTTTCTTTAAGTTGCTTTTCCATTTTCTCTTGGATTTCATTGAACTTCCTTACAATCCTTATTTGGAATTCTTTACCTGTCATTTTAATATTTTCATGCTGGTTGGGATCCATTGAGACAGACCCGGTGTGCCCCTTTGGGGGTGTCCTTTAGCTCTGATTTTTCATTCCTGTGGCATTCTTATACTGGTTCCTCATCCAGAGTAGCTGTTGATTTTTCTCTTCTGATTTTCTTTTGTTCAGATGGAGAGTTTTCTGCATTCACTCTTAAGAGTGTGTCTGTAACGTATATTTGGTAAGAACATGTGGCCTTGGTTTTGGGTGCTGTGTTGGGGTCTAGGTTCTGGACAGATGTATTGGTTATAGGTATCCCTAGTGTGGTGGTTTTCTCAGTTGCCAGCAGTTTGTAAGGTGTAGCAGTGGTGAGCTATGTGTGTGGGCAGATTCCCCGTCTCTTGTTGATGAGGAAGATGGAGTTCTTTGAATTGCATTCTTTTCCCCTGCCCTGTGGTCTTCTTAACAGTGTGAATTGCATTAGGATGCCCAGTTTAATCTCTGAGACAGTAGGGGGTTAGTATTCACTTTTAAACGTAAATTAAATTTCAATTTTAATTGGTCACTTCAAGTGCTCAATTAATGGCCGCATGAAGGAAGTGGCTACCATATTGGACTATGTAGCTCTAATCCACTTTGTGACCTTGGGTAAGACTCTGAACCTGTCTGTGCTTTACTCTCTCCATCTGTAAAATGGGGATGACAACAATAAGTACCTCAAAGCGTGACTACTGAGTTACTGAGGGTAAAGCATTTCATGACTTCCCACCAGGGCTGGATCAGGACCTAAGCTTAGTGCCACATCACATAGCACAGCAAGATCGAAGTCCTAGGTTCAAGAGAGTCCATGCTGGTAGCTCTCCAAGGTCAGGAAAGTACACCCTCCACCCCTTAAAAACATAATCTCTCTGTACCTCCCTCCTTGGTCGAAGTAACTGCCAGGGTCAGGGTCCTGGGTCCAACAGGGGTTTGCTTAACATTGCAAAAATGTTGCTACCTGATGGTGGAAAGTCATGGCCGGGCAGAGACAAGTGAACATGGACACATTTATTCCCATATTTGGAAAATGTGGATTGACCCTGCCAGAGGCTGGATGGGTAGAGGCTCACAGTGGCAATGGAGACAGATGGGAGAATGGGGACATCGATCAAAGTGGATCCAGTCTCTGCACTCCTGGATTCAGAGTCTAATGTGGAAAACAGAGATATGAAGTTAGAAGGAGGTAGGAAGACAGTGTCAGAGAAATTTCTTTCACTCTGAAGCTAGCCAGAGGCGTGGAGTGAACTTCCCAGCACTAGTCAGAGCTATCAGAGACCGAGAGGATCTGACCACTCCACATGCAGGTCTCAATCTCTCCAGCTCTTTCCACCTGACCCTTCCTCCAAGTCTCACCAGTTCTGCATCTCTTGCCCCTTCTTCTCTTTCTCCCATTACTTCCACCTGTTCCATCACAGAAGTGAGGGTGAAGGAGGGGACACTGTGGATAGATGCTGAATATCTGTAGAACTTACAAAGACGGGGATAGGACATGCGCTAACATTGAATCACAAACACAGCACACACAGTCTCTTGCAGTCTAAGTTAGAATACTATTGGCCAGGTTACAAAGGCTGCATTAGGGCAAATTTAATTTAATTGAAGAGTTCCCTCCTTTCGGTCAGCTGCTCAGTTTTGAACATACACCACCACCACCTCCACCACACAAATGCAAGCGCACCTTCACATATGAAATTATATAAATACACAGAACCCCCTCACATGCAAGAATACACACATAAGCACACCCAGACTTGTACAGAGAAACACACCCCAGCAGAGTCACATAAACACAAACACCACTTCATACATAAAAATCATTATATAAGCACAGACACAGATACAAGCAGGCAGTCAAATACACGCAACCATAAACAAACAGTCAACTAAGTAGACAAGTGCATGCTCACCCACACCCGCAAACCTAAACACACATGAATACACTGACACCCCCACACACTCACATGTTCATGTGGACTTTAGTATCTCTACCACAGTATCCCTGCCAGCATCTACGGGGAGAGTAAAGGGACAGGGAACAGGTCACAGTGCCACCAAAGCAGGAAGTGTAGATTCCCCTGCATCTTCCCTCTAAGTTAACACACCTAGATAAGGATGAGAGGGGAGGCGGGGACTGGATGAAGTTTCATAACTCGGTGAGGAGGAGCAATCAGGATAAAAGGCCCAGCTGGAGTCTGCAGTGGGGTAGAAGTCGGCCTGGGATCATGGAGCTCAGTGTCCTCCTCTTCCTTGCGGTCCTCATGGGCCTCTTGCTACTCCTGGTCAAGGGCCGCCCAAGCACCCGTGGCTACCTCCCACCAGGTCCCCATCCTCTGCCCTTTTTGGGGAATCTTCTGCAGATGCACAGAGGTGGCCTACTCAAGTCCTTCCTGAGGGTAAGGTGCAGATGGCTGGGGTCTGAGGGTGGGCTGCTTACTGCATTGATATTTGGGGATCCCCCTGTGGATAGAGTGAGGCAGGCTTCGAGGCTCAGGGGTGGGGTGGGGAAAGTTGGTGAGTAAGGCCCATAAGCTGAAGTGTGGATGGTGGTGTTAAGACAAAAAACTTTAAAGAAATTAAATTTAGCAGAGATTATTTGAGCAAGGAACAGATTCAGAATAGGGTAGCACCCTGAACCAGTAAAGGTTAAGAGAGCATCACCCAGCAATGTGGGCAAGCAGACTTACAGTGAGAAAAAGAAAGTGACATACAGAAATAGCCTGGTTGGTTACAGCTCAGAATGTGCCTCATTCGGACATGTCTGAGGCAGTTTGCAGCCTGTGATTCGCTGAAAGCTCAGCTGCTCTCGGTACCTGAGACTTGAATACTTGATGCAAGAATATACTCCCAAGTTGGTCTGCAGCTTGTTAGGTTATAGTTTACTATGTACAGAGGTAGCTTTAGGCCAAATTTAATTTAATTGAACAATTCCCCCCTCCTGGTCAGCCTCACAATTTTGAGAGATTGACCAAAACCCTGGGCACAGACACCGACTTGTCACCACGATAATGGACTTGTTTGGTCTCAGTATGGAATTCACAATTCGTAATGTCAATTAGTTGGACGACTCTGTATGCTTTCTTCTCTTTTTGTTATTCTAACTGTAAGGAGACCTTTTCACACGCAAAGTAAGGCAGCATACAAGCATTTGAGACTCTTGAAGGGATATAACACTTCAGAGAGGCTAATGTGGTGACCATCAGGAGGATAGGACCAGGAAACTGAACTATACCCCTTAACAAGGGTCTCCAAGAACCAACTCAAACAAAATCAAACAATTCAAACTTCAGGCAATAAAGATAACTATATTGGAGTCATAGCCTTTTTTCAGAGCAGAACAGAGATTAAGGACCAGAGCTTGCAATTCAATGGTGTGATGTAAAGAGGTATCCGTTTTTACAGTTAGCCTGGAACACAGTCAGAGTAACCTGCAGACTCACTAGAAGATGTGTAAAACTTAGAAAACCTTGGGATAGCCTGGATTGCCATTCACCGTTCAGGATGCCCGCTTACCAAATGTTAGCTGCCCCCATAAACACATCATGTGTTCCTTTCTCCTGATAAATGTCATTAAAGTATTTGGAGACAGAGGCTAGAGAAACAGCAATATCAGCCACCTTTCGAATTAAGCTGTCTGTAGTTGTAAAATCAGGGGAAAGGTAAGTGCAATGTTTGGTTATTCCCTGCTCTCTGTATACAAGCCCCAACATGGTCAAAAAGAAGATCTAAAACAGCTTAATTTTCCATGAATTGTTTTTGTTCAACATAAATATTCTCATCCACCTTGTGAAGTGTGGCTTTTACCTGTCTGAAACGCTCAGAGGTCTAATTGGCTATAAAATCTGAGATCTTCCCCAGTGTACAGATGAGTCTTAAAGTCCGTACAGCGGGCACCCCAATACCACCTCAGGCCTCGAGGAACCCCATGGGAAACTTTGTTCAGTGGAAACTAACTCATCTTATATTTTGAGGTTGGTACTAATTTCAGCTATCGACCACGTTGGCCTCTCATAATGGGAGGTATTGTGGGAACTTTCAGGGAAAGCTATTTGGAAGGCTGGATTGAGGCAGGCCATTTAGCAAGATCTGAACCAGTGAGGAGACAGAGCAGAGTAACCAAATCCTCAGCTGTCCCAAAAGAGGTCCTCCGGGACTGGACAAGAGGACAATTCAGTGGCATTTGAGCAGAGGTTAGTTAAATTTGTCCTGCCATAAGTCTCCCTAGTTCTTGAACAAGGTCTAGTGGGAAGCTTAACTTTTTTGCAAACTTTTCATAGCATGCTGTAAGGGTGCATAACCACATTTAGTCCAAAGGGACCTTACTCAGATTAATCCAGAATCATGATGCAAGCAATTATTCACACCCTCATAGGTAGTCCTCAGGTCTCATGCATGTTACAACTGGAAGCACAATATACCTTTGGCAGGTAACACTTACATAAGTTTTCTATATTTCACAGTAATTAGGTTATGAATTGAAAAGGTCAGGGTACTGTTACCAGTGAGTGTAGGAAAGGAACTATTAGTGATGTCTAGAATACCAAGGATAGCTTTCCACCCTTCCTTTGGGGTTTAAGGTTGACTCTCACTGGGAACGCAAGGAGGCAATGGCATCAGTGTTTCCTCTTTTGGCAACCATTAGCCCACAAAACCAACAATTGCTCGATTTTCTTGCTGGAGCATAACAAGTATTTGCTAAAGCCACCCACAGATTATGGTCTCATGGGTTTTTCTGTAATGAAAAGGAAGGGATTAGGACAGCAGAAAATAGGGAAGAAAGGAAAAAAAGATAATGCTTTCCTAATGGCAGAAAAGTCTTGATCCGCGTTTTCAAGCACACTGTCCACATCTAGGCTGCTCTCTGCTTCTGGGGAAAAATGTCTCTGGTCAGCTGAACCTGAAGGTCCCCAACAGTTGTACAGTTCCGGAAGTCTGGCAGGGTTCCTTTGAATTGGGAGATGTGGAGCCAAGACTTCAGGTCCATAATTACTTAATAAGGGTCAATCTATGTTTTCCTGTGGGAGTGGTCTGATTGCCATCACAGTAATACCTTTGACCAAAGCAATCCAGTCAATTCAGTTATCTTTGCCTAATGACTTTGTGTTTGTATTACCTTATTTAACCATCTTACAACTTGCCCAGAGAAACAAATACTCTTTTCACTGGTGATTTCTCCAGGAATGCCCCATAAGGGAAATACATTTCTAATAACCTTTTAGTTACTGTTATATTATTGGCCTTGCTCTGTAGGAAAGCATCTATACCACCAGAAAACATGTATTGCATGTGGCAATTGAGTGAATTCCGTCTGCAAGTGTTCAAATGATACCTCGGGTGCCAGAAATGTACCATCTGAGGTCTTCATCGTCTTCCCAGAATTATGGGCTTCACAAACCAAACATTGCTATAAACCATTTTAGCAATCTTAGAACAGTCACAATATATTTTTCATAGTTTGGATCATTTTATCTCTTTCATGATGAGTCATGGAGTGCAGAGCTTTTAATAATGGAAGCTATAATAACTAAGGAAGTACCAGGAAACCATCCAGTCCCTATGACTGCATGCTTAACATTGGATCACCATCCTCTTAAATACCAATTTTTTTCTCCAATTCACATGCATAGCACTATTTATTAAATAGTTTATCATAGTTAATTTGACTTCAATCAATCTTGCCCAGTTAATTGAAGTTGCATATCTTAACAATTTCAGTACTGGATGACTTAGCATGAAAATCTGCCAAATCATTTTTTTGGTATTTAATTAACTTTTTTTCAGCTTGATATTGGGTTAGCAGTTTTTTGAACCTCCAGTTCTGGGATTTCTTACCCATCCAATGGTAGGATCTCAAAGTTATATTATAGAAACCTGTATTTGTCAGAGTCCTTTCCATGAAATTCCTTGAAGATGAAATATTTTAGGCTTATAGTTGCTCAGAAAAGTATCCTAGTAAACAATTAGCTCTCTATAAATGACAAAGCTTAAAATGGCCATAGTACCACTCACATTGTACAGGGTGAGTAGCGTATGCAGTGTCGACATGCTGGACAAAAGGGTGATTCTCATCCCAGGTGGGACAGAGTGGGTTCACGTGAGGTATTATCATGCTACCCAGATTGGCTCACAATTTAAAACTTATGAGTTGTTTCTTTCTGGAACTTTCCATTTGATATTTTCAGACCATTGTTTTCCACTGGTAATTGAACCCGTGCAAAACGAAATGGCTGATAACAAAGAGTATAATTCTTTAGTTGAGATGCCAGGGAGAAGTGGCCAGACTCAAGGCTATGTGGGTGGGGGTGACATTAGAAGCATTTGATCACCTGCAGTGTTTAGGGCACCAACCAATCAGACCAGACCTAGGCTGGGCCAAGGGTTAAACCTTTAGTTGCTGGGTCCTGGCAAGGTGAAAAGGCAGCCTGGGGAGGAGGGTCTTGGGGAAGGCAGCTAATTACCAGTCTGGTGTGTGAGTGTTTAATAGTTTGAACACTGAGGTGTGTGCTGACTCATATAACCCAGGGTGTGGGTATGCTTCACAGCTCCGAGAGAAATACGGGGATGTCTTCACGGTATACCTGGGACAGAGGCCCGCGGTCATGCTGTGTGGGATAGAGGCCATAAAGGAGGCCCTGGTGGACCAGGCTGAGGACTTCTCTGGCCGGGGCAAAATCGCCACTGTGGAGCCAGTCCTCCAGGGATATGGTGAGAGCTCCAAGGTACTGGGAGGGCCGTGTGAAGGATGCATGAAGGAAGGGGCAAAATGGGTGAAGAAGGACCCTGCGCCTCTCTCCAATGTCCTCTGCAATGCACAATTCCCCACACCCCAGGCGTGGTCTTTGCCAACGGGGACCGCTGGAAGGCCCTCCGGCGATTCTCTGTGGCTACCATGAGGGACTTCGGGATGGGAAAGCGGAGCGTGGAGGAGCGGATTCAGGAGGAGGCTCAGTGTCTGGTGGAGGAGCTGCGGAAATCCAAGGGTGAGTCCTGGGGGTGGCAGGAAGGAGGGTGAAAGGGGGAGAGGTGCGGGCGACCAGCAATAGAAAGGCAGAAAGGTATCTGTGGGCAGAGCCAGAGTCCGAGCCCGAGAGACCATCAGACAGAGGGCTGGATACAGAGAGACACGCAGGGGACTACAGGGGAACAGAGATGGGTAGGAGAGAAAGAGAGAGAGCACAGGAAAGAGGGAGATGCGAGGTGTGTAGTGTCCAAGAACAATCGAAACATATATACTTAGCGAGTAGGGCGTTATTTAGTGGGATCAGGAAAAGCACTTCATGGATTAATTGTAT
>NW_012151174.1:399048-400744 GCF_000956105.1 Propithecus coquereli
CTCTTAGCTCACAGGTGCAGGGTGAGGACCAACTGCACAGACCCTGTAGCTTGGCTGCCTAGATTGGAATCCTGGCCCCCATAATGAGCAGCTGTGTAATCTTGGTCAAATTACTTAAACTCTCTGTTTTCCCAGGTATAAAATGGGGAACATAGTAGAATAGCATGTACTTCACAATGCTGCAGTGACAGTGGATAAAATGTGAAGTGCTTAGAATGGGGCCCGATGCACAATGTGAGTGTGTGTCGGCTGTGATGTTTTTCTTGTCTTTATCATGACTGAGAGACAGACGCTTGGCAGTCACACCGAGATGGGGTGGGGACAGCCAGAGGTTGTCCTAACTCTGAGTCCAAGTCCCTTGACCTGCCGCCTCCTCCTCCTCCTAGGAGCCCTCCTGAACCCCATTTTCCTCTTCCACTGCATCACCTCCAACATCATCTGCTCCATTGTCTTTGGAAAACGCTTTGACTACAAAGATGAAGAGTTTCTGAGGCTGCAGGACCTGTTCTACCAGTCTTTCTCACTCGTCAGCTCTTTATATGGCCAGGTCAGAGAGATGGAGAGGGACAGGGAGGGTGGATGAGGTGACATCCAGGGCAGGGGAAAGGAAATATTTGGGGGGGGCAGAAATGCAGCTTATGGCTGGAAGAAAGGCAGGGACACGTGGAGAGACAGGGACACTGAGACCTGGGGACAGGGACAGAGAAACTGAGGGAAAGGATGGGGGTGATGGGAGGCAGAAATGGAGACTCAGAGGAAGACTAACAAAATGATGGTTTAGGATAGAGAGAAATGAGTGAAAACAGGACAGGGAAGGGCAGAGATAAGGGAATCCTGAGAAACAGAGTTGATAGTAATGAGTGGGTGGGGGGCAGCGGCTGTGGGTGTGAGGGAGAGAGAGGAGACTGAATCCGACTTTCAGCCTCTCTGCTCTTCTAGGCCCTGATTCCTGTGTCTTTGCTTCTCTGTCCTAGGTAAACACCTCACCTGAGGAAATTCAAGGGTATATCACAATAGGGAACCACATTTCTTCCATTTTCCCATTTCTCCTTCTCCCTGTGTATGCATTTCTTTAAAGAACATTTCTCAGATTATGAAGTTCTAGGCTACTCTTTTTTTTTTCTTCATCTAATGGCAGTGTTTATGATGCATCTCTTTTTTCTTTTACAAGAATGAGTGAATTTTATTTCAGCATATTATGGGGGTACAAATGTTTAGGTTACATTGCCCTTGCCACCCCCCAGTCAGAGCTTCAAGTGTGTCCATCCCGCAGATGGTGCGCATCACACTCATTGTATATGTATATAACCCTTCCCCCTCGCATCTGCCTGAAACCCGATAAATGTTATTCCTCTATGTGTACTTAGGTGTTGATGAGTGAAACAATTTGCTTCTGAGTACATGTGGTGCTTCTTTTTCCATTCTTGGGATACTTCACTTAGTAGAATGGGTTCCAGCTCTAGCCAGGAGTATACAAGAGGTGCTATATCACCATTGTTTCTTAAAGCTGAATAGTACTCCATGGTATACATATACCACATTTTGTTAATCCACTCATGTATTGATGGGCACTTGGGTTGTTTTCACATCTTTGCAACTGTGAATTGTGCCACTATAAACATTCGAGTGCAGATGTCTTTTTTATAGAATGTCTTTTGTGCTTTTGGGTAGATGCCTAGTAATGGGATTGCTGGAT
>NW_012151174.1:400794-414064 GCF_000956105.1 Propithecus coquereli
GTTCATGTCCTTTGCCCACTTTTTGATAGGGTTGTTTGATTTTTTCTTGTTGATTTTTCTGAGTTCTAAGTAGATTCTAATTATAAGCCCTTTATCGGATGTGTAGCGTGTGAAAATTTTCTCCCGTTCTGTAGGTTGTCTTTTTGCTCTTCTCTTAGTTTCCTTGGTTGTGCAGAAGATTTTTAATTTGACCCAGTTCCATTTATTTATTTTTGTTGTTGTTGTGATTGCCTTTGGGGTTTTCTTCATAAATTCTTTGCCTGGGCCAATGTCCATAAAAGTTTTTGCAACATTTTCTTCTAGAATTCTAATAGTTTCACACCTGAGGTTTAACTCTGTTACCCACCGTTAGTTGATTTTTGTGACAGGTGAAAGGTGTGGATCCTGTTTCAGTCTTCTGTATGTGGCTATCCAGTTTTCCTAGCACCATTTATTGAATAAGGATTCTTTTCCCCAGTCTATGTTTTTGTCTGCTTTGTCAAAGATTAGATGGCTATATAAGGATGGTTTTATATCTGGGTTCTAGTACTGCTCCACTGGTCGATGTCCCTGTTCTTGTGCCAGTATCAAGCTGTTTTCATTACTATAGCCTTCTGGTATAGTTTGAAGTCTGCTAAATTGATACCTCCCATTTTGTTTTTATTGTGTAGGATTTCTTTTGCTATACAGGGTCTTCTCTGGTTCCATATGAAGCATAAAATTATTTTTTCAATATCTGTGAAAAATGATGTTAGTATTTAAATAGGGATTGCATTGAATCCGTAGATCACTTTGGGTAGTATCGACATTTTAACAATGTTCATTCTGCTGACCCACGAGTATGGTATAGTTTTCCACCGGTTTACATCCTCTGCTATTTCCTTTTCAGTGTTTCATAGTTATCCCTGTAGAGGTCTTTTACCTCCTCAGTTAAATATATTCCTGGGTACTTTATTTTCTTTGCTGCTATTGTGAACGGTATTGACTCTTTGATTTGCTTCTGAGTTTGACTGTTATTGGTGTATATGAATGCTTCTGATTTTTGTGTATTTATTTTGTATCCTGAGACTTTTCCGAATTCATTTATGAATTCCAGGAGTCTCTTGGTTGAATACTTGGGGTTTTCCAGACATAATTCATATCATCAGCAAAGAATGAGAGGTTGATGTCTTCTGCCCCCATTTGGACGCCCTTAATTCTGCTCTGTTGTTTAATTGCTGTAACAAGGGCTTCCAGCGCTACGTTGAATAGAAGTGGAAATAGTGGGCAACCTTGCCTGGTTCCAGTTCTAAGTGGGAATGCTTTCAATTTTTCCCCATTCAGTATGATGCTGACTGTGGTTTGTCATATATGGCTTGTATCATTTTTAGGTAAGCCCCGTCTATGCCTATTTTGTTAAGCATTCTTATCATAAAAGGGTGTTGAATTTCATCAAATGCCTTTCCCGCATCGATTGAGAGTATTATATGGTTTTTGCTTTTGCTTCTGTTTATATGGCGAATTACATATATAGATTTGTGTATGTTGAACCATCCCTGCATCTCTGGAATGAAGCTCACTTGGTCATGATGGATTATTTTCTTACTAAGCACCTGGATTCGGTTAGCTAGAATTTTGTTGAGAATTTTTGCATCTACATTCATAAGGGATATTGGTCTGTAGTTTTCTTTTTTTGTTGCATTATTTCCTGGTTTTGGTATTACAGTTATGTTGGCTTCATAAAATGTGTTGGGGGGGATTCCATCCTTCTCAATGTTGAGGAATAATTTCTGCAGGATTGGAACAAGTTCTTCTTTGTAGGCGTGATAAAATTCGGGTGTGAAATCATCTTGTCCGCGACTTTTCTTTTTAGGAAGGCTTTTTTATTGCTGTTTCAATTTCAGTACTTGATATTGTTCTGTTCGGGAATTCTAATTCTTCCTGGTTGATCCTAGGGAGGCTGTGTGTTTCTAAAAATTTGTCCATTTCCTCCACATTTTCCAGTTTGTGTGCATAAAGGTTTTTGTTGTATTCATAGATGATATCTTGTATCTCTGTGGCATCAGTTGTAGTTTCTCCTTTTTCGTGCCTGACGGAGCTTACTAGAGATTTTTTTCCTGCTTTTCGTTAGTCTAGCCAAAGGCATGTCAATTTTATTTTTTCAAAGAACCAACTTTTTGTTGTATTAATCTTCCTTATAGTTTTCCTTTTGTCAATTTCATTTAGTTCTGATTTGATCTTATGAATTTCACTTCTTCTGCTGGGTTTCGGGTAGGCCTGTTCTTCTTTTTCCAGCTCTTTGAGTCAATTCATTAGGTTGTCTATTTGTGATCTTTCTGACTTTTGGATATGGGCATTTATGGAAATAAACTTTCCTCTTTTCTCTACCACATCCAAAAGAAAAAAAAAAAACCTTTCCTCTAAGAACTGCTTTAGCTGTGTCCCACAGGTTTTGGTAACTTGTGTCTCCTTTGTCATTTAGTTCAAGAATCTTTTGAGTTCCATCTTGATTTCCTCGTTTATGAAGTAATAGTTCAGCAGAAGGTTGTTCAGTTTCCATGACTTTCTTTAGAAATGAGAGTTTCTGTTAGCGTTGATTTCTACTCTTATTCCACTGCAGTCTGAGAAGATACATGGTATGATTTCTATTTTTTTAAATTTTTTGAGACATGCTTTGTATCCTAGGATATGGTCAATCTTAGAGAATGTTCCATGAACTGATGAGAAGAACAGATATTAAGTGGCTTTTGGGTAGAATGTCCTGTAAATGTCAGTCAGGCCCATTTGTTCTAGAGTTTTGTTTAAGTCCATTATTTCTTTGTTAATTTTCTGATTGGAGGATCTGTTCTGTGCTGTCAGCAGCTTGTTGAAGTCTCTGGCTATTATGGTGTTGCTGTTTATCAATTTGTTTAGATCAACAGCAACATACGTAACATAAACATCTGTACCCCCATAATATGCTGAAATAAAAGAAAAAGAAAAAAAAAGTAGAGTTTGCTTTATGAATCTGGGTGCACCTAAGTTGGGTGCATACATATTTAGAATTGTTATGTCTTCTTGTTGAACTGTAGCCTTCAGCATTATGTAGTGACCTTCTTTGTCTTTCATTACTTTTGTTGATTTAAAGACTAAGTTATGTGAAATCCAAACCGCCACTCCAGCCTTCTTTTGGCTTCCATTTGCTTGAAATATTGATTTCCACCCCTTTACCTTGAGTCTAAATGCATCCTTGCAGGTTAGATGTATTTCCTGAAGAGAGAAGATACTTGGCTTTTGTGTATTTATCCATTTGGCCAGCCTATGTCTCTTCAGTGGGGAGTTCAAGCCATTCACATTTATTGAGAGAACTGATAGGTGGGGCAAATTTCTGTTAATCATATTGGGTTCAACTTTGTTGTTTTGTTTTCTCCCTTGAGCCATTATGGTATCTGGCCTTTGATCTTTAGTGTTTGAGTGGTTTTACATTTGTGAGTGTTTATTGTGCTGATCCGTGTGTAAGTCTGTTTTAAGTACTTCTTGGACAGCTGGTCTTGTCTTGGTGAATTTCCTCAGTCTTTGCTAATCTGAGAATGTCTTTATGTCTCCTTTGTATATAAAACTTAGTTTTTCAGGATACAAGATGCTAGGCTGGGCAGTATTCTGTTTCAGAAGAGTGAGAATGGGGACCCAGTCTCTTCTTGCTTGTAGGGTTTCAGTTGAGAAGTCTGGAGTTATTCTGATGGGCTTTCCTTTGTATGTTATTTTTTTCTTTCACCTTAGAGCTCAGAGAAGGGCCTCTTTAGTGGATATTTTGGTCAGTCTGATAACTGCATGCCGTGGTGTCTTCCTATTTGCGTTGACTCTCCCAGGGGTCCTTTGAGGTTCTTGTACCTGGATATCTAGACTTTTAGCAAGGCCTGGGAAATTTTCCTCTATTATATCTTCAAATACCTTATCCAACCTTTCCATTTTTTTTCTCCATCCTCAGGGATGGCCATAACTCTCACGTTAGGCTTCTTCACATAATCCCACATTTCTTGTAGGCTTTGCTCTTTTCTCTTCTTTCTCTGCTCTATCTCTGTGACTAACTTATTTAATTGAAAGGTGTTATCTTCAATCCCTGAGATTCTTTCTTCTGTTTGATCTACCGTGTTCTTGAGGCATTCCACTGTGTTTTGTAGTTCCTTGAATAAATTCTTCATTTCTAGGAGTTCAGTTTGATTTTTCTTTGATATTTCAATTTCTTTATTGAATTTTCTTCCAAGTCCTGGATTTTTTTTTGATTTCTTTGTGTTGGTCATCCGTTTTTTCTTGCATATCATTGAGTTTTCTTACAATCCATGTTCCAAATTCTTCTTCTGTCACTTTAGTGTTCTGAATTTGGTTAACATTCATTGCTAGAGAGCTGGTGTTCCTCTTTTGGGTTGTGCTTTCCGTTTGATTCTTCATACTTCCAGAGTTCTTTCGCTGGTTCCTTCCCATGTGGACCAGTTGTTGCTTCTGGCCTTTAGATTTTTGTTTGGATAATGACACGCCCTATTTAGTCCCTTAGCCAGTAGGTGGTGTTTGTGGGTGAGATTTGATCACATCCTTTATGATGAGTCAGTAGATGCAGTAAGAGGGTTTGCAGAATGACCTCCCTGTTAGTAAGTGGTGCTTGCTGGGAGGAGCACATTACAGTGCTGTTTTGGGGTCCCATAACCAGCTCTTGTTTCTCTGGAGAGGCACTCTTGTGCCTTGGGGGGCAGTTGGGGCCCTGGGACTTCCAGGTGTGTCCTTATTCTCCAGGTAAGTGTGGGAAGGTCCAGGAGTGAGTCTGGGTGAAGCTGGTCTGGGTAAGCCTGCCCTCAAGTTCCACATATGGTGTTAGCAGGGGCAAATATCTGTTTCTCTGTTTCTGGGCAAAGCTGCCAAGGAGGGGCTGAAATGGCCTCACTCAACCAAAAAGTCTGTGTGTGGGAATGGTGTCGTCTGAGACCTGCAGTCAGGAAAAAGCCTTACTCCTTTCTATCCTCCCCTCTTCCGTGTTTTCTCCTGGGCCTCTACCAGCAGGTAGGACCTCAAGCCAGCGGATTTCCCCTGCTTGTGATTCGGGCTGGGAGGTTCCCTGCCCAGGATCGCAGCCTGGGCTGGCCACACGGCCTTCCTGTGGGAGGAGGGTTGCCCCTCAAGCCCGCTGATCTGCCCCTGAAGGCACACATACCTCAGTAGGCTCCTTCACAAATACCCTTTCTGTTCCCCAGGGCAATGCGATCAAGACCTGGTTGTATGGGGTCTGGTCTGAAGGCATGTTCCCTGGCCCTGGAGATCAATCTCTGACCCTGCCAGGGAGAGGAGTGCTGGTCTCGAGTCACCCACGGGGTGGCCCCTCTGGGTCCATGTCTCTCCACCTCGGGATTTGCGCCATTCTCCTGGAGTCACCAGGCTAGCAGCACCTGGGAGGGCTGGTGGGTAGGAAGCTGACAGTCTGAGTACCCTTCAGTCTGCCATAGGGCCCCAAAAGGAAACGTCCCATTCCTTGGAGATGCCTCCGCGTGATGGCTAAATTGTCTCTCTGGGCAACCACGGGTAGGGAATGGGAAGGAGAGAATGAAGCAATATGGCATCTGCCGATCGGCTCGGATCTGCGTCCAGGAAGGTGTCCTGAGGGATATGGGAGGCTTTTACTCTTTCCTAAAAAGGCTTGCCGCTCACTTTTGGCAGCGTCTCTGGGCTGGTGTTGGCAGGTCTCTCCAACCGCTCAGGAGCCCACCAGCAATCCAAGATGCAAGGGAGGGGACAGTTAATTGCTCCACCTACCCTTGTCGCTGGTCTGCAAGCCTCTCAGGGGCCTTTCTCCTTCCAGTTCTCCTCTGCAACTTCTTCTAGTTGAGTTTCCTGTACTTTGAGGCACCCTTCCTTCTGACCCCCATCCAATCTATGTTTGTCTGATTGCTTATATTTTTTTTCAGCATATTATGGCGGTACAGATGTTTAGGTTACGTATGTTGCCCTTGCTCCCCTTCCCTCCCAAGTCTAAGTTTCAAGTGTGTCCAGCCCTCGGATGGTGCCCGTTGCACTCTTTGTGTATGCATATACCCGTCCCCTCCACCCCCTTCCCCCTCCCCTCTGCCTGACATCCAATAGATGTCATTCGTATATGTGCACTTCTGTGTTGATCAGTTAATAGCAATTTGATGGTGACTGTTGATGTGAATGCGGAGAGATAGGAACACTTATACACTGCTGGTGGGACTGCAAACTAGTGTTTATATTTTTTGACTTTCTTACAAAATCTATCTTTTTTGCAGAGACACTCTGGCTGGTGGTTTTTCTCATCCACCATTTTGAATTCCTTATGCTGCCCTTTTAAAACAAATAATAAAGTTTCTCTAGTTGACTAGCTTGAAACTATTCCTACTGCATATTAAGTTTAACAATATTAAACTCATGAAGAACAGGAGATGTAGCTATAGTTCTTGACCAGGTGTGTGTCCAATTCCCATGTGGGACTCTCACAAATGTGGATTCCCAGCAAGTCTTACTGGGGGGGGTCTGATCTGAAAGGTTGGGATGGGGTCCCCAGGGAGTACTTGCGTCAAACCCCACAGGGGACTCCAATGTTCTCCTCCCTTGGGGAACCATGGAGAGAGGAATATCTCAACGAAGATCTACCAACACTTAACAATGGTTATCTCTAGAGTGAGGGATTAAGAAGAAATTTTGCATCTTATGATATACATTTTTGCATTGTTTGCAAGAAGTTAGGTATTCCATTTATCATCAGATAAAGAAATAGAAATACGCTCCAAAATAAATACTCCTAAGTGATTGACAGGTTCATCTTGTGTGACCATCAGTTTATCAAGGCTGACACAGTGAGGGAGATGAGGAAAGGGGAGGAAGCAGAGAACAGAAGGCAAAAAGCAAAGGAACAGGCTGAGGTAGACAATGAGAGGCGCAGAGAGATATTAAGAAAGGGAGACAGAGAGATAAAGAAAGCAAGAGGGGAGACAGTCAGGGAGGTGTGGCAGAGACCAAGGATAAGGGAGCAAGAAGCAGAAAGAGATAACATAGGAGAAGAGATCAAAGGAGACATGGGGTCAGTGAGTGAGGGGATGAGAGAGAGAAGGAGACAGAAACAGACACAGAGACTGAGATGTTCTCCACGGAGGATTTGGGATGTGGGAGTGATGCCTTCTCCCTGTCACATGCCGCAGGCTGACCTCACTGCCCCTCTTTCTTGCAGCTGTTTGAACTCTTCTCGGACTTCATGAAGTTCTTTCCTGGCCCACACAGGCAGATCTGCAAAAACGCGCAGGAAATCAATGCCTTCGTTGGCTGCAGTGTGGAGAAGCACCGGGAAACACTGGATCCCAGTGCCCCCCGGGACCTCATAGATGCCTACCTGCTGCGCATGGAAAAAGTGGGGTGTGGGAGATGTAAAGGGGAGGGAAGGGGAGGGAGGACAAGATTGGGAGGGAAGAAGAAAGGAGGGAAACAGGGAAAGGAAAGGGAGGAGGGATGCAGAGAAGAAGGGGGGTGTAGGAAAAAGGAGGGAAGGAGATGCAGAAGGCAAGAAAGATGAAGTGAAAGGAAGGAGAAAATAGGGAGGAGAAAGTGAACAGGGAGAGAGAGAGAGAGAGAGAGTGAGATAAAGGTGTGGAAGAAATTTGGGGCAAGAGATAAAATTACAGCAACAGGAGAAACAACCCCCAGAGGCAGAAGGAGACTGGGAGAAAAAAGAGAGAGACACACAAGAGATGGGGAGAGAGATGGAAACAGAGCCAAAGAGAGGCTGAGTGAGACAGAGCTGGACATGCAGGTTGGACATGCAGGGGACAGAGAAAAGCAAAGGTGGCCCGACAGGGTGAGGGACCCTGAAACAGATGGAGGGTACTGAGAGACACTGCCATGTGCACAGTGAAGCCACAGCTTCCCCTGACCCTCCCCTCATCTCTGCTCTGCACCCAGGAGAAATCCAACCCACACAGTGAGTTCAACCAGAAGAACCTCATCCTCAACACATTCTCGCTCTTTTTTGCTGGCACTGAGACCACCAGTACTACCCTCCGCTACGGCTTCCTGCTCATGCTCAAACACCCTCATGTCGCAGGTGGGCCAGGGACAGCTAAGTAGGGCATCTTCGGACTCCCTCTGAGCTGCAGAAGTGGGGCATGTTGTCCTCCCTGGATGAGAGAGGAGACATTGGCTTGTTATTGCAGAAGCACTGCAGGCTTTGGACCAGCCTCCAACTAAACCATATCTTTTTTTTCTTAATTTCAAAAGATTGTATTATGTGCTATAAATGTTTTATGTTCCATAGATGGCCTTGGCAATGCTTGAGTCCCGGCTGTAGGTGTGCCTGTCACCCAAATAGTGTTCATTGTACCCATTAGGTGGGGTTCTGCCCCTCCTCTCCTCCACTCCTCCCTTCCCCCTCCCCCTGGTTGATCTCTACTGAGTTTTACTTCCCTCTGTGCGTATGTGCGCTCATGGGTTAGTTCGACTTTAATAGCGAGTACATGTGGTGGTTTATTTTTCCATTCTTGAGATACTTCATTTAGGAGAACAGTCTCCAGTTCCATTCAGTGTTTTTATGGTGGACGCGTGGATGCATGCAGAATCTGTTGAATGGTTCTCCCACTGTTTTCCCCCATCACTTAAAGACTAGTTTTGAGGGGCGAGGGCATTCTAAATTTTTTTTCATTTGTACAAATTTCTGGGGTATATGTGCAATTTTGTTACTTGCATATACTGTGTAGTGGTCATGTCAGAATTTTCAGGGTATCCATGATCCAAATAATGTACATTGTACCCATTAATTTCTCATCATCCCCGTCACTCACCCTTCCAAGTCTCCACTGTGGATCACTGCACTCTCTTTGTCCATGTGTACAGGTTTCTTAGCACCCATGTGTGGGTGGGAACATGGGATATTTGACTTTCTGTGTCATCACTTAAGGATTTACCTATTAATCCATCCATCATTTCATCTGTCCTTAATTCACCTGCGTACTCACCGATTCTTTCGTCTGTGACTCATCCAAGGAAATACGCTTTCATCATTTATTTTTTTGAATTAATTGATCCGTGAGTTGATCCTTTGCAACAGTGATATGTTGAGTGGACTGTTTGTCATTAATTCACTGGCTCATTCGTTTATGCATGCATCCATCCATCCTTTTATAAATTAGGTTTCATTCCTTAATCCTTCCATCAATCAGTTTTTCAATTCATTCTGTATCCATCTATCCCTTCCTTAATTTATCCACTAAATAAGTCACTGATTTATTCATTCCTTATCTATTTATCATTCAGTCTGTCCATTCATTTCTTTACTCATACTTCATTAATTTTTTCAATCCCTTATCTCACCATTCATATGATTGTTGATTAATTATAATAGATTCATTGATGTATTTATGGACCATCTATTAGCTAGTGATTTGGTAATGGATCCATCTATTGATTCATAAGTGAATGCACACATCCATTTGTTGGTTTATTCATTCATTCATCCATTTTTCCATTCATGAATTGATCTTGTCATTGATTGATTGATGTTGTCATTCATTTATCCAGTTGTTCATGCATTAATCTATTGATTTCACTCTTATGTTCTTGAGAACCTAACACAATGCCCCACTTATAATACACAAACAATAACTCTTAGGTTGTTTTCTACTCAGAGAGAGAGTTTCAGCACGTTTGTAGCCTAGAATTCTTAATCTGAAATTCCATGTAAAATTGTGGGTGTGTGTGTGTGTGTGCGTGTGTGTGTGTGTGTGTACCTGTGCATGTGCGGATAGAATCTATAACATTCATTATGTGCAGAAGGGTAAGACTTCTTTTTGCTTCGTCCCTTCGTCCCTCACCCCAAGCTGATTGTGTTGATGTGTATCAATGATTTAACACTTTGGCATAGGATTTTCCTGGCTCATTGGCCCATAGAAATCAGGAGATGTTTCTTTGAAATGGGGTTCACTGGTCCCCTTTTCTGTGCAGAGAGAGTCCACAAGGAGATTGAACAGGTGATTGGCAAACATCGCCCTCCAGCCCTCGAAGACCGGGTCAAAATGCCATACACGGACGCTGTCATCCATGAGATTCAGAGATTCGCAGACCTTCTTCCCCTTGGTTTGCCCCACATGGTCACCAAAGACACCCACTTCCGAGGGTACATCATCCCCAAGGTGAGACCGGCGGGGCTCTTGCATCTCTCCTGTGTGGGCATCCTGGGTTCTCTTCATCACAAAACTCAACTTTTTGTAGCTTTCTCAATAGGGTCCCCTTGTATTTGGTTTTCTTTTGTGGGTTTTTTCTTGTTTGTTGGCCAGGGAATGGGAATATCTTTTGATCTTGTGACCCTCCCTCAGGACACTGAAGTATTTCCCATCCTGAACTCTGCTCTCCGTGACCCACGTTACTTTGAAAAACCAGATGCCTTCAACCCTGACCACTTTCTGGATGCCAATGGGGCACTGAAGAAGAATGAAGCTTTTATTCCCTTTTCCTTAGGTAAGCTGCACCCGAGATCCCTTTCCCAGACACCAGAGTGCGGGTTCCAACTCCTCCTGACAAAAACAATGATAAGTCCTTGTTTATTGAGCACTTACTATATTCTAATTTGCTTATCTGTGTGATCTCATTCCATCTTTACTACTACTCTATGAAGGGGCTTCAGGAGTGAGATTATGCCCCAAGGGCACATGTTGGCAAGCGGGACCTTGGGAAAGTATTTTAATCTCTCTAAACTTCAGTCAATTCATTTTCTTCAATAAAAAAATCTATTGAGCACTACTTTGAGTCCAGTGCTCTGCTAGGGGCTGAAGATAATGTATCAAACAAATCATACAGAAATGTAGCTCCAGCCCCAGGAAATTTCAGATGAGATGGGCACCCATCAAATAGTAACAAAATAATAATATGAGTAAATGAAGTGATGCATTTAACATGGTTAGAACTGCCTGGCACAAAAATAAATGCTCATAGGGGCAGCTATTACTATAATTAATCATAATCATGATAAGTGCTCTAAAGGGGATTTGGGGAGCACAAAATAGGAAACACTGACTAATCTTGGTGGGTCTATGAGGAAGAGCTTTCCTGAGGAGCTGTCTTCCAAGCTGAGCTGCTCATAGGTAGGTACCAATTAGTCAACAGAAAGAGTGTTCTAGAAAGAGCAAACAGCAAGGGCAAAGCCTGAAGGTAGAAACCTGATGACACATTTGAGAAACTATAAGAAGGCCAAGGGAGACTTGGGTGTAGTTTCCAGAAGGAAATAAATAAGGCGAAGAGGTCAGCTGGGCAGGGCTTTGAAGGCTGGGGGAGGAGTTTGGATTAATCCTCCAGCACTGGGGAGGTGGGCAAGGTCTTGACACGCTCTGACCTGGTGCAGTTCCCATTGTCCACTCTCTGGCTTCTTAAGAGAACAACTTTAGACACATTAAATTTACAAGAGTCTATTTGAACAAAGAAATGATTCATCAATTGGGCAGCACCATGAACCAGTAAAAGTTTGCAAAGATGTAACCAGCCACGTGGGCAAGCAGTATTTATCCACGGAAGAAGGAAGTGGCCCATGGACACAGCCTGATGGGTTAGGGCTCAGAGTTTGCCTTGTTTGGACCTGTCTGAGCGATTTGAAGGCTATGATTGGCTGAATCTCGGCCAGTATGATTGGCCAAGGATCAGTTACCTGTTACGATATACTCTCAAGTTAGATTGTAGTTTGTTTACATATTAAGTTAGGTTACACTTTGTTATGTATAGAGGCAGCTTCAGGCCAAATTTTAATTTAACAGGCTCCATTAGATTGTAGTTTGTTTACATACTAAGTTAGGTTGGGAAACACTGAAGCAAAGGGAGAGGCTCTCCTGTGTCTGTGCCTCAGGCTTTCCAGCCCCTTCTGTCCTCATTTCTCTCCAAGACTGTAGTTTATATGCTACTGGGGGTTCATTACACCTCTGGCAGTGATGAGAACCATAGACCTCCCCACCCCCACTGCCGTGTACACCAATCCCGTTCCCAATCTATATATAATTTGGATATTTTGGGGGAAATCTTGAAGCCTGTGGATCTCAGGCTGAGGTAAGAAGACAGCCCAGAGATAGACACACACACACACAGTGCCAGAAACAGACAGCCCACACATGCTCCTGGAAACAAACACAACACAGTAACTACACATTGAGGTTTCTTAATTCAATCCGGCTGTTATTCTAAGAAGTTTTGTAGACATTTACTTTAACCTCACAGGAGCCCTCATAGATAGATACCATTCTCCCCACATGAGAAATGAAGAACGCTAAAAATGTAAAGTCAGAAATATGCTCACACCTACATAGGTAGAGGTAAAACACACACAAACTCTCTCCTAGAGAAATGAACGTGGCTTATCATCCCAATGATTTGCACCCAGTTTCAGAGGGTTTGGGAACCACCTAAAAGTTCACCCTGAATTTCAGGTTAAAGGTCAATCTCATGCAAATCTGTTGCAATGGACACAAGCGTCAGGGCTTACGAGTGCGGCAGGGCAAAGAACGTCCACCCGCCCTGTACCCACACTGGTGATCTTCCTTCTGTGCCCACAGGGAAGCGCATTTGTCTTGGTGAAGGCATCGCCAAGGCCGAATTGTTCCTCTTCTTCACCACCATCCTCCAGAACTTCTCCCTGGCCAGCCCCGTGGCACCTGAGGACATCGACCTCACACCCCAGGAGAATGGTGTGGGCAAACTACCCCAACAATACCAGATCCGTTTTTTGCCTCGCCAAAGGGGCTGAGGGAAGGGGGCCAAAAGATTCCAGGGTCATTAAGTGTCTCCACCTCCAAAGACAATGGCCCTGACTCCCTCCACAGCTCCCTGCCTCTGAGAGACCTGCTGTGAGCCCGTGTCCTTCCCCCTCCACAGCATCTTCTGTCTGAGCTCACCTCGCTAAGAGTGGAGGAGCAAGATTCACACTCAGGCTCTAGAACCCAAACTCTTGATCACAGCTCCCTCTTTTTCATACACATATTTTTAAATTAAGAGCAAATTCACATAAGATAAAATAAACCATTTACAATGTGAGACGTAGTGGCAATGTTCATTCACAATGTTGTCCAACCAGCAGCACGTAGTTCCAAACATTCTTAGCATCTGCCCCGGATGATCAAACTACAACCCAGGCCTATTAAGCAGTCACACCCATTACCTATTCCCCACTGGCCCCCAGAAAACTCCAATCTGCTTTCTGTTTCTGTGGACTTAACTATTCTGGATATTTCCTGTAAATGGAATGATGCTATATGTGATGTTTTGTGTCTGTTCTCTCACTTCGAGCAATATTTTCGAGCTCATCCATGTTGGG
>NW_012151174.1:416657-418354 GCF_000956105.1 Propithecus coquereli
CCTTACTCTTCTGAGGAAGAGTAAGGTGGAGGTGATTATATAATTTTTTTTCAACATACTATGGGGGTACAGATGTTTAGGTTACAGATGTTGCCCTTGCCCCCCCTTCCTCCCCTAAGTCTGAGTTTCAAATATGCCCATCCTTCGGGTGGTGCGCATTGCACTCTTTTTGTATGCATTATGTATATTTTGTATGCATTTTTTTGATGGTTATGTAATTGCTGTAATTCCAGAGGGGCAGGGTGATGGATAAGGAAGAGGCCAGGAAGGAACATTTCCTCCCTTCTCACCCTTGTTAGCCCTCTCCTTTTTCCTCAATCCGTCAACCTGGCCTCATAGATGCCTCCCCCAGCTCCATTCTTCCCGGATTAGGTGGAGAGATCAGATCACTGCCTCCCTCACCTGGGTAAGGATACACTTTCTCTCTCCCTTCCTGTCTCAATATGAAGACCAGACTCACAAACCACCACCACCACCGCACACATGCCACCGCAGGGTAGTTAAGAGATGAGTCCTGAACAGGTATAAGGAGGAGGGAGTGTTCAGGGTTCAGAACGGGAGGGGAGGCAGAAGCTGAGAGAGTCAAAGGAGGCAGCCTAAACTTAGGTCTCTACCCTGAGAAAGACATCCTAGCAGCAGATTTAAGACATAGCTACAAGAGAGGATTTTGAATGTTCTCACCACAAAGAAATGATAAATGTCTCATGTGATGAATATGCTAATTACCCTAATTTGGTTGTTACACATTGTATACATGTATCAAGACATCATACAGGGCTGGGCTAGGTGGCTAACGCCTGTAATCCTAATACTTTGAGAGGCCAGGCATTTGAGACTAGCCTGAGCAAGGGTGAGACCCCATCTCTACAAAAAAATAAAAAGATTAGTCAGGTGTGGCGGCTTGCACCTGTTGTCCCAGGTGTCCCAGGTGTCCAAAATTTTAGGATTCTGGAATTCCAGAATTCTAAGGTTTGGAAAGTCTGTGTTTCCAAGAGTCTATTTTCAAGAAGTTATGAGTTTCTATGTGTATCGGGCTATAGCATTAGCTGCTTCTCGCCCTGTGCGAGGGGACTCACCTTCAGGAAAGACTGAAAGGTGGCATCAGTGCGAACTTGTGGCAGGTTCCCCAGGAAAGGTATTGGTGTGGGGCCTGGGGGCAGCTTTCCTCCCTTGTTTGTTCGTTTCCAGGCAATGAGGATGATGAGGCAGGACAAGCAGAGTCCCAGAAAGACGGTGAAGCCCGCTCCCAGCTCCATGGTGGTGCCAGGCCAAGAAGTTGTATCCTGGGCACCAGATCCTGCCTAAATAGGTTCTGGGAAATCAGCTTATACAGAAATCTGAACACCCTCGGATTCAAATTTTCCGGGCACAGACAGCATCAGGGAAGAGATTGCCTTTTCTGGGGGGTGGTTATATAATGTATAATCTCCTGCCTGAATAAAGGTAAATTGAATTCGCACAGGGAAATCCACTGGGGCATTCCCCTTTCTTTGTATTTCCAGTCTCCCAGTTGTTCTCCCTCAGCTTAACTTACGATTCAGCATTTCTTGGTGGGGTGCAAGAGGCAGTTGAATATCTTTTTAGGCTATTGAGTTTAGGGTTCAGACAATCTGGGCATAAGTTTCAGCTCCATCTTTTCTTCACTGGGCAAGTCACTTAACCTCTCGGCCTGTTTCCCGATCTATCAGATAGAGTAA
>NW_012151174.1:420049-423680 GCF_000956105.1 Propithecus coquereli
ATCTGCATATGGTAATCTAATCTTTGACAAAGCTGACAAAAACATACACTGGGGATTAATCAGTTTTTTAAATTTTAAATTTTTTAATTGACACATAATAACTGTACATATTTATGGGTACGGTATGATTTTTTTCTCTCTTTTCTTTTTCTTGAGACAAGATTTCTCTCTATGGCTGTGCTAGGGTGCAGTGGCATCGTTATAGCTCACTGCAACCTCTAACTCCTGGGCTCAAGCAATCCTCCTGCCTCAGCCTCCTCCTTGGTTGTTGGAAACGAACCAACAAGGGAGGAAAGCTGCCCCCAGGCCCCACACCAATACCTTTCCTGGGGAACCTGCCACAAGTTCGCACTGATGCCACCTTTCAGTCTTTCCTGAAGGTGAGTCCCCTCGCATAGGGCGAGAAGCAACTAATGCTATAGACCGATACACATAGAACCTCATAACTTCTTGAAAATAGACTCTTGGAAACACAGACTTTCCAAACCTTAGAATTCTGGAATTCCAGAATCCTAAAATTTTGGAAACACAAGTTCCTAGGGCATCGAAATAAGACTTTCAAAATCTCAGGACTTTGGAATCGCAGTGCATCATATTTTTATACACAAGGACTCTTGTACTCACGTTGTCTTAGAAATATGTAACTTACCATTATGAAATCTTAAGATTCTAGAAACTTAGCATTTAAGAGAGAGAAGGATGGATCTTGGAATTCTTCTAATCCAGGTTCATTATTTTATACATGAGGGAACTAAGTCTTATGGGAAGGGGCAGATTCTTGCCCAAGAACCCAGGAGCAAAGATTTCTATACCTTTTTCCCAGTAGTCCTTCCAAGCCCAGGGTTTAACTGCATTCATTATTCTTCCCACATCTGTATCCCTATAAAATCGTTATCCTCTTTGCTCTACACTTGGTATGCCAATTAACACCCTCCTCTTGTGTCTTCCTTCACTCCCAGCTCAGCGAGAAACACGGCCCCGTGTTCACTGTGTATATGGGACCCCGGCCAATAGTTGTTTTATGTGGACGTGAAGCAGTGAAGGAAGCCCTGGTAGACAAAGCAGATGAGTTCAGTGGCTTTGGGGAAACTTGGCTAGACTAAAACGTCCAAGGTCATGGTAGGTAGAAACAACAACAAGAAAAACAGAAGCTGTTCATAACGTGCTCCTCATGTTCCAAGTTCTTTGATAATGACTTTACATGAATTATTGCATCAACTCCTTTCAGAGGGCTTTTAATATTGTACTGATTTTGTAAATGAAAAAGCGGACGATAAGAAAGGTTAGGTTATGTCACACAGTAAGTGGTAGGACCACTTCATATTTAACCCACACCATCTGACTCTAGAGTGTTTTCTGAGTCATTTCTATTCATACTTTTAATGGATTACTGAGTGATACTCTGTGTATGCGCTGAAGCCCTCATATCCGACCTTACCTCTCATCTTCTTACACACATACACATGCCTAACCCATAGATCTCTGCCTCCTCCGTTTAGGTAGATCCCTTTCTCCAATGCATCCATTTCTAACTGCCCACATCCTTCAGTTCCAAGCAGGCTCACCCCATTCTTTCCATCCTTCCATCTATCTATCCCTGTACCTTCCCTTCCTTATGTCCATTGATCCATGAATTCATTAAAAGTCCATTTATTATTCTTTCTATACAAACAGCTTTTGCTCTATTATCTATACATCTATCAATCAACTTTCTATTTATCCATCCATCCATTCATTAACCCTTCCATCATTCATACATCTATAATCTTTCTGTCCATCCATCCTTCCAGCCGTTATTCATGTATCTCAAATCATCTATCCATTAACCCTTCACCCATCTATTAACTCTTTCATCTATCCAACCAGCCATCCATCGTTCCAGTCATAAACTCTTTCTGCTATTCATCAATCAATGAAAACAATTTCATTAAATTTCCATTAAATTTCAATGCATCAGAATAAGACTCTCATCAATCCATACATCTGGTAATTTCTAAATATTTCTTGCTACATGGTAACTCCTTTGCTATGGATATATTCATGTGCAAGTGTGAGCTTCTGTGTACATGTACATACATATATCTAGAGAATTGAAGTGGTGTATAGAAAATAAAATTACTGTCCCATTCCAGAGTACTCTATATGCATTCTATCCATACCTCCCTCTGCCTCCCATGCATTTATTTATTTATCCAGTTCCAGCTTTCTTTCCTGTAAGAACTTACAGGATATGATGCCGTAAAGGAGGCCTGGTGGACCAGGCTGAGGAATTCAGCAGGCGAGGCGAGCAGGTCACCTTTGACTGGCTCTTCAAAGGCTATTGTAAGGGGGACCCTGGATGGAGGAATGTGGTCAGGCAGACTGCATGGCCTCAGTTTCCCCACTCACCCGCCCACTAGAGCCTGTGGCAAAGCCCTTAGTCTGCTACCTCCCCACAAACGATCATTGTTGTCTCTGTCACTCACCTGTCTCAGTGTCCCGATTTCTCCCTGCCTCTCTCTGCTGCTGTCTCCCTGTCCTCTCACAGATGTCTCTTCCTTCCCCTACGCCTCCTTCTCATACAACCTTTGGGGATTTCTGTTTTCAAACCCTCGTCTTCTGTCTCCGTTTGTCTTTTTGTCATTCTAGGCTTCTGTGCTTCTCCACGTTTCTCTCTCTCCTCCTGCTCTCCCTTTCTCCTTCTTCTATCTTAGAATCTCACTTGATTCCTGCTTCAAAATCCCCATGCCTCTACCTCCCGGTAATGATCTCTCCTCTTTCCAGCCCCTCTCTGTTTCTCCCTAGTTATCTCTCTTCTCCAGCTCACTTTTAGAATCCTTCACCATTTTTACTTCCACCTCCCAGATCTCCACATATCTCACCTCCTGTCCCTCCATCCTCCACCCTTTTGCTATCCCTCTCTCTCCTTCCTGTCCTCCTCCATTGAGTGTCCCCGTCCCTGTCTGTGCATCTGTCTTGCCTCTGCCTCTGCCTTCTGATTTTCTTCCCTCGCTCCCTGTCTCTCTACACAACCCCACAGCCACCCTGCCCTTGGAAGCCCCTTGGAACTGTTGGAACTGGTCTGGGGCCTGCCCCGGCCACTCTCTGACCTCCTGCACCCCTGCGCTCACCTCCAAGGCATGGCATTCAGCAATGGCCAGTGTGCCAAGCAGCTGCAGCACTACTGCATCACCACGCTACCGGACTTCGGCATGGGCAAGCGCGGCATTGAGGAGAGCATCCAGGAAGAGGTGGGCTTCCTCACTGAGGAATTCTGGGGCACGCGCGGTTAGCAGAAGGGACCCCAGAGTACTAAGGGACGAGAAGGAAAACGCCAGGAACCTCGCGTTCTGGCCGGGCATGGGGACTAGGCTGGGAAAAGGCTTCTGTGTTTCCTGCTCTGGATTCTGGAGCTGGGAACTTGGCCCATCACAGCAGTTCCCTTCTCAGACTGGCATCAGCCCATCAAGTTCACTCTCTCCCTCCAATCCCCATCTCTCCCTCAACCCGCCCCACCCCGCAGGCGCCATCATCGATCCCACCTTCTTCCTGAGCCGAACAGTCTCCGATGTCATCAGCTCTGTTGTCTTTGGGGACCGCTTTGACTATGAGAACAAAGAGCTGCTGTCACTGCTGCGTATGATGAAGGGCA
>NW_012151174.1:426470-429031 GCF_000956105.1 Propithecus coquereli
AGCCAGGCCAAGAATATGAGCATTTTGGGCAGATCCAGCAGCTGGGGCAAAGGCTGAAAACTGGAGAGAGCCTGGAGGATCTAGGGTCTCTTTCCCACCCTTGATCTGGATCTAAGAGAGGTAGGTCCATAGGAAAAGCCCCAGAAGTGTACCAATGGCATGGGGACTAAGCTCAGCCTAAAGCTCTCTCCCCCTGCAGGAGCAGAAGAACCCAAACACGGCATTCTGCATGAAGAACCTGGTGCTGATCATGCTGAACCTCTTCCTCGCAGGCACTGAGACCTTCAGCATGACCCTACGCTATGGCATCTTGCTGCTCATGAAACACCCAGATGTGGAGGGTAAGGCTAGAGGGGGAAGGAAGTAGAGGACCACAAACCCCCAAAACTGCTCTGAGCCTCATGCAATGTTCCCACCCCTCCCAGATCCCTGGACCCTCAGACACACCTTGCTCTCCAGAGACAGGGCAATCAATATTCAGATGATAGGCATCAGCTGAGTCTCACTAGCTGCCAGAATACTGAAAATATCTGAATTAACTGGTAAACCACTCTAGCGCTAAGTCCTCTGCGTGATCACTGCCTCCTCCTCCAGATCATCGCCTAAGATTCCTAATTTGTATGTCCCCCATGATTTTGGCATGACCAGGTTAAGAGGACTCTGCTCCCAAATGCAGATGGCCAATGTCTATTTTGAATGCTCTACATTCATGTCATACATAGATCCATGTAATCCATCATATTTTACCTATTTCAACTATCCATCCCTGCTCGGATACCCCTGGACACCTAAGCACATTCCTCCTCCTCCCCCAGCCAAGGTCCATGAGGAGACTGACTGGGTGATTGGCAAGAACCGGCATCCCAGGTTTCAGGACCGGGACAAAATGCCCTAAACGGAGGCAGTGATCCATGAGATCCAAAGATTTGGAGACCTAAGCCCCATGTGCCTGGCTCACAGGTTCACCAGGTTTCAGGACTTCTTCCTTCCCAAGGTATTGCCCAGCCTAGAGGTGCCGGGAATGTGGACAACGTTCCCCGCAAAAAAACCGGGTCCCTTTGGTAGAGGTGCAAGGGATAAGAAAATAATAGAGAAAAAGGGAAATTAAAAGAAATAAAAGAATACACAGAGACAAAGATATAGTTTTATAAGTTTATAAAGATCATAGGCAAAGTGGGATCTCAGGGGGCCTAGACCTTCTCCATGGGTCTCAAAAAGCCCCGAATGAGGTCTTACATGGTAACTTGTAGGGAACAGTGATTAATTGCCAGGGGTAACAGATTTACATAACAACAGGTAGTTCCTCTAAGGTTAACAGATTTTCAAAATGTTTGTATAGATCCTTTAACTAATTCTATCTATGTGAACAAATGGTTATAAAATCTTTCAAAGGTTAACTTCTAAGTTGTAAGGTAAATTTATCACTTAACAGAGGGGTTAAACAGAGATATGTTGGCTCCATATTTATTAGGTTATTGTGAATGGAGACAGGTAGTGTGGAGTGTTCAAACAAGAGCTTTGCTTCTAGCCATTCGGGCAGCTGTCTGTTCCGGGGGGCACTCCATTGTCAGCTCTGATCCTGCAGTTTTTAACAGATTCACTTTGCTTTACAAAGCAAATCCAAACCCTTAGGTCTGAGAAATGTGGCGCCTTGTGGGATACAGCCGCTACTGTCTTTCAGAGACGCCCTTCTGAGTGTAACAGCATTTGAAATGCAAACCAACACATTCACATATTCCTTCAGGGCAAAGCTTTGAAAAACTCCTAAGACAAATCCTGTCTGCAAACACGTTTTTATTAATTCATGGAGCAACATAGAAGGACCTCCAATCCACTCCTTATGGTCCCAGCACCCCATCCTCATGAGTAGTTCTCTAACCCCTGTTCCAGTCCCTCCATCAAAGTCTTCCCCAACAATCATGTCCTTTCAACATTCCCACTCAGAGGCTGCTGAATCCCATGTCTCCCCCAGACTTTTTGCTTCAGGGGAATCAACCCCATGTCCCCAAACTTCCTGTCTTAGGGACATGAACCTTGTTTGCCCCAAAGCCCCTCCCTTAGATGACCTCAGCTCCCATCTCTCCCATTTCTCTTCTCCTCGGGCACCGAAACTCCCTCCTTTGTCTCCTGTATATTTTGAGCACACCAATCCTTGAACCTGCCTTAACAAATACACCTTCCTCCTCCCTACCAGGGCACCGAAGTGTTTCCTATGCTGGGCTCTGTGCTCACCGACCCCAAGCTCTTCTTCAAACCCCGAGATTTCAATCCCCAGCACTTCCTGGATGAGAAGGGGCAGTTTAAGGAGAGTGATGCTTTTGTGCCCTTCTCCATTGGTAAGAGATGCAGGCCACTGCTCACACCAACAGGGGCCTCCCTCGTCCCCTCACTGAGCTGTAGCCTCGAATCTTTCTCCAGCCTGGACACTTCTCTTAGAATCTACCCTTGAGCCAACCAGCTGATGCTCCCATAACTACCAAGCACCAAGTACCTGCACCCAGGCAAAAGGGAAGGTATGGGGAAAATCAAGGTCCATAGTAAATGAGAGATTTGTCCAAGGT
>NW_012151174.1:429081-430837 GCF_000956105.1 Propithecus coquereli
AGCCCAGCATGGGTGCCCACTACTCAGTCTGCAAGAACACCTGAATATATTAACACATGTTCCCCCCAAAAAACAAAGTCTGCAAGCATAATACATACCTTAAACTTGGTCTCTCACCTGGGCAGGTATTCTCATCCCCAGTTACCTTATTATCCGGCAGCAGATGCTCCCTATTCAGTCCTTCTGAAAATCTTAATGCATGGAAAAGTCACCACCTTAACCAACCTAATGAATACCTGAACACCTAGTGCTACCAAATCCAGAACACTAAAATCATTTCACATCTACACGGGTTTCCAAAACCAGCCCACTGGAACATCTAGACAAGTGCCATCTACTCGACCCACCTAAGTACCTGAACACCTGGACAGGTACCATAACCAACACGCCTAAACACTTAAATATCTGGACAGATTGTTTCCCGAACACCCAAATAAGTGTCTCCCACTGCGTCTGCCCAAACACCTTACAGAGGTGAATACTTAAACACCTGAACAGGTATCCCCTCCCACTTGAACATCTGAACACCAACCCCACTTTAATACCTGAACTCCTGTACAAAAGCCACCAATGTAGATCCAATAATTATGTGGATACCTGTTTCTAACCAAGCCCCCCTGAATGCCTAAACACCTAGGCAGGTGACCTGTCCACCATACCAGTCCTACCTCAAGAGGTATACACCTTCGAACTCAACCTCATTTGAATGTGTGAACAGCTAGATGTGTGCCCCAATCCAGCTTCACATGACTATTTAAAACCTGGACATGTCACCCAATCATCTCACCTAACAGTGAGAGTTAGGTGAGACAGTGGCTATGACACATAACCCACATGAAGACTCATATATATATTCCCATCCAGACCCACCTATGTTCCTAGGTGCCTTTAACCCAGTGCCTTCATTGCCCTGAGAAAGGTTCCATTTCCATCACGTCCTACACACTGACTGCTGTCTTTCCTTTCCCTTCCTCTCTCCCCAAACCCCAGCTCTATGAGATGTTCTATTCAGTGATGAAACACCTGCCAGGACCACAGCAACAGGCCTTTAAGGAGCTGCAGGGACTGGAAGACTTCATAGCCAAGAAGGTGGAGCACAACCAGCACACAGTGGATCCCAACTCCCCACGGGACTTGATCGACTCCTTTCTCATCCGCATGCAGGAGGTACTCCCCAGCAGCCAGTGCAGGGAGGTCCAAAGTCCAGCAGTGGGAAATAAGACTGGGGAGATGGAGAAACAACAGAGACCCATCCAAATAAGCCCCATCATAACAATCTTCACAATCCCCACAGTTGTAGTTATCATCGGTGTTCCATCTTCTGAGCCTTTGTCCACGGGCAGGACTTGTGCATGTGAATCACAGTAGCAAGCACTTCTACAGCACTAACATGCACCAGGCACTGCGTTAAGTGCTTTAAGATATTCACCTGTTTCTCACTCACAAAAGCTCTTGAAAGAGGTTCTATCATTTCCCAATTTTACAGATGAGGTAACGGGCTGAGAGAGTGTAAGTGGCTTATTTGAGGTCACACAGTGAGGAAGCCACTGACCTTAGCTGAGACCCTGGTCTCTCTGACACTAAGCCTGGTGCTTTTAGCCACCATGCTGTCTCAACTTTCATACCCTGGTTATCAGATACACCTGTGGAGACAGGTGACCTGGCTTTGCTGTGTGACATTGGAGGAACCCTACCTCCTTCTACATGTCAGTCTCCCATCTGTGAAGAAAGGTGGGAGGGCTTTATGGAGTCTGAA
>NW_012151174.1:437590-440196 GCF_000956105.1 Propithecus coquereli
ATGCAGCTGGAGGTCAGTAGTGGGGTGAGGAGGCAGTGAGAGTGGGCTTAACCTCTTCCCCTTCCATGTCTCCTCTTCAGGAAAACGGTTCTGTTTAGGAGAAGGCCTGGGTCGAATGGAGCTCTTTCTCTTCCTCATCACCATCATGCAGAACTTCCGCTTCAAGTCCCTGCAGTCGCCTGAGGACATCGACTATCCCCCAAGCACGTGGGCTTAACTAGGATCCCACCATACCATACCATGAGCTTCCTGCCTCGCTGAGGGAGGGCTGTGTGGGGCCAGGGCTCATGGGTGGGATGAAAGGAAGGGGTGGGGCAGGGGCGGGGCTAGTAGGAGGGGCGGGGTCATGGAAAGGGGGCCGGGGAAAGGAAGGCCAGGTGGATTGAAGGAGGAGGGGAACGGAATCATTTCACCCTGATAGATGCTTCAGTGATGGGATCAGAGGAAGGGAAGACTTACAGTGTGGTACCAATGATAATAATAGCAGGTTCTCCGTGTAAGCTCCGTGCTAAAGGTGTTACACGTTCACCTCGCTAAATGCTCACAATCCTAGGCCAAGGGCAACAGTGTTCATGCCCATTTTACACATGACAAAGCTGAGCCTCACAAAGTTTAAGTCTGTCTCTGAGGTCTCACAGAAGAGCAGTGCCCAGGAAGTCCTTGAACACAGATCTGTGCCCACAGCTCTTTGGAAAGATTAGGAAAAGTCACCCTTTTCTCAAATTACCAACTTGGTATATTATCACACAACCTGAAAAGTCCCGTCCCATGCCCACATTCTTGTCCACTCATTTTTGAGTCACAAATTCATTATCTTTTGTCATCAGCCTTGAACACCAGAGAGAGCATTGTCTGTGGCCCCTACCAGGTAAGGCCATTGGGTCCCATTCAGAGTCATTCCAGGGACAGGAATTATATCTCTCAATGAAAGGGGTGATGGAGAGAAACACTTTCAGGGAATGCTGGGAGAACTTTGGATTAGGACATGGCCATGTGTATGTGTGTGACTTTGCATGTGAGCATGGAAGTATATATTCATGTTCTTGTGAGTGTACACATATGCAGAAAATGAGCACATTTTCTGTTATGTGTTTCTGAATGTGGGGCTCTCACTGATGGATGTGGGGATGCAGCTAAGAGTTTCAGAATCACCTGTCTACTGTCAAACAAGGTAGTGTATGTCCCGTTAGAAGCTTTCACCAAAAAAAGTAACTCAAAATGTATTGTAGACCTAAAGGTAAAATATAAAACCTCTAAGTGATGACAGGAGAAAATTGAGGTAATTTTGGATGTGGTGACGATTTCTTAGATACAATACCCAAAGCAGGGTGTATGAGAGAAACAGTAAGTCTGATTTCCTCCGAATTAAATAACTTCTCTTCTGCAAAAGACATTGTCCAGGCAATGAAAATACAAGCCACAGAGGGGGACAATATTTGCAAGGCACATTTCTGATAAAGAACTTGTATTCCAAGTATGCAAAGAACAGTTAAAATTCAACAATATAATAAAAACAACCAAATTTTAAAATGGCAAAATATACCAGAGCAGACACCTCACCAAAGAAGATGTACACATAGCAAGTAAGCACACGAAAAGATGCTCCATGTCATATGTCACTAGAAATTTCAAATTAAAATGATAAAGAGAAAACCAGTACACACACCTATTAGAATGGCTAAACTCCAAGCAATGACAACACCAAATACTAACAAGGAAGTGGAGCAACAGGAATTCTCATTCATTGCTGGCATGAATGGAAAATGGTACAGCCACTTTGGAAAACATATTGGCAGTTTCTTACAAAGCTCAACATATTCTTGCCAATGATCCAACAATCATACCCTTTGGTATTAACCCAAATGAGTTGAAAACTTATATCCACACAAAAACCTATATACAAATCTTTATAGCAGCTTTGTTCATAATTGCCAAAACCTGGAAGCAACAAAGATGTTCTTCAACACACAAATTGATAAAGAAACTGTGATACATCCGTACACTGGAATATTATTCAGCAGTAAAAAGAAATGAGCTACCAAATCACAGGAAGACATGAAGAAACGTTACATGTTATCACTAAGTGAAAGAAGCCAGTACGAAAAGCCTATACAGGGTATGATTCCAAATATATGATATTCTGGAAAAGGCGTTAAGTGTGAAGACAGGACAAAGATCAGTAGTTGCCTAGAATTTGGGGAGGAGGGAGAAAGGGAAAAGCAGGTGGAGAACATGGGATTTTTAGGGCAGAGAAAATATTTGGATCATACTGAAGTGGTGGAATTATGACATTATTTTCTTTTTCTGAGACAGAGTCTCACTCCGTTGCCCAGGCTAGAGTGCCGTGGCATCGTCGTAGCTCACGGCAACCTCAAACCCCGCTCAAGCGATCCTCCTGCCTCAGCCTCCCGAGTAGCTGGGACTACAGGTCCAGGCCACCATGCCTGGCTAATTTTTGTATTTTTTGTAGATATGGGATCTTGCTCTTGCTCAGACTGGACGCACACTCTTGGCTTCAAGCAATCCTTCAGCCTCAGCCTCCCAAAGTGTTAGGATTATAGACATGAGTCATCCCTCCTGGCCTGAAATGATATTTTGAAGTATAT
>NW_012151174.1:440331-449782 GCF_000956105.1 Propithecus coquereli
CCTTAATGAGCCAACCATTCTTTGTGTGAAGGAGAGTCCTGTAAGGGAAAAATTCATTTCTATAGACAATAGGTTTCTTGGGTCAAACTAAGATGACTGCCAGAGTGATTTTTCTGATCCAGTCCTCCAGCAAGCTGGCCTTCCCGGGAGGCACGCTTAGGTAACCAAGGTGTTATCTCCTACGTGAATCAATGTGATCACGCTTTAACTTGGCATGTTGCCACTATTGTTCTGAGCCATATATAAGCACTTGCCATATTCTCGCTGTGTGCTGCATTCCTCCAACAATAAAGAGTATGTCTTATCTGCACCCCTCTGCTCGTGTCTTCTTTCAATTTCCGAAAACTATTCTGGTGCACTCACTAGCCGAAGAGCCCCATCCCCACATTTGGCAAAGCTGGGGTTAGTGTCCCCTCCGCCCCAGTAAGGAAGGCTGTGTGGCCTCCCACGGTCTTGTGGCACCCAGTGGCAGTGGTTCTCATGTCGTGGGCCCCTGCAATGGAGTGGGAGGTGGTGGAGTGTATGCCTGCCACCCTGGAAAAGGCCTAGTGGGCCTTGGAAGAGTCACTGCAGCCTGGGGAGTGAGTGGCAGCTCGTTGGGTGGGCTGACTCCTCCTTACAGCCCTCCATGAGCAGCACAAGGGCACCCTACGGCAAGAAACCCAGGTAAGAGAATCACAAGTGACAGAGGAAAACCTGGAAGCCCGGGTGCAGGCTAACACACTTAATGAGTGTTTTGGCCGTGGACCCCGAAGAAACCACAAGTACACAGGAGACTGAGGGCGGGGCCCCTCCCCTGCTGAGTGCCCCCTAGTTGTGAAACAGAGAATGGAGCATGTGGAACCCACGGGGACCCGGGGGTTGGTGCATGGCATGCCTGCAGTATCAGAACATATCATTTACTCTGCTTACACGCCTGCAGAACTGTGGGAACTGGGGAAACAGTGCAGACAGCGACCTGGGGAAGACTTGCCTGCCTGGTTGCTGCACTTATGAGGCGAAGGGATGGATAGCGTCCTGCTTTCCCGAGGGAGATGGAGCAACTGGCATCTATAACTATACGTCCTTCCCTGAGGCCGAGGCTACAGATAAGTAGTTACTGTGGTGGAGGCGACCACTCCTCGCTTGAATGGCTCATGGATGCTGCCCACACAGTATGGGAGGACTCCAGAGAACTACCTGAAGCCATGAGGAAGTGGACTTCACATGTTTGTGATGTGCCCTGACTGGACCTAATGGGTGGAAAGGAGTAAGTTCTACAGGTGCCTTACTAAATAGAACTCTAGGAATGCAGAGACTGGGTCCAGTTTGACCGATGTCCTCTGGTTCCCATCTGTCTCCAACACCACTGTGAGCCTGCACCCACCCAGCCTCTGGCAGGGTCAGTCCGTAGTTACCAACTATAGGAATGAACATGTCCATGTTCACCTGTCTCAGCCTGGGCATGACTTTCCCCCATGATGCAGCAACTTTCTTGCAATGTTGAGCAAACCCTTTGCTGGGCTCAGGACCCTGATTTGGTTTGACCCAGGAGGAGGGGACAGATAATCCTGATTTTTTAATGGGTAGGGCCCGTACTTTGATGTCCTTGGAGAGCTGCTGAGGACTCTCCTGAACTTAGGATGTGGCTCTGGCTGTGCTGTGTGATCTGGCACAAAGCTTTGGCAGTCATCCAGCACATAGGCATTATCTTCGACGACTGAGATTCTTTCCTCTGTGTCATCCATCCTATTCTTAAGGCTTTCCACTATGTTTTGTTGTTCCTTAAATGCTTCTTACATTTCCAGAATTTCTGTTTAGTTCTTTCATAATATTTCAATTTCTTTAGAGAATTTTTCATTCATTTCCTGTATACTTCTTGTGGCTTCTTTGTGTTCGGTTTCTATTTTCTCTTCAACTCCATTGAATTTTCTTGCAATCCATATTTGGAATTCTTCCTCCATCATTTTAATTATTTTGTTTATATTGATATCCGTTGTTGAGGATCTAATGATTTCTTTTGGGGGTGACTTTTCTCTCTGATCTTTCGTGTTTCCTGATTTCTTTCACTGATTCTTTCTCATCAGGCTACTTTGTCGAGACTGGGAGTGATGGGACTGGCTTATGGCCCTATGTCCAAGTCCCCGAAGGGAGTTCCTTGACAGTGCTGGGGAGAGGCAGGCTGGTCCTGTATTGCCTTAGAGGTATTTTAGGAAGTTGGGTTACCTCTCACCTGTTGTCTTCATTTCTTGCCAGTCTAGATTAGTGAGTTTGGTCCCACAGCTTAAGCTCTCAGGTGGTGAATTGCACTTGTTGTATGCCTTCACTGCCCTCTAATAGCTTGGGATGGAAGGCACTGTGTTAAGCTATGGGATTATCCTCTCTGTTATTTATTGTGTTTTGCATGGAAGAGCCAGTTAGCAAGTTATCTGATGCCTCTCTTTTGGACTCCGGACCGCCGGATAGGGTATACAAATGCCGTGATCTTTGGGAAGTGTTTTGCCACTCCCGAGGGTTACTTGAACCCTGTTTCACCATTAGGTGGGGTAAGGGCAACACAGATCACAACTGGTGACTACAAGCCTGAGAGTGTATGCTTCTGTGGTTCCTTGATCTTCCACTAGGGGGAGCGGCTAATTTGTATTTTAGGGCTCTTTCGATGCACTTCGGAGGTTCCTCCTGATGGGAGGGGTCAATTGGTGCAATTGCTGAGGAGTCTGTCCAGGATTTCCCTTCCAGTCCACAAGCCCCTAAGCTGGCAGAGCCTGGACGTGGAGAGCGAGCCCTAGAGTTATGACCTTATCAGATCACCCATGCCACTCCCGCGGACTGAATCCACAGGCTGCGCCCTATTCGTTAGCACCAAGGTCCCGCAGAATCACACTGGTGACACAGAGATAGTGACTTCTCTCGCTTTTCCTGGACTTTAAGGCCACGAAATTCACGGGGATTGGGGAGGGGTGTTGCCAGAGACTGCCGCGTGCCCCAGCGTCTGGGAATCCCACTGAGAGTGGCCTCCACCCACAGAGCACTGGTGGCACCAGTGCTGCGGGGACGCGCTTAAACTCGCCCACTGACAGCTTGTGGGTCAGAATTGACCAACCCTGTATGATGCCTCAGTACATGCAGCAAAACGGCGTGCAAACTGACCTCCCTGTCAGTAGGTGGTGCTTGCTGGGAGGAGGAAGCTGCAGTGTTGCTTTTGGTCCTGTAGGCAGCTCTAGTTCCTCTGGAAAAGCACTCTAGTGCCTCAGGTGGTGGGTGGGGCCCTGGGACTTCCAGGTGTGTCCTTATTGTCCACGTCCACAGTGGCGGCCGGGTTGGGGGAGCCTGCCCTCCAGCTCCACAAATGCTTTTTGCGAGGGTCAAAGGTCTGCCCTCTGCCTCTGGACACAGCTGTCAGGGAGGAGCTGAAGTGCCTCCACTCAACCAGAAAGTCCGTGTGGCAGTGGGGCTGCCTGAGACCCACCGTGTGGTGGTCTGGAGCAGGCCTTGCTCCTTTCCACCATCCCCTATGCCACAGTTTCTTCAGGACCTCTGCCGGCAGGAGCTCCCCTATGACTGTGATGGGCGCCAGGAGGTTCCCTGCCCAGACTCAGGGCCTGAGCTGGGAGCATGCCCCTTCCACGGGAAGAGGGGTGATCTGGAGCATGCTACAGCTGGGACCCACTCTCATCTTCCCCTGAAGGCACACACACCTCAGTAGCCTATTTCACACATATCCCTTCTGTGGCCCTGGGCAATGCGATTGAGACCAGAGAGTACAGAATCTGGCCTGCAGACATGTCCCCCAGGCCCTGGGGATCAATCCCTAGCCATGCCAGGGAGAAGGATGCTGGTTGCAAGTCACCTATGTGGTGTCCAAGCTGGATCAGTGTCCCTCCGCCTTGCCTTTGCCCTCCTCTGCTGGAGTAACTGGGCAAGTAGTACCAGGAAGGCCGGGCAGGTAGGGAGCTCACCGTCCGAGCACCCCTTAGTCCACCGCAGGGCCCCAGAAGGAAACGTACGAGCCCTGATCCCAGTGGATGACTCCACGTGGTGGCTGAATTGTCTCTCTCAGCAGCCCCAGGGAGGGCAAAGGAAGGGGAGAATGAGGACTAGGTTGGAGAAAGGGTCCACACAGGTAGTCTCCGAAGGTCTCTCCGGGAGGCAGTCGTCCCAGAATGAGCAGGCCCTGGAGTCCCCTAGATCACCTGGGACACACTGGACCCCTGTGGCTCCTGCGATCTAGGCCAGAATTGAGCAATATCTGTGTGGGGACAAGCAAGACAGGTTCTGTAAATGGAGACATTAGTACCTACTTCTTAAAGTTGTGGGAGGATTTATGAAGTTAATAATTGCAAAATGTTTAAAACCTTGCCTGAAACAGAGTAAGGAGTTAATGAAGGCCAGCTATTTTTTTTGAAGAGTGCACAATTCTAACATTCAACATATTTGTGACATTATTTACTCTTTGAAGCTCATAAATCCATTTCCTTCTGTAGATAAGTGGGCAGTAAAATCAAAGTGCATTAAAACTATAGACCACATAATTTATTGTACATACCTGGATTGTTTTGAGAGTTAAGGAGGCATCGTTAGTAATTAAACCAGGGCCAGCATGGTGGCTGACGCCTGTAATCCCAGCACTTTGGGAGGCTGAGGTGGGAGGATCCCTTGAGCCCAGGAATTCGAGGTTTCAGAGAGCTATGATCATGCCACTGCATTCCAGGCTGGGAAACAGAGTGAGACTCCATTTTTAAAAAAATAAATGAATAATACTTAAACCAGGACAGGAGGCATCCATCAGACTAAATCTGGCAAATCCAGATATGAAGGATCATCCTTGCTATAAACTCACCACTCCACAGGGGGCAGCAGAGAGCAATGCCCTGGGCTGATGTTACAAAACAGGGTTTTCTGAGTCCCCCATCGTGCTAGCTCCCTTTGCATAATGGGTCTTTCTGAAAGACTGAGAGTTAGGCAAGAGCCAGGTGAAAGGAGGCAATGCCTACATTCTGCAGGTCAGAGCCAAGAGCATGTTTGGGAATCCAGGTCTGGCACCCTGCTCCTGTGGGCTCTGGGTGGTGACAGAGGGTGGAGGAGATGACCTCTGGGGCCCCTCCTCTGCCCATGGCTGCCAGGCTGAGACAGGGGTTCAGCTAGAGAAGCCCTTTAAACATAAATCTTATCAAGTCCCTTCTCTGCTCAAAATCCCTCCATGGGTCCCGCCGCTATCACCTTTGTCCTCGTCCCCCACATTGGTGGGCTCACTTATCCTTCACAGGCCACACTGGCCCCCTGGCTGCTCTCTGAGCTTCAGGCACATTCCTGCCACAGGGCCCTTGCACTGGCTGATTCCTGTGCCTGGGGCACTCCCTCATCTCCTTCAAGTTTCTGTTCACATGTTCTTATTTCAGCCAGACCTTCTCTAATTACACCTGGTCTCATCCCACACTCCTGTTCCCCTCATCGTGCTTTGACTTTATTTTCCCACAGCTTTTAGCACCTTCTGGCGTCCCGTACAATTTGGTTACTTCTCTTGTCTCTTGATTATACTGTACCCTTCCCACTTCCTTTCTGTACACGATGTCAGCGCCACAAGTACAGGGAGTTTTGTCTGTCTGTTGTAAGTGTTACCCTCAGCTCTAGAACAGAGCCAGGTCCCAGGGTCAGGGAAGTCCATGGTGGCTCCTCTCCAAGATCAGGAAAGTGCAGGTGGCCCTCTTTTCGTCCCCTTGTCCTGGATCAAAGGAGTACGGGGTGAGGCTGGGCCTGGCAGCTTTGACTGTCAGACTCAGATAACCTATTGTCCTGTTTCACTCTCACCATATGGGGTGACTCAGCCACGTCTATTCCCTAGATCAGAATTTGTGGTTGTGGCCAGTGGTTTATTTAGCTTTGGAAGCAAGGTACCAGGTCCCTATTTTATTTTATTATTTTATTTTATTTATTAGAGCTGGGATCTCTCTGTCACCCAGGCTGGAGGGCAGCTGTATAATCATAGCTCACTGTAACCTTGAACTCCTGGGCTCAAATGATACTCCTGCCACAGCCTCCTGAGTTGGGAAGACTACGGACATGTGCCACCACACATGGTTAATTTTTAAATTTTGTTGTTGAAGAGATTGAGTCTCACTGTGTTTCCCAGGCTGGTCTCAAACTCCTGGCCTCAAGCGATCCTCCCATCTTGGCCTCCCAAAGTGCTGGGACTACAGGCATGAACCACCGAACCCAGCTGAGCTCCCCATTTTAAACGAGAGAGAAAGAAGAAGCCAGGCAGAGGAGCAGAGGTCGACACACTCATTCATATATTGGGTAACTGTGGATGGCTCACAGCGATGGTGGAGACAGATCTGAACCAGTGGATGTCAATCCAACTCCACCCAGTCTCTGTGCTCCTGGAGCTCAGTGTTTAGAGAAAGAAACACGGATACAGAGAAAGAGAGAGGGAGTGATGCAGAAGGGACCACAGCACCAGGAAAAGGCACAGACAGGAAAAGACAGGGACAGAATCGTCCAGCTCAATCAGAGAGACACGAGGAGTCCAGGAGAGAAAGGCTCCAGGGTGGGCTGTGTCTGGCTGTCCCCAGGTCGCAGGCTCCCTGCCTTTCCCCACCTGTTCTACCCGTGCCTCTGTCTTTCACCAGTTTCGTCTTTCTCATTCCCTCTGTCATCATCTCTGTGTCCGTGGATGTCATGCAAAAGGAGAGAGGAGGGAGAAAGACACTGAGTATCAGGAGGCTACACAAAGACAGGTACCAGGACACACACACACACACACACACACACACACACACTACAAAGACATGAAGACACACAGTAACACATATCACAGGCACAGCAATACCAACACACCATCACATATAAATCGTGCAAATATATACAGGCGTACACTGACTCATGCACAATAGTGTACAGCAGCACCATCACACAAATACAGACACATTACAGTCAAGACAAAGTGACAATGACCAGAGAAACCTTCCCACCAAAACAGCCACAAAATGGAGAACATACACCAAAAAAAAAAAAAAAAACAGTTTTGAAGACAAATAACTTAAGGCAATGCAGGGCAGCGATCCTCGAGAGATAGGAGAGAAAATAGAAGAGCCTCAATTTACAGTTTTGAGAGGGTTTCCAGGCTGCAGAGCAGGAGAGAAGAACCCATGTGGCACCCAAAACACTCTCTGAGTTGAAGAGACAGAATGGACAGTTTGAGGGACTGAGGCAGCTCAACTTCACAGGACAGAGTGCAGTTTAGGAGCTGCACTGTGGGAATTCAGGCGAACCCTGTTCAGTGCATGTGTGCGAGGAAATTACCTGAAGCTAGAGAAAGACCCATCTGAAAGAATTGGAGGAAACAGTCTCACTCGTTCACACAGGGCCAGGAATAATGGCTGCTACCATCATCCGGAAAGAAAAAAAGTTCATAATGCATAGGGCATTGGGACTCAGGAAAAGATTGTCTCCGTGGAGCGGAGTAATTATTCCTACACTGAACACTTCTCAAAACTTGCTGAATGAATCTTAGAAACAAGAACTGAAAGGATAAATGTTTCCCAGTTAACTTAGTTGAGTTCCATAACAAAGCTCCAGACTCTTTAATGAGTACAAATATCCAATACCTAACAAGGTAAAATTCATAATGTCTGACATCCAACAAAAATTGACAGGCATGCAAAGAAACAGAAAAAAATATGACATAATGAGGAAGAGAAATATCAATCAAAACTCATACAGATGTTAGAATTAGGAGACAAGAACATTAGAACAGCTATTATAACTGTATTCCATATGTTCAAAGAGTTAAGTAGAGATCTGGAAGATATAAAAAAAGATCCAAATCAAACTTGTAGAGATGAAAACTACAGTATGTGAGACAAAAAATACACTGGATGGGATTCATGGCAGATAAGACATGGGAGAAGAAATAGTGAACTTCAATCATAGCAATAGAAACTATGCAAAATAAAACACAGAGAGAAGACAATTGAAACAATGTAAACAGAGTAACAGACCAAAATGAATCCATGTAACAACATCAAGCAGCCTCGTGTATGTATAATTGGAATCCCCAAAAGAAAGGAGGCAGAGTTGGGCAGATAGACACTATTTGAAGAAATGAAGGCCAAAAACATTTCAAATCTGCTGAATACTATAAATATATAGATCCAAAATTGCGAAAGAACCTCAATTACAAGAAATATAAAACTACACCACAATGCATCATAGGCAAATTGTTCAAAATCAGTGTAAAAAGACAATCTTAAAAACAAACAAAGAAAAAAACCACATTGTAAAAAGAGGAACAAAGATAAAGACTTCTCATTGAAAACCATTGAAATGACAAAACAGTGCATCAACATCTTTAAATTACTGAAATAACAGATCCAATAACCTATCAGTCAAAGAACAAATAAAAAGGGAAATCAGAATGTATTTTGTTGCTGCTGGGATTGCTTTGGGGGTCTTCTTCAAAAATTCTTTGCCTAGGCCGATGTCTGAAAGGGTCTTCCCTACATCTTCTTCTAGGATTCTAAGGTTTCATGCCATATATTTACATCTGTTATCTATCGTGAATTGATTTTTGTAAGAGGAGAGAGGTGGGGATCCAGTTTCAATCTTCTGTATGTAGTTATCCAGTTTTCCCAGCACCATTTATTGAAAAGAGATTCTTTTCCCCAGTGTATATTTTTGGCTTCTTTGTCAAAGATTAGATTACCATATGCAGATGGTTTCATCTCTGGATTCTCAGTCTTATTCCAAAGGTCTATATCTCTGTTCTTGTGCCAGTACCATATTGTTTTAGTTACTATAGGCTTCAAGTCTGGTAGACTGATGCCTCAGAGTTTGTCCTTTTTGCTTACTATTGCTTTGGCTAGTCAAGCTCCTTCTGGATCCAAATGAAGTATAGGTTATTTTTCCTATATCTGTGAAATATGACATTGGTGTTTCTCTGGGGATTGCCTTGAATCTGTAAATCACTTTGGGAAGTATGGACATTTTAACAGTTTTGATTCTACCGATCCACGAGTATCATATATTTCTCCGTTTGTGTCACCTGTGATTTCTTTCCGCATTGTTTTATAGTTCTCCTTGTAGAGATCTTTCACATCTTTGGTTAAGTGTATTACTAAAGGGCTTTTTAAAAAAGGTATTGTGAATGGTAATTGAATCCTTCATTTTATTCTCAGCTTGACTGTTATTGGTATATAAAAATTCCACTGATTTTTATACACTTATTTTGTAACCTGTGACTGTGCTCAATATATTTATGAATTCCAGGAGTCTCTTGATGGGGTCTTTAGGATTTTCTAGATAAAAATTCATATCATCAGTAAAAAGTGTTAGTTTGACCTTGTCTTTCCTGATTTGGATACCCTTTATTCTTTCTGTTGCCTGATTCCTCTGGCTAGGACTTCCAGTACTATGAGGAATAGAAGCAGTTACAGAGGGTCACAGTTTTCGGGGAAAAGTTTTCAACTTTTCC
>NW_012151174.1:449832-461086 GCF_000956105.1 Propithecus coquereli
ATCACTTTGGGAAGTATGGACATTTTAACAGTTTTGATTCTACCGATCCACGAGTATCATATATTTCTCCGTTTGTGTCACCTGTGATTTCTTTCTGCAGTGTTTTATAGTTCTCCTTGTAGAGATCTTTCACATCTTTGGTTAAGTGTATTCCTAAAGGGCTTTTTAAAAAATGTATTGTGAATGGTAACTGACTCTTTGATTTTATTCTCAGCTCGAATGTTATTGGTATATAAAAATTCCACTGATTTTTATACATTTATTTTGTAACCTGTGACTGCGCTCAATATATTTACGAATTCCAGGAGTCTCTTGCTGGGGTCTTTAGGTTTTTCTAGATAAAAAATCATATCATCAGTAAAAAGTGTTAGTTTGACCTTGTCTTTCCTGATTTGGATACCCTTTACTTCTTTCTGTTGCCTGATTCCTCTGGCTAGGACTTCCAGTACTATGAGGAATAGAAGCGGCTACAGAGGGTCACAGTTTTCGGGGAAAAGTTTTCAACTTTTCCTCATTCTGTATGATGTTTGCTATGGGGTTGTCATATATGGCTTTTTATAATTTTGAGATATGTTCCTTCTGTGCCTAGTTAGTTGAGGGTTTTTATCACGAAAGAGTGCTGGTTTCTGTGGAATGCTCTTTCTGCATCTATTGAGATGATCATATGGTCTTTGTTTTAGCTTCTGTTCATGTGGTGAATCTCATTTACTGATTTACACATGTTGAATCATCCTTGCATCCCTGGGATGAAGCTCACTTGGTCGTGGTGGATTATTTTTTGGATGTGCTGTCGAATTTGGTTTGCTATTATTTTATTGAAGAGTTTTTCATCCATATTCGTAAGAGATATTGGCTTGTAATTTTCTTTTTTTGAGTGTCCTTTCCTCGATTTCATATCAAGGTGATACTGGCTTCACAGAATGAGTTGGCAAGAATTCCCTTCTTTTTGATGTCATGGAATAATTTCTGTAGTATGGGTACCAGTTCTTCATAGTTCTGGTAGAATTCAGCTGTGAATCCATCTAGCATGGGCCATTTTTTGTGTTGCTGCTTATTATTGGTCTGTTCAGGAGTTCTATTTATTCCTGGTTGAGTCTGGTGTTTCCAGGAATTTGTCTATTTCTTCAACATTTTTTCATTTATTTGCATAGAATTTTTTATTGTTCATTGATGGTATTTTATTTTTATGTGGTATGAGTTGTAATATCTAATTTTTCAGTTATTATTGAGCTTATTTAGATGCTTACTCTTCCATTCCTTGTCAATCTAGCAAAAGGTCTATCAATTTTGTTTAACTTTCCAAAGAACCAATGTTTTGTTTTGTTCATCCTTTGTATTATTTTCTTGGTTTCCATTTCTTTTAGTTTTGCTCCAAATTTACTTATTTCTTTTCTTCTGTTGGCTTTGAGTTTAGTTTGCCCTTCCTTTTCTATTTCCTTGTGATGTGTCATTAGGCTGTTAATTTGTAATCTTTTTGTCTTTTTTTTATTTCAGGGTATTATGAAGGTAAAAACATTATGGTTACATTTTGTTTCTGGGACTCACCCTAGTGAGGGTAAGAGGTATGTCCTTCCCCTCTACAATGCTCCCTGTGTCCTTTAGTTGTGATTGTCTTTTTGATGTAGGCATTTAAGGCTATGAATTTTCCCCGTAGGACTGCTTTTGCTGAATCCCATAGATTTTGATAGCTTTTGTTCTCTTTGTCATTCAGTTGATGGAATCTTTCTCTTTTCTTTTATTTCAGAATATTATGGGGGTACAGATGTTTAGGTTATGTATGTTGCCTTTGCTCCCCTTCCCCCACCAAGTCAGATCTTGAAGTGTAGTTCATGGAATCTTTTGATTTCCATGTTAATTTCATTATTGACAATAATCATTCAGCAGCAGGTTGCTTAATTTCAATGACTTTGTGTAGGTTTGAGTGTTTTTCTTGGAATTGAGTTCTGGTCTTATTCCACTGTGGTCTGAGAAGATACGTGGTATGATATTGATTTTCTTTGGATTTGTGACATATTTTGTGGCTCAACATATTGTTAATCTTAGAGAACGTTCCATGTGCTGATGGGAAAAATGTATATTCAGTAGTTTTGTGGTAGATTGTTTGGTAAACATTGGGTGTGTTAGGTCCATTTGTTCCACAGTCCCATACATGTCTAGCGTTTCTTCATTTATTTTCTGCTTCAATGATCTGTTAAGTTCTGTCAGTGGGGTATTGAAATCCCTGGCAATTATGATGTTGCCGTTTACCTCTTTGCTTAGATCTAGTAGAATTTGTTTATGAATCTGGGAGTTTCTGTGTTAGGTGTACATATATTTAGGATTGTTATGCCTTCTTGTTGAATTACTCCCTTTAGCATTATATAATGATTATCTTTGTTTTTCTGTACCATTGTTGATTTAAAATCAATTTTATCCTATATGACAATGGCTACATCTGCTCTCGTTTTGTTTCCATTTGCATGGAATATTTTTTTCCATCCCTTCACCTTGACTATGTGAGTCCTTGCAGGTTAGCTTTGTTTCCTGGACTCAGAAGAAACTTGCATTGCATTTTTCATCTATTCAGCCAGCCTATGTCTCTTGAGTGGGGCATTAAGATCACTGATGCTGAGTGATAGAATTGATATGTGGGATGTCGTTCTGTTCATCATGTTGGGTACTACCTTATTGCTTTGTTTTCCTTTTTGTGCTATTGTTTTACATGAACTGGGAGTTTTAGCTTTTAGGAGATTTTACATTGGCAGGTTCCTATTGTGCTAATCCACGTATAATGCAGTTATGAGTATTTCCTGCTTGGCAGATCTGGCCATGACAGATTTCCTTGATGTTCGATGTCTGGAAGACTCTTTATTTTTTATTCATATATAAAACTTATTTTTGCAGGATACATATATAAAACTTATTTTTGCTGAGAATTGTTGCATTTAAGAATACTGAAGATGGGGTCCCAATCCCTTCTGGTTTGTAAGGTCTCTGCTGAGAAGCCTGGTGATCGCCTGATGGGTTCCTTCGTAAGTGAATTGGTGTTTTTGTCTCATGAATTTCCGGAATTCGTCCTGCATGTTGACTTTGTCCAGTCTGATGATTATATGTCTTGGTGATTACGTCATTGCAATGAACCTCCCAGGTATTCCTTGAGCCTCTTGTATCTGGATGTATAAATCTCTAGAAAGATCAGGGAAGTTTTTTTAAATTTTCCTCTCAAATAGGTTTTCTAGTTCTTGTGCTTTTTCTTCTCTGCCCTCAGGGATGCCTATGATTCTTATATTTGTTCATTTTACATAATTTCTTATTTCTTATAGGCTTTGGTTTATTCCTCTCTATTTTTTTGTTCTTTATTTTGATGGGTTAATTTGAAAGATTTGTCTTCAATCTCTGAAATTCTTTCTTCCGCCTGGTATAGTCTGTTATTTTTTTTTTTTTCGAGACAGAGTCTCACTGTGTTGCCCAGGCTAGAGTGCCATGGCATTAGCCTAGCTCACAGCAACCTCAAACTCCTGGGATCAAGCGATCCTCCTATCTCAGCCTCTCGAGTAGCCTACTATAGGCATGTGCCACCATTCCCAGCTAATTTTTTCTATATATTTTAGTTGTCTGATTAATTTCTTTCTATTTTTACTAGAGATGGGGTCTCGCTCTTGCTCAGGCTGGTTTCAAACTCCTGAGCTAAAACAATCCGCCCGCCTCGGCCTCCCAGAGAGCTAGGATTACAGGCGTGAGCCACTGCGCCCGGCCTGCCTCGTATAGTCTATTCTTAAAGGTTTCCACTGTGTTTTGTATTTGTTTAAACTAATTTTTCATTTTCAGAAATTCCAATTATCTTTTTCTTAATATGTCTAGATCTTCAGTAAATTTTTCAATCATTTCCTGAATTGTTTTTCTGGTTTCTTTAAGTTGTTTTTCCATTTTCTCTTGGATTTCATTCAATTTCCTTACAATCCTTATTTGGAATTTTTTACCTGTCATTTTAATATTTTCATTCTGGTTGGGATCCATTGAGACAGACCTGGTGTGCCCCTTTGGGGGTGTCATTTATCTCTGATTTTTCATTCCTGTGGAATTCTTATACTGGTTCCTCATCTGGAGTAGCTGTTGCTTTTTCTCTTCTGAATTTCTTTTGTTCAGATGGAGAGTTTTCTGCACTCACTCTTAAGAGTGTATCTGTAACATATGTTTGGTAAGAACATTTGGCCTTGGTTTTGGGTGCTGTGTTGGGGTCTAGGTTCTGGACAGATGCCTTGGTTATAGGTATCCCTAGTGTGGTGGTTTTCTCAGTTGCCAGCGGTTTGTAAGGTGTAGCAGTGGTGAGCTATGGGTGTAGGCAGATTCCCTGTCTCTTGTTGATGAGGAAGATGGAGGTCTTTGAATTGCATTCTCTTTCCCCTGCCCGGTGGTCTTCTTAACAGTGTGAATTGCATTAGGATGCCCAGTTTAATCTCTGAGACAGTAGGGGGTTAGTATTCACTTTTAAACCTAAACTAAATTTCAATTTTAATTGGTCACTTCAAGTGCTCAACTAATGGCCGCATGCAGCAAGTGGCTACCATATTGGACAATGTAGCTCTGATCCACTTTGTGACCTTGGGTAAGACTCTGAACCTGTCTGTGCTTCACTCTCTCCATCTGTAAAATGGGGATGACAACAAGAAGTACCTCAAAGCGTGACTACTGAGTTCCTGAGGGTAAAGCATTTCATGACTTCCCACCAGGGCTGGATCAGGACCTAAGCTTAGTGGCAGATCACGTAGCACAGCAAGATCAAAGTCCTAGGTTCAAGAGAGTCCATGCTGGTACCTCTCCAAGGTCAGGAAAGTACACCCTCCACCCCTTAAAAACATAATCTCTCTGTACCTCCCACCCGGGTCGAAGTAACTGCCAGGGTCAGGGTCCTGGGTCCAACAGGGGTTTGCTTAACATTGCAAAAATGTTGCTACCTGATGGTGGAAAGTCATGGCCGGGCAGAGACAAGTAAACATGGACACATTTATTCCCATATTTGGAAAATGTGGACTGACCCTGCCAGAGGCTGGATGGGTAGAGGCTCACAGTGGCAATGGAGACAGATGGGAGAATGGGGACATCGATCAAAGTGGACCCAGTCGCTGCACTCCTGGATTCAGAGTCTAATGTGGAAAACAGAGATATGAAGTTACAAGGAGGTAGGAAGACAGTGTCAGAGAAATTTCCTTCACTCTGAAGCTAGCCAGAGGCATGGAGTGAACTGCCCAGCACTAGTCAGAGCTATCAGAGACCGAGAGGATCTGACCACTCGACACGCAGGTCTCAATCTCTCCAGCTCTTTCCACCTGACCCTTCCTCCAAGTCTCACCAGTTCTGCATCTCTTGCCCCTTCTTCTCTTTCTCCCATTACTTCCACCTGTATCCACAGAAGTGGGGGTGAAGGAGGGGACACTGTGGATAGATACTGAATATCTGTAGGACTTACAAAGACAGGGGCTAGGATACGCACCAACACTCAAGCACAAACACAGCACACACAGTCTCTTGCAGTCTAAGTTAGAATACAATTCGCCAGGTTACAAAGGCAACATTAGGGCAAATTTAATTTAATTGAACAATTCCCTCCTTTCGGTCAGCTGCTCAGTTTTGAACATACACTACCACCACCTCCACCACACAAATGCAAGCGCACCTTCAAATATGAAATTATATAAATACACAGAACCCCCTCACATGCAAGAATACACACAAAGCACACCCAGACTTGTACAGAGAAACACACCCCAGCAGAGTCACATAAATACAAACACCATTTCATATATAAAAATCATTATATAAGCACAGACACAGATAAAAGCAGGCAGTCAAATACACGCAAGCATAAACAAACAGGCAACTAAGTAGACAAGTGCATGCTCACCCACACCCACAAACATAAACACACATGAATACACTGACACCCCCACACACTGACATGCTCCTGTGGACTTTAGTATCTTCACCACAGTATCCCTGCCAGCATCTAGGGGGAGAGTAAAGGGACAGGGAACAGGTCACAGTGCCACCCAAGCAGGAAGTGTAGATTCCCCCGCACCTTCCCTCTAAGTTAACACACCTGGATAAGGATGAGAGGGGAGGTGGGGACTGGATGAAGTTTCATAACTGGGTGTGGAGGCAGGCTTAGGATAAAAGGCCCAGCTGGAGGCTGCAGTGGGGTAGAAGACAGCCTGGGACCATGGAGCTCAGTGTCCTCCTCTTCTTTGCAGTCCTCATGGGCCTCTTGCTACTCCTGGTCAAGGGCCGCCCAAGCACCCGTGGCTACCTCCCGCCAGGTCCCCATCCTCTGCCCTTCTTGGGGAATCTTCTGCAGATGGACAGAGGAGGGCTACTCAAGTCCTTCCTGAGGGTAAGGTGCAGATGGCTGAGGTCTGAGGGTGGGCTGCTTCCTGCATTGATATTTGGGGATCCCCCTGCGGATAGAGTGAGGCAGGCTTCGAGGCTCAGGGGTGGGTTGGGGAAGGTTGGTTAGTAAGGCCCATTAGCTGAAGTATGGATGGTGGTGTTAAGAGAAAAAACTTTAAAGAAATTAAATTTAGCAGGGATTATTTCAGCAAGGAAAACATTCACAATAGTGCAGTACCCTGAACCAGTAAAGGTTAAGAGAGCATCACCCAGCAATGTGGGAAAGCAGACTTATAGAGAGAAAAAGAAAGTGACATACAGAAATAGCCTGGTTGGTTACAGCTGAGAATGTGCCTCGTTTGGACATGTCTCAGCAGTTTCAGCCTTTGATTGGCTGAAAGCTCAGCCGCTCTGGGTGGCTGAAACTTGACTACTTGTTGCAAGAATATACTCTCAAGTTGGTTGGCAGCTTGTTAGGTTTAGTTTACTATGTAGAGAGGTAGCTTTAGGCCAAATTTAATTTAATTGAACAATTCACCCTCCTGGTCAGCCTAACAATTTTGAGAGATTGACCAAAACCCTGGGCACAGACACAGACTTGTCACCATGATAATGGACTTGCTTTGTCTCAGTATGGAATTCACAATTTGTAATGTCAATTAGTTGGACGAGTCTGCATGCTTTCTTCTCTTTTTGTCATTCTAACTGTAAGGAGACCTTTTCATGTACAAAGGAGGGCAGCATACAAGCATTTGAGACTGTGGAGGGGATATAACACTTGAGAGAGGCTAATGTGGTGACCGTCAGGGGGATAGGACCAGGAAACTGAACTATACCCCTTAACAAGGGTCTCCAAGAACCAACTCAAACAAAATCAAACAATTCAAACTTCAGGCAATAAAGATAACTATATTGGAGTCATAGCCTTTTTTCAGAGCAGAACAGAGATTAAGGACCAGAGCTTGCAATTCAATGGTGTGATGTAAAGAGGTATCCGTTTTTACAGTTAGCCTGGAACAGTCAGAGTAACCTGCAGACTCACTAGAAGATGTGTAAAACTTAGAAAACCTTGGGATAGCCTGGATTGCCATTCACTGTTCAGGATGCCTGTCAACCAAATGTTAGCTGCCCCCATAAACACATCATGTGTTCCTTTCTCCTGATAAATGTCATTAAAGTATTTGGAGACAGAGGCTAGAGAAACAGCAATATCAGCCACCTTTGCAATTAAGCTCTCTGTAGTGGTAAAATCAGGGGAAAGGTAAGTGCAATGTTTGGTTATTCCCTGCTCTGTATACAAGCCCCAACATGGTCAAACAGAAGATCTAAAACTGCTTAATTTTCCATGAATTGTTTTTGTTCAACATAAATATTCTCATCCACTTTTTGAAGTGTGGCTTTTACCTGTTTGAAACGCTGGTAGGTCTAATTGGCTATAAAATCTGAGATCTTCCCCAGTGTACAGATTAGTCTTAAAGTCCACACAGCGGGCACCCCAATACCACCTAAGGCCTCGAGGAACACCACGGGAAACTTTGCTCCGTGGAAACTAACTTATCTTCTATTTTGAGGTTGGTACTAATTTCAGTTATTGACCACTTTGGCGTCTGATAATGGGAGGTATTGTGGGAACTTTCAGGAAAAGCTATTTGGAAGGCTGGATTGAGGCAGGCCATTTAGCAAGATCTGAACCAGTGAGGAGACAGAGCAGAGTAAGGAAATCCTCAGCTGACCCAATAGAGACCCTCAGAGACTGGACAAGAGGACAATTCAGTGGCATTTGAGCAGAGGTTAGTTAAATTTGTCCTGCCATAAGTCTCCCTAGCTCTTGAACAAGGTCTAGTGGGAAGCTTAACTTTTTTGCAATCTTTTCATAGCATGCTGTAAGGGTGCATAACCACATTTAGTGCAAAGGGACCTTACTCAGATTAATCCAGAATCATTATGCAAGCAATTATTCACACCCTCATAGGTAGTCCCCAGGTCTCATGCATGTCACAACTGGAAGCACAGTATACCTTTGGCAGGTAACACTCACATAAGTTTTCTATATTTCACAGTAATTAGGTTATGAATTGAAAAGGTCAGGGTACTGTTACCAATGAGTGTAGGAAAGGAACTATTAGTGATGTCTAGAATATCAAGGATAGCTTTCCACCCTTCCTTTGGGGTTTAAGGTTGACTCTCACTGGGAACGCAAGGAGGCAATGGCATCAGTGTTTCCTCTTTTGGCAACCATTAGCCCACAAAACCAACAATTGCTCGATTTTCTTGCTGGAGCATAACAAGTATTTGCTAAAGCACCCACAGATTATGGTCTCATGGGTTTTTCTGTAATGAAAAGGAAGGGATTAGGACAGCAGAAAATAGGGAAGAAAGGAAAAAAAGATAAAGCTTTCCTAATGGCAGAAAAGTCTTGATCTGCATTTTTGAGCACACTGTCCACATCTAGGCTGCTCTCTGCTTCTGGGGAAAAACGTTCCTGGTCAGCTGAACCTGAAGGTCCCCAACAGTTGTACAGTTCCGGAAGTCTGGCAGGGTTCCTTTGAATTGGAGATGTGGAGCCAAGACTTGAGGTCCATAACTACTTAATAAGGGTCAATCTATGTTTTTCCTGTGGGAGTGGTCTGATTGCCATCACAGTAATACCTTTGACCAAAGCAATCCAGTCAATTCAGTTATCTTTGCTTAATGACTTTGTGTTTGTATTACCTTATTTAACCATCTTACAACTTGCCCAGTGAAACAAATACTCTTTTAAGTGGTGATTTCTCCAGGAACGCCCCGTGAAGGAAATACATTTCTAATAACCTTTTAGTTACTGTTATATTATTGGCCTTGCTCTGTAGGAAAGCTTCTATACCACCAGAAAACATGTATTGCATGTGGCAATTGAGTGAACTCCATCTGCAACTGTTCAAATGATACCTCGGGTGCCAGAAATGTATCATCTGAGGTCTTCATCGTCTTCCCAGAATTATGGGCTTCACAAACCAAACATTGCTATAAACCATTTTAGCAACCTTAGAACAGTCACAATATATTTTTCATAGTTTGGATCATTTTATCTCTTTCATGATGAGTCATGGAGTGCAGAGCTTTTAATAATGGAAGCTATAATAACTCAGGAAGTACCAGGAAACCATCCAGTCCCCATGACTGCATGCTTAACATTGGATTGCCATCCTCTTAAATACCAATTTTTTTCTCCAATTCACATGCATAGCACTATTTATTAAATAGCTAATCATAAGTAATTTGACTTCAATCAATCTTTCCCAGTTAATTGAAGTTGTATATCTTAACTATTTCAGTACTGGATGACTTAGCATGAAAATCTGCCAAATCGTTTTTTTGGTATTTAATTAACTTTTTTTCAGCTTGATATTGGGTTAACAGTCTTTTGAACCTTCAGTTCTTGGATTTCTTACCCATCCAATGGTAGGATCTCAAAGTTATATTATAGAAACCTGTATTTGTCAGAGTCCTTTCCATGAAATTCCTTGAAGATGAAATATGTTAGGCTTATAGTTGCTGAGAAAAGTATCAGAGTAAACAATTAGCTCTCTGTAAATGACAAAGCTTAAAATGGCCATAGTACCACTCACATTGTACAGGGTGAGTAGCGTATGCAGTGTCGACATGCTGGACAAAAGGGTGATTCTCATCCCAGGTGGGACAGAGTGGGTTCACGTGAGGTATTATCATGCTACCCAGATTGGCTCACAATTTAAAACTTATGAGTTGTTTCTTTCTGGAACTTTCCATTTGATATTTTCAGACCATTGTTTTCCACTGGTAATTGAACCCGTGCAAAACGAAATGGCTGATAACAAAGAGTATAATTCTTTAGTTGAGATGCCAGGGAGAAGTGGCCAGACTCAAGGCTATGTGGGTGGGGGTGACATTAGAAGCATTTGATCACCTGCAGTGTTTAGGGCACCAACCAATCAGACCAGACCTAGGCTGGGCCAAGGGTTAAACCTTTAGTTGCTGGGTCCTGGCAAGGTGAAAAGGCAGCCTGGGGAGGAGGGTCTTGGGGAAGGCAGCTAATTACCAGTCTGGTGTGTGAGTGTTTAATAGTTTGAACACTGAGGTGTGTGCTGACTCATATAACCCAGGGTGTGGGTATGCTTCACAGCTCCGAGAGAAATACGGGGATGTCTTCACGGTATACCTGGGACAGAGGCCCGCGGTCATGCTGTGTGGGATAGAGGCCATAAAGGAGGCCCTGGTGGACCAGGCTGAGGACTTCTCTGGCCGGGGCAAAATCGCCACTGTGGAGCCAGTCCTCCAGGGATATGGTGAGAGCTCCAAGGTACTGGGAGGGCCGTGTGAAGGATGCATGAAGGAAGGGGCAAAATGGGTGAAGAAGGACCCTGCGCCTCTCTCCAATGTCCTCTGCAATGCACAATTCCCCACACCCCAGGCGTGGTCTTTGCCAACGGGGACCGCTGGAAGGCCCTCCGGCGATTCTCTGTGGCTACCATGAGGGACTTCGGGATGGGAAAGCGGAGCGTGGAGGAGCGGATTCAGGAGGAGGCTCAGTGTCTGGTGGAGGAGCTGCGGAAATCCAAGGGTGAGTCCTGGGGGTGGCAGGAAGGAGGGTGAAAGGGGGAGAGGTGCGGGCGACCAGCAATAGAAAGGCAGAAAGGTATCTGTGGGCAGAGCCAGAGTCCGAGCCCGAGAGACCATCAGACAGAGGGCTGGATACAGAGAGACACGCAGGGGACTACAGGGGAACAGAGATGGGTAGGAGAGAAAGAGAGAGAGCACAGGAAAGAGGGAGATGCGAGGTGTGTAGTGTCCAAGAACAATCGAAACATATATACTTAGCGAGTAGGGCGTTATTTAGTGGGATCAGGAAAAGCACTTCATGGATTAATTGTAT
>NW_012151174.1:466616-468109 GCF_000956105.1 Propithecus coquereli
CTCTTAGCTCACAGGTGCAGGGTGAGGACCAACTGCACAGACCCTGTAGCTTGGCTGCCTAGATTGGAATCCTGGCCCCCATAATGAGCAGCTGTGTAATCTTGGTCAAATTACTTAAACTCTCTGTTTTCCCAGGTATAAAATGGGGAACATAGTAGAATAGCATGTACTTCACAATGCTGCAGTGACAGTGGATAAAATGTGAAGTGCTTAGAATGGGGCCCGATGCACAATGTGAGTGTGTGTCGGCTGTGATGTTTTTCTTGTCTTTATCATGACTGAGAGACAGACGCTTGGCAGTCACACCGAGATGGGGTGGGGACAGCCAGAGGTTGTCCTAACTCTGAGTCCAAGTCCCTTGACCTGCCGCCTCCTCCTCCTCCTAGGAGCCCTCCTGAACCCCATTTTCCTCTTCCACTGCATCACCTCCAACATCATCTGCTCCATTGTCTTTGGAAAACGCTTTGACTACAAAGATGAAGAGTTTCTGAGGCTGCAGGACCTGTTCTACCAGTCTTTCTCACTCGTCAGCTCTTTATATGGCCAGGTCAGAGAGATGGAGAGGGACAGGGAGGGTGGATGAGGTGACATCCAGGGCAGGGGAAAGGAAATATTTGGGGGGGGCAGAAATGCAGCTTATGGCTGGAAGAAAGGCAGGGACACGTGGAGAGACAGGGACACTGAGACCTGGGGACAGGGACAGAGAAACTGAGGGAAAGGATGGGGGTGATGGGAGGCAGAAATGGAGACTCAGAGGAAGACTAACAAAATGATGGTTTAGGATAGAGAGAAATGAGTGAAAACAGGACAGGGAAGGGCAGAGATAAGGGAATCCTGAGAAACAGAGTTGATAGTAATGAGTGGGTGGGGGGCAGCGGCTGTGGGTGTGAGGGAGAGAGAGGAGACTGAATCCGACTTTCAGCCTCTCTGCTCTTCTAGGCCCTGATTCCTGTGTCTTTGCTTCTCTGTCCTAGGTAAACACCTCACCTGAGGAAATTCAAGGGTATATCACAATAGGGAACCACATTTCTTCCATTTTCCCATTTCTCCTTCTCCCTGTGTATGCATTTCTTTAAAGAACATTTCTCAGATTATGAAGTTCTAGGCTACTCTTTTTTTTTTCTTCATCTAATGGCAGTGTTTATGATGCATCTCTTTTTTCTTTTACAAGAATGAGTGAATTTTATTTCAGCATATTATGGGGGTACAAATGTTTAGGTTATATTGCCCTTGCCACCCCCCAGTCAGAGCTTCAAGTGTGTCCATCCCCCAGATGGTGCGCATCACACTCATTGTATATGTATATAACCCTTACCCCTCCATTATGCCTGAAACCCGATAAATGTTATTCCTCTATGTGTACTTAGGTGTTGATGAGTGAAACAATTTGCTTCTGAGTACATGTGGTGCTTATTTTTCCATTCTTGGGATACTTCACTTAGTAGAATGGGTTCCAGCTCTAGCCAGGAGTATACAAGAGGTGCTATATCACC
>NW_012151174.1:468281-468692 GCF_000956105.1 Propithecus coquereli
TTTGCCCACTTTTTGATAGGGTTGTTTGATTTTTTCTTGTTGATTTTTCTGAGTTCTAAGTAGATTCTAATTATAAGCCCTTTATAGGATGTGTAGCGTGTGAAAATTTTCTCCCGTTCTGTAGGTTGTCTTTTTGCTCTTCTGTTAGTTTCCTTGGTTTTGCAGAAGGTTTCTAATTTGACCCAGTTCCATTTATTTATTTTTGTTGTTGTTGTGATTGCCTTTGGGGATTTATTCATAAATTCTTTGCCTGGGCCAATGTCCATAAGATTTTTTGCAACATTTTCTCTAGAATTCTAATAGTTTCACACCTGAGGTTTAAATCTGTTACCCAGCGTGAGTTGATTTTTGTGAGAGGTGAAAGGTGTGGATCCTGATTATTTATTTTGGTTGTTGCTGTGATTGCCTTTG
>NW_012151174.1:468971-469365 GCF_000956105.1 Propithecus coquereli
TCTAGAATTCTAATAGTTTCACACCTGAGGTTTAACTCTGTTACCCACCGTGAGTTGATTTTTGTGACAGGTCAAAGATGTGGATCCTGTTTCAGTCTTCTACATGTGGCTATCCAGTTTTCCCAGCACCATTTATTGAATAAGGATTCTTTGCCCCAATCTATGTTTTTGTCTGCTTTGTGAAAGATTAGATGGCTATATAAGGATGGTTTTATATCTGGGTTCTAGTTCTGCTCCACTGGTCGATGTCCCTGTTCTTGTGCCAGTATCAAGCTGTTTTCATTACTATAGCCTTCTGGTGTAGTTTGAAGTCTGCTAAATTGATACCTCCCATTTTGTTTTTATTGTGTAGGATTTCTTTTGCTATACAGGGTCTTCTCTGGTTCCATACAAA
>NW_012151174.1:474147-476849 GCF_000956105.1 Propithecus coquereli
CTCCTCCTGACAAAAACAATGATAAGTCCTTGTTTATTGAGCACTTACTATATTCTAATTTGCTTATCTGTGTGATCCCATTCCATCTTTACTACTACTCTATGAAGGGGCTTCAGGAATGAGATTATGCCCCAAGGGCACATGTTGGCAAGCGGGACCTTGGGAAAGTATTTTAATCTCTCTAAACTTTAGTCAATTCATTTTCTTCAATAAAAAAATCTATTGAGCACTACACTGAGTCCAGTGCAGTGGTGGGGGCTGAAGATAATGCATCAAACAAATCATAGAGAGAGGTAGCTCCTGCCCCAGGAAATTTGCAGAGGAGATGGGCACCCATCAAATATTAACGCAATAATAATACGAGTAAATGAAGTGATGCATTTAACATGGTTAGAACTGCCTGGCACAAAAATAAACGCTCATGGGGGCAGTTATCACTATAATTAATCATAATCATGATAAGTGCTCTAAAGGGGATTTGGGGAGCACAAAATAGGAAACACTGACTAATCTTGGTGGATCTGTGAGGAAGAGCTTTCCCCAGGTGCTGGCTTCCAAGCTGAGCTGCTCATAGGTAGGTACCAATTAGTCACCAGAAAGAGTGTTCTAGAAAGAGCAAACAGCAAGGGCAAAGCCTGAAGGTAGAAACCTGATGACACATTTGAGAAACTATAAGAAGGCCAAGGGAGACTTGGGTGTAGTTTCCAGAAGGAAATAAATAAGGCGAAGGGCTCAGCTGGGCAGCGCTTTGAAGGCTGGGGGAGAAGTTTGGATTTATCCCCCAGCACTCGGGAGGTGGGCAAGGTCTTGACATGCTCTGATCTGGCCCAGTTCCCATTGTCCACTCTCTGGCTTCTTAAGAGAACAACTTTAGACACATTAAATTTACAAGAGTCTATTTGAGCAAAGAAATGATTGATCAATTGGGCAGCACCGTAAACCAGTAAAAGTTTGGAGAGATGTAACCAGCCACGTGGGCAAGCAGTATTTATCCACGGAAGAAGGAAGTGGCTCATGGACACAGCCTGATGGCTTGCGGCTCAGAGTTTGTCTTGTTTGGACCTGTCTGAGCGGTTTGAAGCCTGTGAATGGCTGAAGCTTGGCGGTTATGATTGGCCAAGGCTCAGTTACCTGTTATGAGAATATACTCTCAAGTTACATTGTAGTTTGTTTACATATTAAGTTATGTTACACTTTGTTATGTATAGAGTCAGCTTCAGTCCAAATTTTAATTTAACAGGCTCCGTTAGATTGTAGTTTCTTTACATATTAAGTTAGGTTGCGAAACACTGAAGTAAAGGGAGAGGCTCTCCTGTGTCTGTGCCTCAGGGTTTCCAGCCCCTTCTGTTCTCATTTCTCTTGAAGACTGTAGTTTATATTCTACTGGGGGTTTATTACACCTCTGACAGTGATGAGAACCATAGACCACCCCAACCACACCGCTGTGAACACTAATCCCGTTCCCAATCTATATATAATTTGGATATTTTGGGGGAACTCTTGAAGCCCGTGGATCTCAGGCTGAGGCAAGAAGACAGCCCAGAGATAGACACACACACAGAGTGCCAGAAACACACACCCCACACATGCTCCCGGAAACAAATACAAGACAGTAACTACACATTGAGGTTTCTTAATTCAAGCCAGGTACTATTCTAACAAGTTTTACAGACATTTCCTTAACCTCACAAGAGCCCTCGGAAATAAATACCGTTGTCCCCGAATGAGAAATGAAGAACACTAAAAATGTGAAGTCAGAAATATGCTCACACCTACATAGGTAGAAGTAAAACACACACAAACTCTCTCCTAGAGAAATGAACGTGGCATATCCACTCAAAGATTTGCACCAAGTTTCAGAGGGTTTGGGAACCACCTAAAAGTCCAACCTGAATTCCAGGTTAAAGGTCAATCTCATGCACATCTGTTGCAATGGACACAAGCGTCAGGGCTTACGAGTGCGGCAGGGCAAAGAATGTGCACCCGCCCTGTACCCACACTGGTGATCTTCCTTCTGTGCCCACAGGGAAGCGCATTTGTGTTGGTGAAGGCATCGCCAAGGCCGAATTGTTCCTCTTCTTCACCACCATCCTCCAGAACTTCTCCCTGGCCAGCCCCGTGGCACCTGAGGACATCGACCTCACACCCCAGAAGAGTGGTGTGGGCAAAATACCCCCAAGATACCAGATCCGCTTCCTGCCTCGCTGAAGGGGCTGAGGGAAGGGGGTAAAAGATTCCAGGGTCATTAAGTGTCTCCACCTCCAAAAACAATGGCCCTGATTCCCTCCACAGCTCCCTGCCTCTGAGAGACCTACTGCGAGCCCGTGTCCTTCCCCCTCCACAGCGTCTGCTGTCTGAGCTGACGTCGCTAGTAGTGGAGGAGCAGGATTCACACTCAGGCTCTAGAACCCAAACTTCATCACAGCCCCCTCTTTTTCATACACATATTTTTAAATTAAGAGCAAATTCACATAAGATAAAATTAACCATTTACAATGTGAGACGTAGTGGCAATGTTCATTCACAATGTTGTCCAACCAGCGGCACGTAGTTCCAAACATTTTTAGCATCCTCCCCGGATGATCAAACTACAACCCAGGCCTATTAAGCAGTCACACCCGTTACCTATTCCCCACTGGCCCCCAGAAAACTCCAATCTGCTTTCTGTTCCTGTGGACTTACCTATTCTGGATATTTCCTAT
>NW_012151174.1:477754-490123 GCF_000956105.1 Propithecus coquereli
CAGAGTTAGCAGGAGCTCTGCCAACTCCTGGTACACCTTCCCCCTCCAACCACAGAAATGAAACAACAAACAGAACAACCCGCCCTTTAAGAGGGACAGCAGGATGGAAGGTGCGTGATATTAGGGGTATGGTGTCCTCAGCCTTCTCATTTCACATTGTCCCCATTGTCCTCTTGCTACTTTGGGCCTGGGGTCGCCTCACTCCCAGGGCCACCTCTGCCATTCCTGGAAAACATTTTGGCCTCCTCTGAGCTCTTCCTCTTCTTGAGATGCCACAGAACTTCTCCTTGGGCTGCTCCAGAGCTCCAGAGACATCAATCTCATGGCGCAGGTGAAAGGGTTGGGGAAGATCCTACTCCCCTCTGTACCCGCCCCTGCCCCCGTGTTCTAGCTCTGCTTCCTGCCTCTGTGGAGAGGGGGAGAAGGATGCAGACTCCCTCAGGCTCCTTCCATTCAGCTGCAGCCTCTGCACGGAATGAATCTGCAGAGCCCCTCTGAGGTGCTCCCTGCTGACTCTCCGCTGTGGGAAGTCTTTTCTCTGGTCTCTCCTCCATCGAGCCTGCTGTAGTCTCCATTCATCCCCACATGGCCTTTACAGTTGACCAAGGATAAAACCTTAGGATTTCCGGGACTAGAAATACCTTCCATAACTTAGTGTAACCACCCTAATTAGCAATTAGAGAAACTGAGGCCCAAGTGAGGAAAATATTTAGACCCAGAGTTACCCAAGACAGCAGCAGCAGAACCAGGTACTTTGCTTCACTCCCTCATCCCCATACACACCCTTCACCCCGACCCTTCTTTGCTTTGTTGAGTTGAAAGGCCCAGTCTAGCCCTCAACCTCTGTGCTGTGTAATTCTAAAATATCTCTGTTACCTCTGAATCAATAAGATCAAAATAAAGTTCTCTATTTTGGAGCCAAATGGATATTTGAGCTGGTATGGTTTTTTTTCTTTGTAGGCAAAATTCACATAACATAAAATAATCATTAACCATTTTAAAGTGTGCAAAAGCGAGACAGCACAGGTAGCTATTCATGATACTGGGTAACCATAACCACCGTTTAGTTCCAAGACACTTTATCATCCCAGAAGGAAACCCTGTAACCATTCCTCTCCCTTCCCTCTAGCCTCTGGCAACCACTAGTATGCTTTTGTCTCTACTATAAATGGAATATATGAAATATAAATGGAATCACGTGATCTTTGTGTCTGGCTTCTTTCACTTAGCACAGTGTGTTCAAGGTTCATCCACATTGTAGCAGGTGTATTTCACTCCATTTTATGGTTGGATAATATTCCATTGGATGGAATATTCTATGTATTCATTCACCTGTTGGTGAACAATTGGCTTCTTTCACCTGCTGGTTATTGTGAACAAGGCTGCTATGAACATTCGTGTACAAGGTCGCCCTGCTTGTTTCCTCCATTGTTGGGTGAACAGAAGGAAGGCATTCCTCAGCTTCTAACTAGCTACCTGGAAGGCTCTGGAAGGATGGGGCCAGACCTCCCCTCTCAAGTGTTCTTCAAAGGTGTTTATAAAGCTTAAGCTGTTTGCCCAAATACCTCCCCTTCTGGCTCTCTGCCTGTGGGGAAGAGTGAGGTGGAGGTGATTGTGTAATTTTTTTTTGATGATTATGTAATTGCTGTAATTCCAGAGGGGCAGGGTGATGGATAAGGAAGAGACCAGGAAGGAACATTTCCTCCCTTCTCACCCTTCTTAGCCCTCTTCTTTGTCCTCAATCCATCAACCTGGCCTCATAGATGCCTCCCCAAGCTCCATTCTTCCTGGATTAGGTGGAGAGATCAGATCACTGCCGCCCTCACCTGGGTAAGGATACTTTCTCTCTCCCTTCCTGTCTCAATATGAAGACCAGACTGACAAACCACCACCACCACCGCACACATGCCACCACAGGTAGTTAAGAGATGACTCCTGAATGGGTATAAGGAAGAGGCAGTGTTGGGGGGAGCAGAATGGGAGGGGAGGCAGAAGCTGAGAGAGTCAAAGGAGGCAGCCTAAACTTGGGTCACTACCCCGAGAAAGACATCCTAGCAGCAGATCTAAGACATAGCTACAAGAGAGGATTTTGAATGTTCTCACCACAAAGAAATGATAAATGTCTCATGTGATGAATATGCTAATTACCCTAATTTGATTGTTACACATTGTATACATGTATCAAGACATCATACAGTGGCTAGGCTAGGTGGCTAACGCCTGTAATTCTAATACTTTGAGAGGCCAGGCATTTTAGACCAGACTGAGCAAGAGTGAGACCCCATGTCTACAAAAAAAATAGAAAGATTAGTGAGGAGTGATGGCATGCACCTGTTGTCCCAGGTACTCAGGAGGCTGAGGCAGGAGGATTGCTTGAGCCTAGGAGTTAGAGGTTGCAGTGAGCTATAACGACGCCACTGCACCCTAGCACAGCCATAGAGTGAGACCTTGTCTCAAGAAAAAAAAAAGAAAGAAAAAATTTATACTGTACCCATAAATATGTACAGTTATTATGTGTCAATTAAAAAATTTAAAATTTAAAAAACTGATTAATCAGGATATTTCTAATTAAATGATCAACAAAATGTCTTCCCTGTTGTCTATGAAGACTTTCTAAACAAAGATGGTCACTCTATCTGATAGATCGGGAAACAGGCCGAGAGGTTAAGTGACTTGCCCAGTGAAGAAAAGATGGAGCTGAAACTTATGCCCAGATTGTCTGAACCCTAAACTCAATAGCCTAAAAAGATATTCAACTGCCTCTTGCACCCCACCAAGAAATGCTGAATCATAAATTAAGCTGAGGGAGAAGAACTGGGAGACTGGAAATACAAAGAAAGGGGAATGGCCCCAGTGGATTTCCCTGTGCAAATTCAATTTACCTTTATTCAGCCAGGAGATTATACGTTATATAATCACCTCCCAGAAAAGGCAATCTCTTCCTTGATGCTGTCTGTGCCCGGAAAATTTGAATCCGAGGGTGTTCAGATTTCTGTATAAGTTGATTTCCCAGAACCTATTTAGGCAGGATCTGGTGCCCAGGATACAACTTCTTGGCCTGGCACCACCATGGAGCTGGGAGCCAGTTTCACCGTCTTTCTGGGACTCTGCTTGTCCTGCCTCATCATCCTCATTGCTTGGAAACGAACCAACAAGGGAGGAAAGCTGCCCCCAGGCCCCACACCAATACCTTTCCTGGGGAACCTGCCACAAGTTCGCACTGATGCCACCTTTCAGTCTTTCCTGAAGGTGAGTCCCCTCACACAGGGCGAGAAGCAACTAATGCTATAGCCCGATACACACAGAACCTTATAACTTCTTGAAAATAGACTCTTGGAAACACAGACTTTCCAAACCTAAGAATTCTGGAATTCCAGAGTCCTAAAATTTTGGAAACACAAGTTCCTAGGGCATCGAAATAAGACTTTCAAAATCTCAAAACTTTGGAATCGCAGTGCATCATATTTTTATACACAAGGACTCTTGTACTCACGTTGTCTTAGAAATATGTAACTTACCATTATGAAATCTTAAGATTCTAGAAACTTAGCATTTAAGAGACAGAAGGATGGATCTTGGAATTCTTCTAATCCAGGTTCATTATTTTATATGTGAGGGAACTAAGTCTTATGGGAAGGTGCAGATTCTTGCCCAAGATCACAGGAGCAAAGATTTCTATACCTTTTTCCCAGTAGTCCTTCCAAACCCAGGGTTTAACTGCATTCATTATTCTTCCCACGTCTGTATCCCTATAAAATCGTTATCCTCTTTGCTCTACACTTGGTATGCCAATTAACATCCTCCTCTTGTGTCTTCTTTCACTCCCAGCTCAGCGAGAAACACGGCCCCATGTTCACTGTGTATATGGGACCCCGGCCAATAGTTGTTTTATGTGGACGTGAAGCAGTGAAGGAAGCCCTGGTAGACCAAGCAGATGAGTTCAGTGGCTGTGGAAACTTGGCTTCAGTAGACTAAAACGTCCAAGGTCATGGTAGGTAGAAACAACAACAAGAAAAACAGAAGCTGTTCATAATGGACTCCTCATGTTCCAAGTTCTTTGATAATGACTTTACATGAATTATTGCATCAACTCCTTTCAGAGGGCTTTTAATATTGTACTGATTTTGTAAATGAAAAAGCGGTGGATAAGAAAGGTTAGGTTATGTCACACAGTAAGTGGTAGGACCACTTTATATTTAACCCACACCATATGACTCTAGAGTGTTTCCTGAGTCATTTCTATTCATACTTTTAATGGATTACTGAGTGATACTCTATGTATCCGCTGGAGCCCTCATATCCGACCTTACCTCTCGTCTTCTTACACACATACACATGCCTAACCCATAGATCTCTGCCTCCTCCATTTAGATAGATCCCTTTCTCCAATACATCCATTTCTAACTGCCCACATCCTTCAGTTCCAAGCAGGCTCACCCCATTCTTTCCATCCTTCCGTCTATCTATCCCTGTACCTTCCCTTCCTTATGTCCATTGATCCATGAATTCATTAAAAGTCCATTTATTATTCTTTCTATACAAACAGCTTTTGCTCTATTATCTATACATCTATCAATCAACTTTCTATTTATCCATCCATCCATTCATTAACCCTTCCATCATTCATACATCTATAATCTTTCTGTCCATCCATCCTTCCAGCCATTATTCATGTATCTCAAATCATCTATCCATTAACCCTTCACCCATCCATTAACTCTTTCATCTATCCAACCAGCCATCCGTCGTTCCAGTCATAAACTCTTTCTGCTATTCATCAATCAATGAAAACAATTTCATTAAATTTCCATTAAATTTTAATGCATCAGAATAAGACTCTCATCAATCCATACATCTGGTAATTTCTAAATATTTCTTGCTACATGGAAACTCCTTTTCTATGGATATATTCATGTACAAGTGTGAGCTTCTGTGTACATGTACATACATATATCTAGAGAATTGAAGTGGTGTATATAAAATAAAATTAGTATCCCATTCCAGAGTACTCTATATGCATTCTATCCATACCACCCTCTGCCTCCCGTGCATTTATTTATTTATCCAGTTCCAGCTTTCTTTCCTGTAAGAACTTACAGGATATGATGCCATAAAGGAGGCCCTGGTGGACCAGGCTGAGGAATTGAGCGGGCGAGGTGAGCAGGCCACCTTCGACTGGCTCTTCAAAGGCTATGGTGAGGGGGACCCTGGGCGGAGGAATGTGATCAGGCAGACTGCATGGCCTCAGTTTTCCCACTCAACTGCCCACTAGAGCCTGTGGCAAAGAACTTAGTCTGCTGTCTCTCCATAAATGATCATTGTCTCTGTCACTGACCTGTCCCAGTATCCATGTCCCGATTTCTCCCTGCCTCTCTCTGCCCCTGTCTCCCTGTCCTCTCACAGATGTCTCTTCCTTCCCCTAAGCCTCCATCTCCTACAACCTTTGGGGATTTCTGTTTTCAAACCCTCGTCCTCTATCTCCATTTGTCTTTTTGTCATTCTCAGCTTCTGTGCTTCTCCACGTTTCTCTCTCTCCTCCTGCCCTCCCTTTTTCCTTCTTCTGTCTTATAATCTCACTTGATTCCTGCTTCAAAATCCCCCTGCCTCCACCTCCTGATAACGATCTCTCCTCTTTCCAGCCCCTCTCTGTTTCTCCCTAGTTATCTCTCTTCTCCAGCTCACTTTTAGAATCCTTCACCATTTTTCCTTCCACTTTCCAGATCTCCACATATCTCACCTCCTCTCCCTCCGTCCTCCACCCTCTTTCTATCCCTCTCCCTCCTTCCTGTCCTCCTCCATTGAGTGTCCCCGTCCCTGTCTGTGCATCTGTCTTGCCTCTGCCTCTGCCTTCTGATTTTCTTCCCTCGCTCCCTGTCTCCCTGCACAACCCCACAGCCACCCTGCCCTTGGAAGCCCCTTGGAACTGTTGGAACTGGTCTGGGGCCTGCCCCGGCCGCTCTCTGACCTCCTGCACCCCTGCACTCACCTCCCAGACATGGCATTCAGCAATGGCCAGCGCACCAAGCAGCTGCAGCACTACTGCATGACCACACTGCGGGACTTCAGCATGGGCAAGCGAGGCATCGAGGAGTGCATACAGGAGGAGGTGGGCTTCCTCACTGAGAAATTTAGGGGCACACGCGGTGAGCAGAAGGGACCCCGGAGTGCTAAGGGACGAGAAGGAAAATGCCAGGAACCTCACGTTCTGGCCGGGCATGGGGACTTGGTTGGGGAAAGGCTTCTGTGTTTCCTGCTCTGGATTGTGGAGCTGGGAACTTGGCCCATCACAACAGTTCCCTTCTCAGACTGGCAGCAGCCCACCAAGTTCACTCTCTCCCTCCAATTCCCATCTCTCCCTCAACCCGCCCCACCCCGCAGGCGCCATCATCGATCCCACCTTCTTCCTGAGCCGAACAGTCTCCAATGTCATCAGCTCCGTTGTCTTTGGGGACCGCTTTGACTATGAGAACAAAGAGCTGCTGTCACTGCTGCGTATGATGAAGGGCAGCCTTGCGTTCACAGCTACATCCACAGGACAGGTAAACTGTCCTGACAGTGTCCCCTCAAGATCAGCCCCCAATCTTCAGAACTGAACAGTTGCATCACAGCCCAGCATGGGTGCCCACTACTCAGTCTGCAAGAACACCTGAATATATCAACACATGTTCCCCCCAAAAAACAAAGTCTGCAAGCATAATACATACCTTAAACTTGGTCTCTCACCTGGGCAGGTATTCTTGTCCCAGGCTATCTTACTATATAACAACAGATGCTCTCTATTCAGTCCTTCTGAAAATCGTAATGCATGGAAAAGTCACCACCTTAACCAACCTCGTGAATACCTGAACACCTAGCGCTACCAAATCCAGAAAACTAAAATCATTTCATGTCTACACGGGTTTCCAAAATCAGCCCACTGGAACATCTAGACAAGTGCCCTCTACTTGACCCACCTAAGTACCTGAACAGCTGGACAGGTACCATAACCAACACCCCTAAACACTTAAATATCTGGACAGATTGTTTCCCGAACACCCAAATAAGTGTCTCCCACTGTGCCTGCCCAAACACCTTACGGAAGTGAATACTTAAACACCTGAACAGGTATCCCCTCCCACTTGAACACCTGAACACCAACCCCACTTTAATACCTGAACTCCTTTACAAAAGCCACCAATGTAGATCCAATAATTATCTGGATACCTGTTTCTAACCAAGCCCCCCTGAATGCCTAAACACCTAGGCAGGTAACCTCTCCACCATACCAGTCCTACCTCAGGAGGTATACACCTTCGAATTCAACCTCATTTGAATATGTGAACACCTAGATGTGTGCCCCAATCCAGCCTCACATGACTATCTAAAACCTAGACATGTGACCCAATCATCTAGCCTAACAGTGAGAGTTAGGTGAGACAGTGGCTATGACACATAACGCACATGAAGACTTATATATATGTTACCATCCAGACCCACCTACGTTCTTAGAAATCTGGACAGCTGCCTTTAAACCAGTGCCTTCATTGCCCTGAGACAGGTTCCATTTCCATCACGTCCTACACACTGACTGCTGTCTTTCCTTTCCCTTCCTCTCTCCCCACCCCTAGCTCTATGAGATGTTCTATTCCGTGATGAAACACCTGCCAGGACCACAGCAGCAGGCCTTTAGGGAGCTGCAGGGGCTGGATGACTTCATAGCCAAGAAGGTGGTGCACAACCAGCACACACTGGATCCCAACTACCCACGGGACTTCATCGACTCCTTTCTCATCCGCATGCAGGAGGTACTCCCCAGCAGCCAGTGTGGGGAGGTCCAAAGTCCAGCAGTGGGAAATAAGACTGAGGAGAAGGAGAAACAACAGAGACCCATCCAAATGAGCCCCATCATAACAATCTTCACAATCCCCACAGTTATAGTAACCATCGTTGTTCCATCTTCTGAGCCCTTGCCCATGGGCAGAAGTTGTGCATGTGAATCACAGTAGCAAGTGCTTCTAAGGCACTACTATGCACCAGGCACTGCATTAAGTGCTTTAAGATATTCACCTGTTTCTCACTCACAAAAGCTCTTCAAAGAGGTTCTATCATGTCCCAATTTTACAAATGAGGTAACGGGCTGAGAGAGTGTAAGTGGCTTATTTGAGGTCACACAGTGAGGAAGCCACAAACCTTAGCTGAGACCCTGGTCTCTCTGACACTAAGCCTGGTGCTTTTAGCCACCATACTCTCTCAACTTTCATACCCTGGTTATCAGATACACCTGTGGAGACAGGTGACCTGGCTTTGCTGTGTGACATTGGAGGAACCCTACCTCCTTCTACATGTCAGTCTCCCATCTGTGAAGAAAGGTGGGAGGGCTTTATGGAGTCTGAAGTTCAGGGTTAAAGGATCAAGGGAAGGGATTCCTCCCTAGTAAGCTCCAAGGTTTAGGGAAGGAATAGGATGCTGTTGCTGGAAACTCTGTGTGTGCATGTCAGAGAATCTATCTCTTTTTAACTCTCTCTCACTCACTCAATCTTGCTGTCTCTGTCCTTTCTCATTCTCTCTCTATCCCTCTCTTTCTAAATATTGCTACCATGTAAAAAGTGACAACCTAGCGGGGTACAGGAGGCATCGCTTGAGCCCAGGAGTTTAAATCTAGCCTGGGAAACATAGTGAGACTTTGTCTCTGTTAAAAAAAAGAAAAGTGACAACTAAACTGATAATTAAAGGTCAGATAGCCAGGCAAAGAACATGAGCATTTTGAGCAGAGCCAGCAGCAGGGGCAAAGGCTGAAAACTGGAGAGAGCCTGGAGTATGTAGCGTCTCTTTCCCACCCTTGATCTGGATCTAAGAGAGGTAGGTCCATAGGAAAAGCCCCAGAAGAGTACCAAGGGCATGGGGACTAAGCTCAGCCTAAAGCTCTCTCCCCCTGCAGGAGCAGAAGAACCCAAACATGGCATTCTGCATGAAGAACCTGGTGCTGACCACGCTTAACCTCTTCCTCGCAGGCACCGAGACTTTCAGCATGACCCTACGCTGTGGCATCTTGCTGCTCATGAAACACCCAGATGTAGAGGGTAAGGCTAGAGGGGGAGGGAAGTAGAGGACCACAAACCCCCAAAACTGCTCTGTGCCTCGTGCCATGTCCCCACCCCTCCCAGATCCCTGGGCCCTCAGACACACCTTGCTCTCCAGAGACAGGGCAATCAATATTCAGATGATAGTCATCAGCTGAGTCTCACTAGCTGCCAGAATACTGAAAATGTCTGAAATAACTGGTAAACCACTCTAGTGCTAAGTTCTCTGTGTGATCACTGCCTGCTCCTCCAGATCATCACCTAAGATTTCTAATTTGCATGTCCCCCATGATTTTGGCATGACCAGGTTAACAGGACCCTGCTCCAAAATGCATATGGCCAATGTCTATTTTGAATGCTCTACATTCATGTCATACATAGATCCATGTAATCCATCACATTTTATCTATTTGGACTATACTTCCTTGCTCTGAGAACCCTGGACACTTAAGCACATTCCTCCTCCTCCTCCAGCCAAGGTCCATGAGGAGATTTACCAGGTGATTGGCAAGAACCGGCATCCCAGGTTTGAGGACCGGGCCAAAATGTCCTACACAAAAGCAGTGATCCACGAGATCGAAAGATTTGGAGACCTAAGCCCAATGGGCCTGGCCCACCGGTTCACCAAGTTTCAGGACTTCTTCCTCCCAAAGGTATTGCCCAGCCTAGAGGTGCCGGGAACGTGGACAACGTTCCCCCAAAAAACCGGGTCCCTTTGGTAGAGTTGCAATGGATAAGAAAATAATAGAGAAAAATGAAAATAAAAGAATACACAGAGACAAAGATATAGTTTTATAAGTTTATAAAGATAATAGGCAAAGCAAGATCTCAGGGGGCCTAGACCTTCTCCGTGGGTCTCAAAAAGCCCTGAATGAGGTCTTACATGGTAACTTCTAGGGAATAGTGATTAATTGCCAGGGGTAACGGATTTACATAACAACAGGTAGCTCCTCTCAGGTTAACAGATTTTCAAAATGTTTCCACAGAGCCTTTAACTAATTCTATCTATGTGAACAAATGGTTATAAAATCTTTCAAAGGTTAACTTCTAAGTTGTAAGGTAAATTTATCACTTAACAGAGGGGTTAAACAAAGATATGTTGGCTCCATATTTATTAGGTTATTGTGAATGGAGACAGGTAATGTGGAGTGTTCAAACAAGAGCTTTCCCTGTAGCCATTTGGGCAGCTGTCTGTTCCGGGGGGCACTCCATTGTCAGCTCTCATCCTGTAGTTTTTAACAGATTTACTTTGCTTTACAAAGCAAATCCAAACCTTTAGGTCTGAGAAACGTGACGCCTTGTGGGATACAGCCGCTACTGTCTTTCAGAGACGCCCTTCTGAGTGTAACAGCATTTGAAATGCAAACCAACACGTTCACATATTCCTTCAGGGCAAAGCTTTGAAAAACTCCTAAGACAAATCCTGTCTGCAAACACGTTTTTATTAATTTATGGAGCAACATAGAAGGACCTCTAACCCACTCCTTATGGTCCCAGCACCCCATCCTCATGAGTAGTTCTCTAACCCCTGTTCCAGTCCCTCCATCAAAGTCTTCCCCAACCATCATGTCCTTTCAACATTCCCACTCAGAGGCTCCTGAATCCCATGTCTCCCCCAGACTTTTTGCTTCAGGGGAATCAACCCCATGTCCCCAAACTTCCTGTCTTAGGGACATGAACCTTATTGTCCCCAAAGCCCCTCCCTGAGATGACCCCAGCTCCCATCCCTCCCGTTTCTCTTCTCCTCGGGCACCCAAACTCCCCCCTTTTTCCCCTATATACTTTCAGCACACCAATCCTTCAACCTGCCTTAACAAATACACCTTCCTTCTCCCTACCAGGGCAACGAAGTGTTCCCTATGCTGGGCTCTGTGCTCGCAGACTCCAAGTTCTTCTCCAAACCCCGAGATTTTGCTCCCCAGCACTTCATGGATGAGAAGGGGCAGTTCAAGAAGAGTGACGCTTTTGTGCCCTTCTCCATTGGTAAGAGATGCAGGCCACTGCTCACACCAACAGGGGCCTCCCTCGTCCCCTCACTGAGCTGTAGCCTCGTATCTTTCTCCAGCCTGGACACTTCTCTTAGAATCTACCCTTGAGCCAACCAGCTGATGCTCCCATAACTACCAAGCACCAAGTACCTGCACCCAGGCAAAAGGGAAGGTATGGGGAAAATCAAGGTCCATAGTAAATGAGAGATTTGTCCAAGGTGATACTGCAAATTTTTCAGATCTCTAGAAAGAAGATATCTGACAGCACGACAACCACATCTGAGAGTGCATTTGGCAGCAAAGGCCATCTACACCCTCCATGGCTACAGCCTGCCATAGGTCACCCCATGTCATGTACAAAGGAAACAGGCTCAGAGAGGTTTAGATCCTCCTCTGAAAGTCTCCCGGGGAGAATGCAGCTGGAGGTCAGTAGTGGGGTGACGAGGCAGTGAGAGTGGGCTTCACTTCTTCCCCTCCCACCTCTCCTCTTCAGGAAGGAGAAGGCCTGGCTTGAATGGAGCTCTTTCTCTTCCTAATCACCATCATGCAGAACTTCCGCTTCAAGTCCCTGCAGTCGCCTGAGGACATCGACGTATCCCCCAAGCACGTGGGCTTAACTAGGATCCCACCATACTATACCATGAGCTTCCTGCCTCGCTGAGGGAGGGCTGTGTGGGGCCAGGGCTCATGGGCGGGGCGAAAGGAAGGGGTGGGGCAGGGGCGAATGTAGTAGGAGTTGCGGGGTCATGGAAAGGGGGCTCGGAAAAGGAAGGCCAGGTGGATTGAAGGAGGAGGGGAATGGAATCATTTCACCCTGATAGACGCTTCAGTGCTGGGATCAGAGGAAGGGAAGACTTACAGTGTGGTACCAATGATAATAATAGCAGGTTCTCCGTGTAAGCTCCGCGCTAAAGGTGTTACACGTTCACCTCGCTAAATGCTCACAATTCTAGGCCAAGGGGAACAGTGTTCATGCCCATTTTACACATGACAAAGCTGAGCCTCACAAAGTTTAAGTCTGTCTCTGAGGTCTCACGGAAGAGCAGTACCCAGGAAGTCCTTGAACACAGATCTGTGCCCACAGCTCTTTGGACAGATTAGGAAAAGTCACCCTTTTCTCAAGTTAACAACTTGGTATATTATCACACAACCTGAAAAGTCCTGTCCCTCGCCCACATTCTTGTCCACTCATTTTTGAGTCACAAATTCATTATCTTTTGTCATCAGCCTTGAACACCAGAGAGAGCATTGTCTGTGGCCCCTACCAGGTAAGGCCATTGGGTCCCATTCAGAGTCATTCCAGGGACAGGAATTATATCTCT
>NW_012151174.1:490663-499770 GCF_000956105.1 Propithecus coquereli
GGGGGACAATATTTGCAAGGCACATTTCTGATAAAGAACTTGTATTCCAAGTATACAAAGAACAGTTAAAATTCAACAATAGAATAAAAACAACCAAATTTTAAAATGACAAAAGATACCGGAGCAGACACCTCACCAAAGAAGATATACAGATAGCAAGTAAGCATACGAAAAGATGCTCCATGTCATATGTCACTAGAAATTTCAAATTAAAATGATAAAGAGAAAACCAGTATGCACACCTATTAGAATGGCTAAACTCCAAACAAAGACAACACTAAATACTAACAAGGAAGTGGAGCAACAGGAATTCTCATTCATTTCTGGCAGGAATGCAAAATGGTACAGCCACTTTGGAAAACATATTGGCAGTTTCTTACAATGCTAAACATATTCTTGCCAATGATCCAACAATCATACCCTTTGGTATTAACCCAAATGAGTTGAAAATTTATATCCACACAAAAACCTATATACAAATCTTTATAGCAGCTTTATTCATAATTGCCAAAACTTGGAAGCAACAAAGATGTTCTTCAACACACAAATTGATAAACAAAATGTGATACATCCATACACTGGAATATTACTCAGCAGTAAAAAGAAATGAGCTACCAAATCAGAGGAAGACATTAAGAAATTTTACTTGTTATTGCTAAGTGAAAGAAGCCGGTCTGAGAAGCCTATACAGGGTATGATTCCAAATATATGATATTATGGAAAAGGCGTAAGTGTGAAGACAGAACAAAGATCAGTAGTTGCCTAGAATTTTGGGAGGAGGGAGGAAGGGAAAAGCAGGTGGAGCACATGGGATTTTTAGGGTAGAGAAAATATTTGGATCACACTGAAGTGGTAGAATTATGACATTATTTTCTTTTTCTGAGACAGAGTCGCACTCCGTTGCCCAGGCTAGAGTGCAGTGGCATCGTCATAGCTCACGGCAACCTAAAACGCCGCTCAAGCGATCCTCCTGCCTCAGTCTCCCGAGTAGCTGGGACTACAGGCCCAGGCCACCATGTCCGGGTAATTTTTGTATTTTTTGTATATGTGGGATCTTGCTCTTGCTCAGGCTGGACTCAAACTCCTGGCTTCAAGCAATCCTTCAGCCTGAGCCTCCCAAAGTGTTAGGATTACAAGCATGAGTCATCCCTCCTGGCCCAAAATGATGTTTTGAAGTATATATACATTGTGAAATACTTTAGCTAATGTTTTTCACAGAAATTACTTTTTTAGTTAAATATATATTTAGTTAAAATTAGTTAAATATAGTTATAGTTAAATATTTAGTTAAACATAAATTTTTAGTTAAAATATTCCTTAATGAGCCAACAACTGTTTATGTGAAGGAGAGTCCTGTATGGGAAAAATTCATTTGTATAGACATAGGTTTCTTGGGTCAAACTAAGATGACTGCCAGAGTGTTTTTTCTGCTCCAGTCCTCCAGCAAGCTGGCCTTCCCGGGAGACACATTTAGGTAACCAAGGTATTATCTCCTATGCAAATCAATGTGATCACGCTTTCACTTGGCATGTTGCCACTATTGTTCTGAGCCATATATAAGCACTTGCCATATTCTCGCCGTGTGCTGCATTCCCCCAACAATAAACAGTATGTCTTATGTGCACCCCTCTGCTGGTGTCTTCTTTCAATTTCTGAAAACTATTCCAGTGCACTCGCTAGCTGAAGAGTCCCCTCCCCACATTTGGCAAAGCCGGCAGGATTCAACTGGGGTAAGCATCTCCTCCGCCCCAGTAGGGGAGGCTATGTGGCCTCCCACGAGCTTGTGGTACCCAGTGGCAGCGGTTCTCATGTCGTGGGCCCTTGCCACGGAGTGGAAGGTGGTGGAATGTAGGCCTGCCGCCCTGGAATAGGCCTTGTGGGCCTTGGAAGAGTGACTGCGGCCTGGGGAGTGAGCGATGGCTGGTCGGGTGGGCTGACTCTTCCTTACAGCCCTCCATGAGAAGCATGAGGGCACCCTGTGGCAAGAAGCCCAGGTAAGAGAATTACAAGTGACAGAGGAAACCTGGAAGCCCAGGTGCAGGCTAACACACTTAATGAGTGTTTTGGCCGTGGACCCTGATGAAACCACAAGTACACAGGAGACTGAGGGCAGGGCCCCTTCCCTGCTGAGTGCCCCCTAGTTGTGAAACAGAGAATGGAGCATGTGCAATCCACGGGGACCCGGGGGTTGGCTCATGGCATGCCTACGGTAAGGAAACATATCATTTACTCTGCTTACACGCCTGCAGAGCTGTGGGAACTGGGGAAACAGTGCAGACAACGCCCTGGGGAAGACTTGCCTGCCTGGTTGCTGCACTTATGGGGCGAAGGGATGGATAGTGTCCTGCGTTTGCCAAGGGAGATGGAACAACTGGCATCCATAACTATACGTCCTTCCCTGAGGCAGTGGCTACAGACAAATAGTTGCCATGGGGGGGGGGCGACCACTCCTCCCTTGAATGGCTCATGGATGCTGCCCACACAGTATGGAAGGACTCCGGAGAACTACCCTAAGCCTTCAGGAAGTGGACTTCACACGTTGGTGATGTGCGCTGACTGGACCTAATGGGCGGGAAGGAGTAAGTTCTACAGGTGCCTTACTAAATAGAACTCTAGGAATGCAGAGACTGGGTTCAGTTTGACCGATGTCCTCTGGCTCCCATCTGTCTCCAACACTACTGTGAGCCTGCACCCACCCAGCCTCTGGCAGGGTCAGTCCATAGTTACCAACTATGGGATTGAACATGTCCATGTCCGCCTGTCTCAGCCTGGGCATGACTTTCCCCCATGATGCAGCAACTTTCTTGCAATGTTGAGCAAACCCTTTGCTGGACCCAGGACCCTGACTGGGTTTGACCCAGGAGGAGGGGACAGATAATCCTGATGTTTTTAACGGGTACGGCCTGTACTTTGATGTCCTTGGAGAGCTGCCGAGGACTCTCCTGAACTTAGGATGTGGCTCTGGCTGTGCTGTGTGATCTGGCACAAACCTTTGGTAGTCATCCAGCATGTAGGCATTATCTTTGACCACTCAGATTCTTTCCTCTGTGTCATCCATCCTATTCTTAAGGCTTTCCACTGTATTTTGTGTTTCCTTAAATGCTTCTTTCATTTCCAGAATTTCTGTTTATTTCTTTCATAATATTTCAATTTCTTTAGAGAATTTTTCATTCATTTCCTGTATACTTCTTGTGGCTTCTTTGTGTTGGGTTTCTATTTTCTCTTCAGTTCCATTGAGTTTTCTTACAATCCATATTTGGAATTCTTTCTCCATCATTTTAATCATTTTGTTTAAATTGATATCCGTTGTTGAGGATGTAATTATTTCTTTTGTGGGTGACTTTTCTCTCTGATCTTTCATGTTTCCTGTGTTCTTTGACTGATTCTTTCTCATCAGGCTACTTTGTCGAGAACTGGGAGTGATAGGACTGGCTTATGGCCCTATGTCCAAGTCCCCGAAGGGACGTTCCTTGACAGTGCTGGGGAGAGGCAGGCTGGTCCTGTATTGCCTTAGAGGTATTTTAGGAAGTTGGGTTACCTCTGACCTGTTGTCCTCACCTCTTGCCAGTGGAGATTAGTGATTTTGGTCCCACAGCTTAAGCTCTCAGGTGGTGAATCGCACTTGTTGTATGCCTCCACTGCCCTCTAATAGCTTGGGATGGAAGGCACTGTGTTAAGCTATGGGATTATCTTCTCTGTTATTTGTTGTGTTTTGCATGGAAGAGTCAGTTATCAAGTCATCTGATGCCTCTGTTTCGGGCTCTGGACCGCCGGATAGGGTATACAAATGCCGCGATCTTTGGGAAGAGTATTGCCACTCCCGAGCGTTACTTGAACCCTGTTTCACCATTAGGTGGGGTAAGCACAAGACACATCACAACTGGTGCCTACAAGCCTGAGAGTGTATGCTTCTGTGGTTCCTAGATCTTCCACTAGGGGGAGCGGCTAATTTGTATTTCAGGGCTCTTTCGCCACACTTGGGAGGCTGCTTCTGATGGGAGGGGTCAGTTGGTGCAATTGCTGAGGACTCTGGCCAGGATTTTCCTCCCAGTCCACAAACCCCAAAGCTGGTACCACCTGGACGTGGAGAGCAAGCCCTAGAGTTATGTCCTTATCAGATGACCTATGCCAGTCCCGCGGACCGAATCCACAGGCTGCCCCCTATTGCTTAGCACGAAGGGCCCGCAGATTCATGCCAGTCGCACAGAGAAAGTGGCTTCTCTCGCGTCTCCTAACCTCTAAGGACATGAAAGTCACAGGGCTGGGGGAGGGGTGTTGCCAGAGACTGCCGCGTGCCCCAGCATCTGGGAATCCCACTGACAGTGGCTTCCACCCACATAGCACCAGTTTCACCTGTGTTCGGGGGACACTCTGAAACTCGCCCACTGACAGCTTGTGGGTCAGAATTGACCAACCCTGTATGATGCCTCAGTAAATGCAGCAAAAGGGTGTGCAAACTGACCTCCCTGTCAGTAGGTGGCGCTTGCTGGGAGGGGCAACCTACAGTTTTGCTTTTGGTCCTGTAAGCAGCTCTAGTTCCTCTGGAAAAGCACTCTAGTACCTCAGGTGGTGGGTGGGGCCCTGTGACTTTCAGGTGTCTCTTTATTCTCCACATCTTCAGTGGTGGTTGGGTTGGGGGAGCCTGCCCTCCAGCTCCACAAATGCTTTTAGCAAGGGTCAAAGGTCTCTCCTCTGCCTCTGGGCACAGCTGTCAGGGAGGGCCTGAAGTGCCTCCACTCAACCAGAAAGTCCGTGTGGCAGTGGGGCTGCCTGAGACCCACCATGTGGTGGTCTGGAGCAGGCCTTGCTCCTTTCCACCATCCCCTATGCCATAGTTTCTTCAGGGCCTCTGATGGCAGGCAGAAGTTCCCCTATGACTGTGATGGGGGCCAGGAGGTTCCCTTCCCAGGATCAGGGACTGAGCTGGGAGCACGGCCCTCCCAGGGAAAGAGAGGTTCCCTGGAGCATGCTACAGCTGGGACCCATTCTCATCTTCCCCTAAAGGCACACACACCTCAGCAGACTACTTCACAAATATCCCTTATGTGGCCCTGGGCAATATGATGAGCCCGGAGTGTATAGGATCTGGCCTGCAGACGTGTCCCCCAGGCCCAGGAGATCAATCCCTAACCATGTGAGGCAGAAGAATGCTGGTTCCAAGTCACCCATGTGGTGTCCAAGCTGGATCAGTGTCCCTCCGCCTTGGCCTTTGCCCTGCTCTGCTGGAGTAACTGGGCAAGTAGTACCAGGAAGCCCCAGCAGGTAGGGAGCTCACAGTCCGAGCACCCCTCAGTCCACCCCTCAGTCCACCCCTCAGTCCTCAGGGCCCGAAAAGGAAAGGTATAAGCCCTACTCCCAGTGGATGTCTCCACGTGGTGGCTGAATTGTCTCTCTCAGCAGCCCCAGGGAGGGCAAAGGAAGGGGAGAATGAGGACTAGGTTGGAGAAAGAGTCCACACAGGTAGTCTCTGAAGGTCTCTCCGGGAGGCAGTCGTCCCGGAATGACCAGGCCCTGGAGTCCCCTAGATCACCTGGGACACACTGGACCATGTGGCTCCTGCAATCTTGGCCAGAATTGAGAAATATCTGAGTGGGGACAAGCAAGACAGATTCTGTAAATGGAGACATTAGTACCTACTTCTTAAAGTTGTGGGAGTATTCATGAAGTTAATAATTGCAAAATGTTTAAAACCTTGCCTGGAACAGAGTAAGGAGTTAATAAGGCCAGCTATTTTTTTTTTGAAGAATGCACAATTCTAACATTCAACGTACTTGTGACATTATTTACTCTTTGAAGCTCATAAATCCATTTTCTTCTGGAGATAAGTGGGCTGTAAAATCAAAGTGCATTAAAACTAGAGACCACATATTTTATTCTACATACTGGTATTGTTTTGAGAGTTAAAGAGGTATTGTTAATAATTAAGCCAGGGCTAGCACAGTGGCTGACGCCTGTAATCCCAGCACTTTGGGAGGCTGAGGTGGGAGGATCCCTTGAGCCCAGGAATTCGAGGCTGCGGAGAGCTTTGGTCATGTCACTGCATTACAGGCTGAGAAACCAAGTGAGACTCCATTTTTAAAAAAATAAATGAATAAAAATTAAACCAGGACAGGAGGCATCCATCAGACTGAATCTGGCAAATCGAGATATGAAGTATCTTCCTTGCTATAAACTCACCACTCCACAGGGGGCGGCAGAGAGCAATCCCCTGGGCTGATGTTACAAAACAGGGTTCTCTGTGTCCCCCACCATGCTAGCTCCCTTTGAGTAACGGGCCTGACTCAAGGACTGAGAGTTAGGCAAGAGCCAGGTGAAAGCAGGCAATGGCTACATTCTGCAGCTGAGAGCCAAGAGCATGGTTGGGAATCCAGGCCTGGCGTCCTGCTCCTGTGGGATCTGGCTGGTGACAGAGGGTGGAGGAGATGACCTCTGGGGCCCCTCCTCTGCCCACAGCTGCCAGGCCCAGGCACGGGTATAGCTAGAGAAGCCCTTTAAACATAAATCTGATCAAGTCCCTTCTCTGCTGAAAATCTCTCCATGGGTCCTGCCGCTGTCACCTTTGTCCTTGTCCCCCACATTGGTGGGCTCACTCATCCTACACAGGCCACACTGGCCCCCTGGCCGCTCTCCAAACTTGAGGCACATTCCTGCAGCAGGGCCTTTGCACTGGCTGTTCCCTATGCCTAGGGCACTCCCTCATCTCCTTCAAGTTTCTGTTCACATGTCCTGATTTCAGCCAGACCTTCCCTAATTACACCTGGCCTCATCCCACACTCCTCTTCCCCTCACCCTGCTCTGATTTTATTTTGCCACAGCTTTTAACATCTTCTGGCACTCCGTACAATATAGTTACTTCTCTTATCTCTCGATAAGAGAGATCCCACTTCCCCTCTGTACACGATGTCAGTGCCACAAGTACAAGGAGTTTTGTCTGTCTGTTCTCAGTGTTACCTTCAGCTCAAGAACAGAGCCAGGTCCCAGGGTCAGGAAAGTCCATTGTGGCTCCTCTCCAAGATCAGGAAAGTTCAGGTGGCCCTTTGTTGGTCCCCTTGTCCTGGATCAAAGGAGTATGAGGTGAGGCTGGGCCTAGCAGCTTTGACTGTCAGACTCAGATAACCCATTCTCCTGTTTCACTCTCACGCATATGGGGTGACTCAGCCACGTCTATTCCCTAGATCAGGATTTGTGGTTGTGGCAAGTGGTTTATTTAGCTTTGCAAGCAAGGTACCAGTTCCCTGTTTTATTTTATTATTTTATTCTATTGATTATAGATGGGGTCTCGCTCGGTCATCCACGCTGGAGGGCAGCTGTATAATCATAGCTCACTGTAACCTTGAACTCCTGGGCTCAAATGATACTCCTGCCACAGCCTCCTGCGTTGGGAAGACTACAGACATGTGCCACCACACATGGTTAATTTTTAAATTTTGTTTTTGAAGAGATTGAATCTCACTATGTTTCCCAGGCTGGTCTCAAACTCCTGGCCTCAAGGGATCCTCCCGTGTTGTCCTCCCAAACTGTTGGGACTACAGGCATGAACCACCAAACCCAGCCGTGCTCCCCATTTTAAATGAGAGAGAAAGAAGAAGCCAGGCAGAGGAGCAGAGGTGGACACACTCATTCCTATATTGGGTAACTGTGGACGGACCGCTGTCGGGGGCAGGGAGGGGGCAGGCTCACAGCGATGGTGGAGACAGATCTGAACCAGTGGATGTCAATCCAACTCCTCCCAGTCTCTGTGCTCCTGGAGCTCAGAGTTTAGAGAAAGAAACACGGATACAGAGAAAGAAAGAGGGAGCGATGCAGAAGGGACCACAGCACCAGGAAAAGGCACAGACAGGAAAAGACAGGGACAGAATCGTCAAGCTCGATCAGAGAGACACGAGGAGTCCAGGAGAGAAAGGCTCCAGGGTGGGCTGTGTCTGGTTATCCCCAGGTCACAAGCTCCCTGCCTTTTCCGACCTGTTCTACCCCTGCCTCTGGGTTTCAGCAGTTTCATCTTTCTCATCCCCTCTGTCATCATCTCTGTGTCTATGGCTGTCACGGAAAAGGAGAGAGGAGGGAGAAAGACACTGAGTATCAGGAGGCCACACAAAGAAGGTACCAGGACACACACACACACACACATACTACAAACATATGAAGACACACAGTAACACACATCACAGCCACACCAATACCAACACACCATCGCATATAAATCGTGCAAACAAATAGAAGCTTACACTGATTCATGCACAAGAATGTACAGCAACACCATCACACAAATACTAGCACATGACATCTTATGGTCAAGACAAAGTGACAATGACTAGAGGAAACCTTCCCACCAAAACAGCCACGAAATGGAGAACATACAACAACAAAAAAAAACATTTTTCAAGACAAAGAACTTAAGGCAATGCAGGGCAGGGATCCTCAAGAGATAGGAGACAAAAGAGAAGAGCCTCAGTTTACAGTTTTGAGAGGGTTTCCAGGCTGCAGAGCAGGAGAGAAGAACCCATGTGGCACCCAAAACACTCTCTGAGTTGAGGAGACAGAATGGACAGTTTGAGGGACTGAGGCAGCTCAACTTCACAGGACAGAGTGCAGTTTAGGAGCTGCACTGGGGGAATTCAGGTGAACCCTGTTCAGTGCATGTGTGCGAGGAAATTACCTGAAGCTAGAGAAAGACCCACCTGAAGGAATTAGAGGAAACAATCTCACTTGTTCACACAGGGCCAGGAATAATGCCTGCTACCATCATCCGGAAAGAAAAAAGTTCATAATGCATAGGGCATTGGGACTCAGGAAAATATTGTCTCTGTAGAGTGGAGTAATTATTCCTACACTGAACACTTCTCAAACTTGCTGAACAAATCTTAGAAACAAGAACTGAAAGGATAAATGTTTCCCAATTAACTTAGTTGGGTTCCATAACAAAGCTCAAGACTCTTTAATGAGTACAAATATCCAATACCTAATGGGGTAAAATTCATAATCTCTGGCATCCAACAAAAATTGACAGGCATTCTTATATGTGCACTTATGTGTTGATCAGTTAATACCAATTTGATGGTGAGTACATGTGGTGCTTGTCTTTCCATTCTTGGGATACCTCACTTAGT
>NW_012151174.1:499855-514631 GCF_000956105.1 Propithecus coquereli
GAGGGGGGAGGAGGGAGGCGGGGACGGGTATATGCATACACAAAGAGTGCAATGCGCACCACCCAAACGATGGATATATTTGAAACTCGGACTTGGGGGGGAGGGGGGAAAGGGCAACATACGTAACCTAAACATCTATACCCCCATAATATGCTGAAATTAAAAAAAAAATTGACAGGCATGCAAAGAAGCAGAAAAAAATATGACATAATGAGGAAGAGAAATATCAATCAAAACTGTTACAGATGTTACAATTAGCAGACAAGAACATTAGAACAGCTATTATAACTGTATTCCATATGTTCAAAGAGTTAAGTAGAGATATGGAAGATATCAAAAAAATCCAAATCAAACTTGTAGAGATGAAACTACAGTATGTGAGACAAAAAATACACTGGATGGGATTCATGGCAGATAAGACATGGGAGAAGAAATAGTGAACTTGAACCATAGCAATAGAAACTATGAAAAATAAAACACAGCGAAAAGAGAATTGAAACAATGTAAACAGAATAACAGAGCAAAATAAATCCATGCAACAACATCAAGCAGCCTCGTGTATGTATAATTGGAATCCCCAAAAGAAAGAAGGGAGAGTTGGGCAGATAGACACTATTTGAAGAAATGAAGGCCGAAAAAATTTCAAATCTGCTGAATACTATAAATATATAGATCCAAGAATGCGAAGTAACCTCAAACGCAAGAAGTATAAAACTACACCAGGATGTCTCATAGGCAAATTGTTCAAAATCAGTGTAAAAAGAAAATCTTAAAAACAAGCAGAGAAAAAAACCACATTGTATAAGAGGAACAAAGATAAATATTTCTCATAGAAAACTGTGCAAGTGAGAAAACAATGCATCAACATCTTTAGAGTACTGAAATAACAGATCCAATAACCCATGGGTCAAAGAAGAAATAAAAAGGGAAATCAGAAAGTATTTTGTTGCTGCTTTGATTGCTTTGGGGGTCTTCTTCAAAAATTCTTTGCCTAGGCCGATGTCTGAAAGGGTCTTCCCTACATCTTCTTCTAGGATTCTTAAAGTTTTGTGCCGTATATTTACGTATGTTATCCATCGTGAATTGATTTTTGTAAGGTGAGAGGTGGGGATCCAGTTTCAATCTTCTGTATGTAGTTATCCAGTTTTCCCAGCACCATTTATTGAAAAGAGATTCTTTTCCCCAGTGTATATTTTTGGCTTCTTTGTCAATGATTAGATTACTATATGCAGATGGTTTCATCTCTGGATTCTCAGTCTTATTCCAAAGGTCTATATCTCTGTTCTTGTGCCAGTACCATATTGTTTTAGTTACTATAGGCTTCAAGTCTGGTAGACTGATGCCTCCGAGTTTGTCCTTTTTGCTTACTATTGCTTTGGCTATTCAAGCTCCTTCTGGATCCAAACGAAGTATAGGTTATTTTTCCTATATCTGTGAAATATGACATTGGTGTTTCTCTGGGGATTGCATTGAATCTGTAAATCACTTTGGGAAGTATGGACATTTTAACAGTTTTGATTCTACCGATCCATGAGTATCATATATTTCTTCGTTTGTGTCATCTGTGATTTCTTTCCTCAGTGTTTTGTAGTTCTCCTTGTAGAGATCTTTCACATCTTTGGTTAAGTGTATTCCTAAAGGGCTTTTTTTTTTTAATGTATTGTGAATGGTAATTGAGTCCTTGATTTTATTCTCAGCTTGACTGTTATTGGTATATAAAAATTCCACTGATTTGTATACACTTATTTTGTAACCTGTGACTGCGCTCAATATATTTTGAATTCCAGGAGTCTCTTGGTGGGGTCTTTAGGATTTTCTAGATAAAAAATCATATCAAAATAAAAAAAGATCATATCATCAGTAAAAAGTGTTAGTTTCACATTGTCTTTCCCGATTTGAATACGCTTTATTTCTTTCTGTTGCCTGATTCCTCTGCTAGGACTTCCAGTACTATGATGAATAGAGGGGGCTACAGAGGGTCACCGTTTTCGGGGAAAAGTTTTCAACTTTTCCCCATTCCGTATGATGTTTGTTATGGGGTTGTCATATATTGCTTTTTATAATTTTGAGATATGTTCCTTCTATGCCTAGTTAGTTGAGGGTTTTTATCACGAAAAGGTGCTGGATTTTGTGGAATGCTCTTTCTGCATCTATTGAGATGATCATATGGTCTTTGTTTTTGCTTCTGTTCATGTGGTGAATCTCATTTACTGATTTCCACATGTTGAATCATCCTTGCATCCCTGGGATGAAGCCCACTTGGTCGTGGTAGGTTATTTTTTGGATGTGCTGTCGAATTTGGTTTGCTATTATTTTATTGAGGAGTTTTTAATCTCTATTCATAAGAGATATTGGCCTGTAATTTTCTTTTTTTGAGTGTCCTTTCCTGGATTTGATATAAAGGTGATACTGGCTTCACAGAATGAGTTGGCGAGGATTCCATTCTTTTTGATGTTATAGAATGATTTCTGTAGTATGGGTACCAGTTCTTCATAGTTCTGGTAGAATTCAGCTATGAATCCATCTGGTGCTGGCCATTTTTTTTGTTGCTGCTTGTTATTGGTCTGTTCAGGAGTTCCATTTATTCCTGGTTGAGTCTTGTGTTTCCAGGAATTTGTCTATTTACTTAACATTTTTTCGTTTATTTGCATAGAATTTTTTTATTGTTTATTGATGATATTTTATATTTCTGTGGTATGAGTTGTAATATCTAATTTTTCATTTATTATTGAGGTTATTTAGATCCTTTTTCTTCCATTCCTTGTCAATCTAGCAAAAGGTCTATCAATTTTGTTTAACTTTCCAAAGAACCAATGTTTTGTTTTGTTCATCCTTTGTATTATTTTCTTGTTTTCCATTTCTTTTAGTTTTGCTCCAAATTTAGGTATTTCTTTTCTTCTGTTGGCTTTGAGTTTAGTTTGCCCTTCTTTTTCTATTTCCTTGTGATGTGTCGTTAGGTTGTGAATTTGCAATCTTTCTGTCTTTTTTAATTTCAGGGTATTATGAAGGTACAAACATACGGTTACATTTTATTTCTGTGCCTGACCCTAGTGAGGGTTAGAGGTATGCCCCTCTCCTCTACAATGCTCCCCGTGTCCTTTAGTTTGATTGTCTTTTTTTTTGTTTCATATTTGTTTTTGTTTTTGTTTTTTATTTCAGCATATTATGGGGGTACAGATGTTTAGGTTATGTATGGTGTCTTTGCACCCCTCCCCCCACCAAGTCAGATCTTCAAGCGATTTCCATCTTAATTTCATTATTGACAATAATCATTCAGCGGCAGGTTGTTTATTTTCAATGACTTTGTGTAGATTTAAGTGTTTTTCTTGGAATTGCGTTCTGGTTTTATTCCACTGTCATCTAAGAAGACACGTGGTATGATTTTGATTTTCTTTGAATTTGTGACGTATTTTGTGGCTTAACATATTGTTAATCTCAGAGAACGTTTCATGTGCCGATAGGAAAAATGTATATTCAGTAGTTTTGTGGTAGAATGTTCTGTGAACATTGGGTGTGTTAGGTCCATTTGTTCTACAGTCCCATACATGTCTAGCGTTTCTTCATTTATTTTCTGCTTCAATGATCTGTTAAGTTCTCTCAGTGGGGTATTGAAATCCCTGGCAATTATGATATTGCCGTTTACCTCTTTGCTTAGATCTAGTACAACTTGTTTACGAACCTGGGACCTTCTGTGTCAGGTGTATATATATTTAGAATTGTTGTGTCTTCTTGTTGAATTACTCCCTTTAAAATTATATAATGATTATCTTTGTTTTTCTGTATCATTGTTGATTTAAAATCAATTTTATCCTATATGACAATGACTACATCTGCTTTCCTTTTGTTTCCATTTGCATGAAATATTTTTTTCCATCCCTTCACCTTGACTATGTGAGTCCTTGTAGGTTAGTTTTGTTTCCTGGACTCAGAAGAAACTTGCATTGCATTTTTTCATCCATTCAGCCAGCCTATGGCTCTTGAATGGGTCATTAAGACCACTGATGTTGAGTGATAGAATTGATATGTGGGATATTGTTCTGTTCATCATGCTGGGTACTACCTTATTGCTTTGTTTTCCTTTTGTCCTATTGTTTTACATGAACTGGGAGTTTTAGCTTTTAGGTGATTTTACATTGTCAGGTTTCTACTGTGCTGATCCATGTATAATGCAGTTGTGAGTATTTCCTGCAGGGCAGATCTGGTCATGACAGATTTCCTTGATGTTCAATGTCTGGAAGGCTCTTTATTTTTTATTCATATATAAAACTTATTTTTGCAGGATACATATATAAAAGTTATTTTTGCTGACAATTGTTCTGTTTAAGAATACTGAAGATGGGGCCCCAATCCCTTCTGGTTTGTAAGGTCTCTGCTGAAAAGCCTGGGGGTCGCCTGCTGGGTTCCTGTGTAAGTTACTTGGTGTTTTCACTTCCTGGATTGCCGGAATTCCTCCTACATGTTGACTTTGGCCAGTCTGATGACTATATGTCTCGGTGATTATGTCATTGCAATGAACCTCCCAAGTGTCCATTGAGACTCTTGTATCTGGATGTATAAATCTCTAGCAAGATCAGGGAAGTTTTTCTCAATTTCTATTCTCAACCTATTTCTCAAATAGGTTTTCTAGCTCTTCTGCTTTTTCTTCTCTGCCCTCAGGGATGCCTATGATTCTTATATTTGTTCATTTTACATAATTCCTTATTTCTTTTAGGCTTTGGTTCGTTCCTCTTGATTTTTTTGTTTTTTATGTTTGACCGATTGGGTTAATTTGAAAGAGTTGTCTTCAAGCTCTGAAATTCTTTCTTCTGCCTGGTATAGTCTATTCTTAAAGTTTTCCATTGTGTTTTGTATTTGCTTAAATAAAATTTTCATTTTCAGAAATTCTAATTATCTTTTTATTAATATGTCTAGATCTTTAGTTAATTTTTCATTCATTTCCTAAATTGTTTTTCTGGTTTCTTTAAATTGGTTTTCCATTTTGTCTTGGATTTCATCGAACTTCCTTACAATCCTTATTTGGAATTTTTTACCTGTCATTTTAATATTTTCATTCTGGTTGGCATCCATTGAGACAGACCTGGTGTGCCCCTTTGGGGGTGTCCTTTAGCTCTGATTTTTCATTCTTGTGGAGTTCTTATACTGGTTCCTCATCTGGAGTAGCTGTTGCTTCTTATCTTTTGATTTTATTTTGTTTAGATGGAGATTTTTCCCCACTCACTCCTAAGAGTGTGTCCGTAGCATATGTTTGGTAAGAACATTTGCCTTTGCTTTTTGGTGCTTTGATGGGGGTCTAGGTTCTGGACAGATGCCTTAGTATAGATATCCTTAGTGTGGCAATTTTCTCAGTCAGTAGCAGTTTGTATGGTGTAGCAGTGGTGAGCTATGTGTCTGAGCAGATTCCCTGTCTCTTGTTGGTAAAGAAGATGGAGATCTTTGAAATCCTTTCTCTTTCCCCAGCCCTGTGGTCTTCCTAACAGTGTAAATTGCATTGGGATGCCCAGCTTAATCTCTGAGACAGTAGGTGGTCAGTATTAACTTTTAAACCTAAATTAAATTTCAATTTTAATTAGTCACTCCACATTTCAAGTGCTCAATTAATGACCACATGCACCAAGTGGGCTAGCATATTGGACAATGTAGCTCTGACCCACTGTTTCACCTTGGGTAAGACTCTCAACCTCTCTGTGCTTCACTTCCTCCATCTATATAATGGGGATGACAACAATAAGTACCTCAAAGAGTGAGGACTGAGTTACTGAGGGTAAAGCATTTCATGCCTTCCCACCAGGGCTGGATCAGGACCTAAGCTTAGTGCCACATCACATAGCAGAGCAAGATCGAAGTCCTAGGTTCAAGAGAGTCCATGCTGGTAGCTCTCCAAGGTCAGGAAAGTACACCCTCCACCCCTTAAAAACATAATCTCTCTGTACCTCCCTCCTGGGTCGAAGTCACTGCCAAGGTCATGATCCTGGGTCCAGCAGGGGTTTGCTTAACATTGCAAAAATGTTGCTACCTGATGGTGGAAAGTCATGGCCGGGCAGAGACAAGTGAACATGGACACATTTTTTCCCATATTTGGAAAATATTGACTGAACCTGCCGGAGGCTGGATGGGTACCGGCTCACAGTGGAGGGAGACAATAGAGAGAGATGGGAGCCAGGGGCCATGCAATGGAGACAGATGGGACCCAAGGAACATCAGTGGAGAAAGATGGGAGCCAGGGGACATCAATCAAAGTGGACCCAGTCTCTGCACTCCAGGACTGAGAGTCTAATGTGGAAAACAGAGATATGAAGTTAGAAGGAGGCAGGAAGACAGTGTCAGAGAAATTTCCTTCACTCTGAAGCTAGCCAGAGGCGTGGAGTGAACTGCCCAGCACTAGCCAGAGCTTTCAGAGACCAAGAGGATCTGACCGCTCCACATCGCAGGTCTCAGTCTCTCCAGCTCTTTCCACCTGACCCTTCCTGCAAGTCTCACCAGTTCTGCATCTCTTGCCCCTCCTTCTCTTTCTCCCATTACTTCCACCTGTAGTTGTCACAGAAGTGGGGGTGAAGGAGGTGACACTGGAGATAGATACTGAATATCTGTAGGACTTACAAAGACAGGGGCTAGGACATGCGCCAACACTCAAACACAAACACACAGAGCACACACAGTCTCTTGCAGTCTAAGTTAGAATACAATTCACCAGGTTACAAAGGCTGTATTAGGGCAACTTCAATTTAATTAAATAATTCCCTCCTTTCGGTCAGCTGCTTAGTTTTGAACATACACCACCACCACCACCTCCACCACACAAACGCAAGCACACCTTCAAATATGAAATTATATAAATACACAGAACCCCCTCACATGCAAGATACACACATAAGCACACCCAGACTTGTACAGAGAAACACATCCCAGCAGAGTCACATAAATACAAACACCGCTTCATATATAAAAATCATTATATAAGCACAGACACAGATACAAACAGGCAGTCAAATACACGCAAGCATAAACAAACAGGCAACTAAGTAGACAAGTGCATGCTCACCCACACCCACAAACATAAACACACATGAATACACTGACACCCGACACACTCACATGCTCCTGTGGACTTTAGTATCTTCACCACAATATCTGCCAGCATCTAGGGGGAGAGTAAAGGGACAGGGAACAGGTCACAGTGCCACCCAAGCAGGAAGTGTAGATTACCCCTCACCTTCCCTCTAAGTTAACACACCTGGATAAAGATGAGAGGGGAGGCGGGGACTGGATGAAGTTTCATAACTGTGTGGGGAGGCAGGCTTAGGATAAAAGGCCCAGCTGGACGCTGCAGTGGGGTAGAAGACAGCCTGGGACCATGGAGCTCAGTGTCCTCCTCTTCCTTGCAGTCCTCATGGGCCTCTTGCTACTCCTGGTCAAGGGCCGCCCAAGCGCCCGTGGCTACCTCCCACCAGGTCCCCATCCTCTGCCCTTGTTGGGGAACCTTCTGCAGATGGACAGAGGAGGCCTACTCAAGTCCTTCCTGAGGGTAAGATGCTGATGGCTGGGGTCTGAGGGTGAGCTGCTTCCTGCATTGATATTTGGGAATCCCCCTGCAGATAGAGTGAAGCAGGCTTTGAGGCTCAGGGGTGGGGTGGAGAAGGTTGGTGAGTAAGGCCCATTAACTGAAGTATGGATGGTGGTGTTAAGAGAAAATAATTTAAAGAAATTAAATTTAGCAGAGATTATTTGAGCAAGGAACAGATTCAGAATAGGGTAGCACCCTGAACCAGTTAAGGGTAAGAGAGCATCACCCAGAAATGTGGGCAAGCAGACTTACAGTGAGAAAAAGAAAGTGACATACAGAAATAGCCTGGTTGGTTAGAGCTCAGAATGTGCCTCATTTGGACATGTGTGAGGCAGTTTGCAGCCTGTGATTCCCTGAAAGCTCAGCTGCTCTCGGTACCTGAGACTTGAACACTTGATGCAAGAATATACTCTCAAGTTGGTTGGCAGCTTGTTAGGTTATAGTTTACTATGTACAGAGGTAGCTTTAGGCCAAATTTAATTTAATTGAACAATTCCCCCCTCCTGGTCAGCCTCACAATTTTGAAAGATTGACCAAAACCCTGGACACAGACACCGACTTTTGTCACCATGATAATGGACTTGTTTTATCTCAGTATGGAATTCACAGTTTATAATGTCAATTACTTGGACGACTCTGTATGCTTTCTTCTCTTTTTGTTATTCTAACTGTAAGGAGACCTTTTCATGTACAAAGGAGGGCAACATACAAGCATTTGAGACTGTGGAGGGGATATAACACTTCAAAGAGGCTAATGTGGTGACTGTCAGGAGGATAGGACCAGGAAACTGAACTATACCCCTTAACAGGGGTCTCCAAGAACCAACTCAAACAAAGTCAAACAATTCAAATTTGAGGCAATAAAGATAACTATATTGGAGTCATATCATTTTTTCAGAGCAGAACAGAGATTAAGGACCAGAGCTTGCAATTCAATGGTGTGATGTAAAGAGGTATCCGTTTTTACAGTTAGCCTGGAACACAGTCAGAGTAATCTTCAGACTCACTAGAAGATGTGTAAAACTTAGAAAACCTTGGGATAGCCTGGATTGCCATTCATCGTTCAGGATGCCCGCTAACCAAATGTTAGCTGCCCCCATAAACACATCATGTGTTGCTTTCACCTGATAAAGGTCATTAAAGTATTTGGTGGCAGAGTCTAGAGAAACAGCAATATCAGCCACCTTTCCAATTAAGCTTTCTGTAGTTGTAAAATCAGGGGAAAGCTACGTGCAATATTTGGTTATTCCCTGCTCTGTATACAAGCCCCAACATGGTCAAACAGAAGATCTACAACTGATTAATATGCCATCAATTGTTTTTGTTCAACAGAAATATTCTCATCCACCTTTTGAAGTGTGGCTTTTACCTGTCTTTAACTCTGGGAGGTCTAATTGCCTATAAAATCTGAGATCTTCTCCAGTGTACAGATTAGTCTCAAAGTCCATACAGAGGGCACCCCAATAGCACCTAAGGCCTCCAGGAACCCCACGGGAAACTTTGCTCAGTGGAAACTAACTTATCTTATATTTTGAGGTTGGTACTAATTTCAGTTATCGACCACGTTGGCCTCTGATAATGGGAGGTATTGTGGGAACTTTCAGGGAAAGCTATTTGGAAGGCTGGATTGAGGCAGGCCAATTAGCAAGATCTGAACCAGTGAGGAGACAGAGCAGAGTAATCAAATCCTCAGCTGACCCAATAGAGACCCTCAGGGAATGGACAAGAGGACAACTCAGTGGCATTTGAGCAGAGGTTAGTTAAATTTGTCCTGCCATAAGTCTCGCTAGCTCTTGAACAAGATCTAGTGGGAAGCTTAACTTTTTTGCAATCTTTTCATAGCATGCTGTAAGGGTGCATAACCACATTTAGTGCAAAGGGACCTTACTCAATTTAATCCAGAATCATTATGCAAGCAATTATTCACACCCTCATAGGTAGTCCCCAGGTCTCATGCATGTGACAACTGGAAGCACAATATACCTTTGGCAGGTAACACTAATATAGGTTTTCTATATTTGATAGTAATTAGGTTACGAATTGAAAAGGTCAGGGTACTGTTACCAGTGAGTGTAGGGAAGGAAGTATTAATGATGTCTAGAATACCAAGGATAGCTTTCTTCCCTTCCTTAGGGGTTTAAGGTTGACTCTCACTGCGAACACAACGAGGCAATGGCATCAGTGTTTCCTCTTTTGGCAACCATTAGCCCACAAAACCAACAATTGCTCGGTTTTCTTGCTGGAGCATAACAAGTATTTGCTAAAGCCACCCACAGATTATGGTCTCATGGTTTTTTCTGTAATGAAAAGGAAGGGATTAGGACAGCTGGAAACAGGGAAAAAGGAAAAAAAGATAATGCTTTCCTAATGGCAGAGAAATCTTGATCCACATTTTTGGGCACGCTGTTCACATCTAGGCTGCTCTCTGCTTCTGGGGAAAAACGTCCCTGGTCAGCTGAACCTTAAGGTCCCCAACAGTTGTACAGTTCCGGAAGTCTGGCAGGGTTCCTTTGAATTGGGAGATGTGGAGCCAAGACTTGAGGTCCATAACTACTTAATAAGGGCCAATCTATGTTTTTCCTGTGGGAGTGGTCTGATTGCCATCACAGTAATACCTTTGACCAAAGCAATCCAGTCAATTCAGTTATCTTTGCTTAATGACTTTGTGTTTGTATTTCTTTATTTAACTGTCTTACAACTTGCCCAGTGAAGCAAATACTCTTTTAAGTGGTGATTTCTCCAGGAATGCCCCATAAGGGAAATACATTTCTAATAACCTTTTAGTCACTGTTATATTATTGGCCTTCCTGTGTAGGAAAGCATCTATACCACCAGAAAACATGTATTGTGTGTGGCAATTGAGTGAACTCCGTCTGCAAGTGTTCAAATGATACCTCGGGTGCCAGAAATGTATCATCTGAGGTCTTCATTGTCTTCCCAGAATTATGGGCTTGACAAACCAAACATTGCTATAAACCATTTTAGCAATCTTAGAACAGTCACAATATACTTTTAATAACTTGGATCATTTTATCTCTTTCATGATGAGTCATGGAGTGCAGAGCTTTTAATAATGGAAGCTATAATAACTCAGGAAGTACCAGGAAACTATCCAGTCCCCCTGACTGCATGCTTAACATTGGATCACCATCCTCTTAAATACCAATTTTTTTTCTCCAATTCACATGCATATCACTATTTATTAAATAGCTTATCATAGGTAATTTTATTTGAATCAATCTTACTCAGTTAATTAAAGTTTTATATCTTCACAATTTCATTACTGGCTGACTTAGCATGAAAACATGCAAAATCCTTTTGTTTATATTTAACCAATTTTTGTTCAGCTTGATATTGGGTTATCAGTTTTCTGAACCTTCAGTTCTGGGATTTCTTACCCATCCAATGGTATGATCTTAAAGTTATATGATAGAAACCTGTATTTGTCAGAGTCCTTTCCATGAAATTCCTTGAAGATGAAATATTTTAGGCTTATAGTTGCTCAGAAAAGTATCACAGTAAACCATTAGCTCTCTGTAAATTACAAAGCTTAAAATAGCCATAGTACCACTCACATTGTACAAGGTGAGTAGTGTATGCAGCGTGGACATGCTGGACAAAGGGGCAATTCACATCCCAGATGGGACAGAGTGGGTTGGTGTGAGGTATTATCATGCTACCCATAATGTTGCACAATTTAAAACTTATGAGTTGTTTCTCTCTGGAACTTTCCATTTAATATTTTCAGACAACTGTTGTCCATGGATAATTGAAACCGTGGAAAGAGAAATGGCTGATAAGGAAGAGTATGATTCTTTGGTTGTGATGCCAGGGAGAAGTGGCCAGACTCAAGGCTATGTGGGTGGGAGTGACATTAGAAGTATTTGATCACCTGCACTGTTTAGGGCACCAACCAATCAGAGCAGACCTTAGCTGGGCCACGGGTTAACCCTTTATTTGCTGGGTCCTGGGAAGGTGAAAGGGCAGCCTGGGGAGAAGGGTCTTGGGGAAGATGACTGATTACCAGTCTGGTGTGTGAGTGTTTAATAGTTTGACCACTGAGGTGTGTGCTGACTCGTATAACCCAGGGTGTGGGTATGTTTGGCAGCTCCGACAGAAATATGGGGATGTCTTCACCGTATACCTGGGACGGAGGCCCACGGTCATGCTGTGTGGGATAGAGGCCATAAAGGAGACCCTGGTGGACCAGGCTGAGGACTTCTCTGGCCGGGGCAAAATCGCCATCTTGGAGCCAGTCTTCCAGAGATATGGTGAGAGCTTCCAACGCACTGGGAGGGCCGGGTGGAGGATGCATCAAGGAAGGCAGAAAATGGGTGAAGAAGGACCCAGAGCCTCTTTCTAATGTCCTCTGCAATGCACAATTCCCCACACCCCAGGCGTGGTCCTTGCCAACGGGGACCACTGGAAGACCCTCCAGCAATTCTCTCTGGCCACCGTGAAGGACTTCAGGATGGGAAAGTGGGGCATGGAGGAACGGATTCAGGAGGAGGCTCAGTGCCTGGTGGAGGAGCTGCAGAAATCCAAGGGTGAGTCCTGGGAGTCGCAGGAAGGACAGTGAAACAGAGAGAGTTGCGAGCGACCAGCAGTAGAAAGATAGAAAGGTAAACATGGGCAGAGCCAGAGCCAGAGGCCGATAGACCATCAGACAGAGGGACAGGGACATAGAGAGAGACAGGGGACTGGAAGGGAACAGAGATTGGCAGGAGAGACACACAGACAGCCCGGGAAAGAGGAAGGTGTGAGGTGTGTAGTGTCTAAGAACAACTCAAACATGTATACTTAGTGAGTAGGGCACTATTTACTGGGCTCAGTGAAAGCACTTCGTGGATTAATTGTATCTATGTAAGGCTGAAACAGAAATCATATAAAAGAGAGCAAAAAGAGAAAGGGGAAACCTGAAGACAATTTGAAGATAGGGAAAAGTGTTTTCCTTTCCTTGGGTGACTTGCTGAGGAGTTGCCCGTGATCAAAGAGGCCAGGTGGGTGCTCTGCTCTTGGGCAGTCTGCCGCGGCATCAGGGAAGCACTTTTGTTTGTTCTTTAATTCTGCATACGTGGGTATTTATGGGACATACAGGTGACACGGTCCTTTCTTAGCATTTCTGTCTAAATAATGGCAGGTCTTTACCATCTCTCTTATGAAACTGCTTGAGAGATTTTGGGATGGGGAGGCAGAGACATGGGGACAACAGGGAGCAGGGACAGAGGGATTGAGAAGAAAGACAGGAGGAGACAGAGACATGGGTAGATGGACAGGAAAGGAGAAAGAGATGGCGATAGAGGGACCAAAACAAAGAGAAAGGCACGCAGAGATGTGCACAGACACACAGGGAGAGGGACTCAGGGAGGCAGAAAGAAACGAAGGCAAAGAGAAATGGAGGCTGGGAAAATTAGGGATTGAGACAGACGAGGCTCAGGAAAAGTTGTGCAGAGAAAGAAGACAGGTGAGACCCAGAGACAGAGGCCACAGCAACCTGGTGTTCTCAGGTGCTCACACCCTAGTGTCAGTGCAGCTGGGGCCAGGGCTGAGCCTGTGTGCACGGACACCAACTAAGAGGTGCAGAGCAATTCCTGATGCCCAGAGAGCCCCAGGTGTGGATAAAAGTGTTGAAAGGGGGAGTCACAATAGGGATAGAGAGATCAGGGCTTTTTAATTTGCACAAGCAATTGACCGATCATCTACTCTGCCACACCCCTGCCCCTGGGACTTACAACCCTCTTAGCTCACAGGTCCAGGGTGAGGACCAACTGCACAGACCCTGTAGCTGGGCTGCCTGGATTGGAATCCTGGCCCCCATAATGAGTAGCTGTGTAATCTTGGTCAAATTACTTAAACTCTCTGTTTTCCCAGATATAAAATGGGTAAAGTAGTAGAATTGCATCTACTTTACAATGTTGCAGTGAGAGTAGATAAAATGATATGTGAAGTGCTTAGAATGGGGCTTGAGCACAATGGGAGTGAGCGTGGGCTGTGATGTTTTTCTTGTGTTTATCATGACTGAGTGATGCTGGACAGTCACACAGAGATGGGTTGGGGACAGCCAGAGGTTCCCCAAACTCTGAGTCCATGTCTCTTGACCTGCTGCCTCCTCCTCCTCCTAGGAGCCCTCCTGGACCCCATCTTCCACTTTCAGTGCATCACTGCCAACATCATCTGCTTCATTGTCTTTGGAAAATGCTTGGACTACAAAGATGAAGAGTTTCTGAGGCTGCTGGACCTGTTCTACCAGTCTTTCTCACTGGGCAGCTCTTTATGTGGCCAGGTCAGAGAGATGGAGAGCGACAGGGAGGGTGGATGAGGTGACATCCAGGGTAGGGGAAAGGATAATCTTTATGAAGGGCCCAGAAATGCAGCTTACGCCTGGAAAAAAGGCAGGGACACGTGGAGAGAGGGACACTGAGACCTGGGGATAGGGACAGAGAGATTGAAGGAAAGGATGGGGTTGACGGGAGGCAGAAATAAAGACTTAGAGAAAGACTAAGAAAATGAGGGTTTAGGATAGACAGAAATGAGTGAAAACAGGACAAGCAAAAGCAGAGATAAGGGAATCCTGAGAAACATAGTTGATACTAATGTGAGGGAGGAAGGGGCTGTGGGTGAGAGGGAGAGAGAGGAGACTAGGTTGGACTTTCAGCCTCTCTGCTCTTCTAGGCCCTGATTCCTGTGTCTTTGCTTCTTTGTCCTAGGTGAAGCCCCTCACCCGAGGAAATTCAAGGGTATATCACAACAGGGAACCGCATTTCTTCCATTTTTCCCATTTCTCCTGCTCCCTGTGTATGTATTTATTTAAAGAACTTTTCTCAGACTATAAAGTACTATGCTGCTCTTTTTTTTTATTTCTCCATATTATGGAGGTACAAATGTTTTGGGTACGTTGCCCTTGCCACCCCCCAGTCAGAGCTTCAAATGTGTCCATGCCCCAGATTGTGTGCATCGCACTCATTATATATGTATATGACCCTTCCCCCTTCCATCTGCCTGAAACCCGATAAATGTTATTCCTATATGTGCACTTAGGTGTTCATCAGTGAAACCAATTTGCTGGTGAACACACGTGGTGCTTCTTTTTCCATTCTTGGGATACTTCACTTAGTAGAATGGGTTCCAGCTCTATCCAGGAAAATACAAGAGGTGCTATATCGCCATTGTTTCTTATAGCTGTATAGTACTCCATGATATACATATACCACATTT
>NW_012151174.1:517631-518315 GCF_000956105.1 Propithecus coquereli
TTTACATTCGTGAGTGTTTATTGTGTTGATCCTTGTGTAATTCTGTTTTGAGTACTTCTTGGAGAGCTGGCCTTGTCTTGGAGAATTCCCTCAGTCTTTGCTTATCTGAGAATGTCTTTATTTCTCCTTCATATATGAAACTTAGTTTTGCAGGGTACAAGATTCTAGGCTGGGCATTATTCTGTTTCAGAAGAGTGAGAATAGGGCCCCAGTCTCTTCTTGCTTGTAGGGTTTCAGTTGAGAAGTCTGGAGTTATTCTCATGGGCTTTCCCTTGTATGTTACTTGTTTCTTTCACCTTAGAGCTCAGAGAAGGGCCTCTTTAGTGGATATCTTGCTCAGTCTGATGATTGCATATCGTGGTGTCTTCCTATTTGCATTGAATCTCCCATGGGTCCTTTGAGGTTCTTGTACCTGGATATCTAGATTTTTAGCAAGGCCTGGGAAATTTTCCTCTATTATATCTTCAAATACCTTATCCAACCTGTATGTGTTTTTTTTTTTATCCTGAGGGATGTCCATATCTCTCACATTAGGCTTCTTCACATAATCTCACATTTTTTGTAGGCTTTGCTCTTTTCTCTTTTTTCTCTGCTCTATTTCTGTCACTGACTTATTTAATTGGAAGGTGTTATCTTCAATCCCTGAGATTCTTTCTTCTGTTTGATCTACCCTGTTCTTGAGGC
>NW_012151174.1:518817-525478 GCF_000956105.1 Propithecus coquereli
GAATGACCTCCCTGTTAGTAAGTGGTGCTTGCTGGGAGGAGCAGCTTGCAGTGCTGCTCTGGGGTCCTGTAACCAGCTCTTGTTGCTCTGGAGAGGCACTCTTGTGCTTTGGGTGGTGAGTGGGGCCCTGGGACTTCCAGGTGTGTCCTTATTCTCCAGCTAAGTGGGGGCAGGTCCAGGTGTGAGTCTGGGTGAAGCTGGTCTGGGTAAGCCTGCCCTCAAGTTCCACAAATGGTGTTATCAGGGGCAAATATCTGTTTCTCTGTTTCTGGGCAAAGCTGCCGAGGAGGGGCTGAAATGGCCTCACACAGCCAAAAAGTCTGTGTGTGGGAGAGGGGTTATCTGAGACCTGCAATTGGGAGCAGGCCTCACTTCTTTCCACCCTACTCTCTTCTGCGGTTTCTCCTGGGCCTCCACCTGAAGACAGCGGATCTCCCCTCGTTGTGACACGGACTGGGAGGTACCCTGCCCAGGATCCCTGCCTGGACTGGGCACACGGCCTTCCTGTTGGAAGGCCTCAGGCACCCTGATCTGCCCCTGAAGGCACACACACCTCAGTAGGCTCGCTCACAAATATCCCTTCTGTGCCCTGGGGCAATGTGATCAATATCTGTGTGTATGGGGTCTGCTCTGCAGGCCTGTCCCCTGGGCCCTGGAGATCAATCCCTGACCCTGCCAGGGAGAGGAGTGCTGGTCTCCAGTCACCCACGGGGTGCCCAAGCTGGGTCGATGTCTCTCCACCTCGGGATTTGCCCCATTCTCCTGGAGTCACCAGGGTAGCAGCACCTGGGAAGGCTGGCATGTAGGGAGCTCACAGTCTGAGTACCTCTCAGTCTGCTGTAGGGCTCCAAAAGGAAAGGTCCCATTCCTTGGATAATCCTCCGTGTGATGGCTAAATTGTCTCTCTGGACACCTACGGGTAGGGAAGGGGAAGGAGAGAATGAAGCAATCTGACATCTGCCGATCGGCTCGGGTCTGTGAGCAGGAAGGTGCCCCAAGGGAGCTGGGAGGCTGGTGCCCTGTCCTCAAGAGGCTCACCACTCACTGGTGGCAGCCATCCCTGGGCTGGTGTTGGCAGGTCTCTCCAACAATCAGGAGCCCACCAGCACTGCGACATGCAAGGGAAGGGAAAGTTAGCTGCTCCATCTACCCTTATCACTGGTCTCCAAGCCTCTCAGGGGCCTTTCTCCTTCCAGTTCTCCTCTGCAACTTCTTCTGGTGGAGTCTCCTGTAGTTTCAGTTTCCCTTCCTTCTGACCCCCATCTGATCTATGTTTGTCTGCTTGTTTATTTTTTTTTTCACTTTCTTCCAAAATCTGTCTTTTTTGCAGAGACGCTCTGGCTGGTGGTTTTTCTCACCCACCATCTTGAATTCCTTATGCTGCTCATTTAAAACAAATGATAAAGTTTCTCTAATTGACTAGTCTGGAACTATTCCTACTGCATATTAAGTTTAACAATCTTAAACTCATGCAGAACAGGAGGTGTAGCTATAGTTCTTGACCAGGTGCATGTCTGATTCCCAGATGGGAGTGTCACAAATTTATATTCCCAGCACATCCTACTGGGGGGTCTGATCTGAAAGGGTGGGATGGGTCCCCAGGGAGTACTTGTGTCAAGCACCACAGGGGATTCTGATGTTCTCCTCCCTTGGAGAATCATGGAGAGGGGAAGGTCTGGACAGAGATCCACCAACACTTAACAATGGTTATCTCTAGAGGCAGGGATTAAGAAGGAAGTTTACATCTTATGATATACACTTTTGCATTGTTTTCAAGAAGTTAGGTGTTTCATTTATGATCAGATAAAGCAACATATATATGCTCCAAAATAAATAAATACTCCTAAGTGATTGAGAGGTTCATCTTGTGTCACCATCATTTTATCAAGGCCTGACACAGTGAGGGACATGAGGAGAGGGGAGGAAGGAGAGAACAGAAGGAGAAAAGCAAAGGAATAGGCTGAGGTAGACAGGGAGGCATGGAGAGATGATAATAAAGGGAGACAGAGAGATAAAGAAAGGGAGAGAGGAGACAGTCAGGGAGGTCTCCAGAGACCAAGGATAAGGGAGCAAGAGGCAGAAAGAGGTAACATAGGAGAATAGATCAAAGGAGACATGGGGTCAGTGAGTGAGGGGTTCAGAGAAAAAAGGAGACAGAGACAGACACAGAGACCGAGAGGGTCTCCATGGAGGAATTGAGATTTGGGATTGTTGCCCTCTCCCTGTCACGTGCCCCCGGCTGACCTCACTGCCCCTCTTTCTTGCAACTGTTTGAACTCTTCCCTGACTTCCTAAAGTTCTTTCCTGGCCCACACAGGCAGATCTGCAAAAACCTACGGGGAACTCAGTGTCTTCGTTGGCCGAAGTGCAGAGAAGCACCGGGGAACCCTGGACCCCAATTCCCCCCGGGACCTCATAGATGCCTACCTGCTGTGCATGGAAAAAGTGGGGTGTGGGAGATGTAAAGGGGAGGGGAGGGGAGGGAGGGCAAGATGGGGAGAGAATAAGAAGGGAGGGAAACAGGGAAGGGGAAGGGAGGAGGGATGCAGGGAAGATGGGGGCAATAGGAAAAGAAGGGGAGGAGATGCAGAAGGGCAATACAGATGAAGTGAAAGGAAGGAGAAAGTAGGGAGGAGAAAGTGAGCAGGGAGAGAGAGAGAGAGAAAGAGAGATAAAGGTGTGGAAGAAATTTGGGGCAAGGTATAAAATTACAGCAACAGGAGAAATGACCCCCAGAGGCAGAATGAGACTGGGAGAAAAAAGAGAGAGACACACCAGAGATGGGAGAGAGATGGAAACAGCCAAAGAGAAGCTGAGAGAGAGAGATAGACACATATGGTTGGACATGCAGGAGACAGAGAAAAGCAAAGGGGGCCTGACAGAGTGAGAGACCCTGAAACAGATGGAGGGGACCCAGAGACACTGGCGTGTGCACAGTGAAGCCACAGCCTCCCCTGACCCTCCCCTCATCTCTGCTCTGCACCCAGGAGAAATCCAACCCACACAGTGAGTTCAACCAGCAGAACCTCATCATCAACACGCTCTCGCTCTTTTTTGCTGGCACTGAGACCACCAGTACTACCCTTCGCTACGGCTTCCTGCTCATGCTCAAACACCCTCATGTCGCAGGTGGGCCAGGAACAGCAAACTGGGGCATCCTCTGACTCCCTCTGAGCTGCAGAAGTGGGGTATGTTGTCCTGCCTGGATGAGAGAGGAGACATTGGCTTGTTATTCCAGAAGCACTGCAGGCTTTGGACCAGCCTCCAACTAAGCCAGATCTTTTCTTTTTAATTTCCAAAGATTGTGTTATGTGGGTATTAATGTTTTAGGTTGCATAGATGCCTCTGTAATGCTTGAGTCCCGGCTGTAGGTGTGCCTGTCACCCAAATAGTGTTCATTGTACCCATTAGGTGGCGTTTTGCCCCTCCTTTCCTCCCCTCCCTCCTGGTTGATCTCCACTGAGTTTTACTTCCCTCTGTGCCTATGTGCACTCATGGGTTAGTTCCACTTTAATAGCGAGTACATGTGGTGTTTGCTTTTCCATTCTTGAGATACTTCTCTTAGGAGGACAATCTTCAGTTCCATTCGGCGTCTTTTTGGTGGATGCCTGAATGCATGCAGAATCTGTCGAATGATTCTCCCACTGTTTTCCCCCATCACTTAAAGAATTTTTGGAGGTGGGAGGGAATTCTAATTTTTTTTCATTTCTACAAATTTATGGGGTATATTTGCAATTTTGTTACATGCATAGACTGTGTAGTGGTCATGTCAGAATTTTCAGGGTATCCATCATCCAAATAACATACATTGTACCCATTAATTTCTCATAATCCGCCTCCCTCACCCTTCCAAGTCTCCACTGTGGATCATTCCACTCTCTTAGTCCATGTGTACAGGTTTCTTAGCACCCACGTGTGGGTGAGAACATGGGATATTTGACTTTCTGTGTCATCACTTAAGGATTTACCCGTTCATCCATCCATCATTTCATCTGTCCTTAATTCACCTGTGTACTCACTCATTATGTCATCTGTGACTCATCCAAGCAAATACACCTTCATCATTTATTTTTTTGAATTAATTGATCCATGAGTTGATCCTTTGCAACAGTGATATGTTGAGTGGACTATTTGTCATTAATTCACTGGCTCATTCGTTTATGCATGCATCCACCCATCCTTTTATAAATGAGATTTTATTTCTTAATCCTTCCATCAATGAGTTTTTCAATTCATTCTATATCCATCCATCCCTTCCTTAATTTATCCACTAAATAATTCACTCATTTATTCATTATTTATTTATTTATTATTCAATCTGCCCATTCATTTCTTTACTCATATTTCACTAATTTTTTCAATCCCTTATCTCATCATTCATATGATTATTGATTAAGCATAATAGATTCAGTGATATGTTTATGGACCATGTATTAGCTAGTGATTTGGTAATGGATCCATCTATTGATTTATAAGTGAATATACACATCCATTTGTTGGTTTATTCATTCATTCATCCATTTTTCCATTCATGAATTGATCTTGTCATTGATTGATTGATGTTGTCATTCATTTATCCAGTTGTTCATGCATTAATCTATTGATTTCACTCTTATGTTCTTGAGAACCTAACACAGTGCCCCACTTATAATACACACACAACAAATGATAGTTTGCTTTCTACTCAGAGAGAGAGTTTCAGCACGTTTGTAGCCTAGAGTTCTTAATCTGAAATTCCCTGTAAAATTGTGTGGTGCATGTGTGTGTGTGTACCTGTGCATATGGGGATAGAATATACAACATTCATTATATCTAGAAGGGTAAGAATTCTTTTTGCTTCCTCTCTCGGTCCCTCACCCCAAGCTGATTGTGTTGATGTGTATCAATGATTTAATCCTTTAGCATAGGATTTTTCTGGCTCATTGGCCCATAGAAATCAGGAGATGTCTCTTTGAAATGGGGTTCACTAGTCCTCTTTTCTGTGCAGAGGGAGTCCACAAGGAGATTGAACAGGTGATTGGCACACATCGCCCTCCGGCCCTCGAAGACCGGGTCAAAGTGCCATACACGGATGCTGTCATCCATGAGATTCAGAGATTCACAGACCTTCTTCCCCTTGTTTGCCCCACATGGTCACCAAAGACACCCACTTCCGAGGGTACATTATCCCCAAGGTGAGACTAGCGGGGCTCCTGCATATCTCCTGTGTGGGCATCCTGGGTTCTCTTGATCACAAAACTCAACTTTTTGTTTCTTTCTCAATAGGATCCCCTTGTTTTTGGTTTTCTTTTGTGGGTTTTTTGTTGTTGCTTTGCGAGGGAATGAGAATATCTTTTGATCTTGTGACCCTCCCTCAGGACACTGAAGTATTTCCCATCCTAAACTCTGCTCTCCGTGACCCACGTGAGAAACCCACTTTGAAAAACCAGATACCTTCAACCTTGACCACTTTCTGGATGCCAATGGGGCACTGAAGAAGAATGAAGCTTTTATTCCCTTGTCTTTAGGTAAGCTGCACCCGAGACCCCTTTCCCAGACACCAAAGTGCAGGTTCCAACTCCTCCTGACAGAAACAATGGTAAGTCCTTGTTTATTGAGCACTTACTATATTCTAATTTACTTACCTGTGTGATCCCATTCAATCTTTACTACTACTCTATGAAGGGGCTTCAGGAATGAGATTATATTCCAAGGGCACATCTTGGCAAGCGGTACCTTGGGCAAGTACTTTTTCTTTTATTTTTTATTTCAGGGTATTATGAGGGTCCAAACATTATAGTTACATTTTATGTCTTTGCCTTACCCAAGTGAGGGTTAAAGGCATGCCCTTCCCCCCTACAATGCTCCCCGTGTCCTTTAGTTGTGGGTTTACCCCCCCAACCCCCTAATCCCTGGAGAGTATTACTGCCATGTGATCACCCTAGTGTTGATCAGTCAGTACCAATTTGATGATGAGTACAAGTGGAGCCCATTCTTCGGATCTTGTGGTGCCTCACTTTGGATAATGGACCTAAGTTTAATCCAGCAAAGTACATGAGGTTCTAGATCACTGTCATTTCTTATGATTGAGTATTATTCCATTGTATACATATACCAAATTTTAATAATCCATTCATGGATTGACAGGCACATGGGTTGTTTCCACATCCTTGCAATAGTGAATTGTGCTGCCATAAACATTCCGGTGCAGATGTCTTTATCATAGAACGTTTTGTGATCTTTTGGGTAGATGCCTAATAGTGCTATTGCTGGATCGAATGGTATTTCTATTTTTAGCTTTCTGAGGTATCCCCAAATTCTTTTCCACAGAGGTTGCACTAATTTGCAGTCCCACCAGCAATGTAAGAGTGTTCCTGTCTCTCCGCATCCTCACCAGCATTTGATGTTTTGGGATTTTTTGATAGAGGCCAATCTCACTGGGGTTAGGCGATATCTCATTGTGGATTTGATTTGCATTTCTCTAATGATTAGAAATGTTGAGCATTTTTATATATATTTGCTGGCCATTATTCCGTCTTCTTTTGAAAAGTTTCAGTTCATTTTCTTTGCCCATTTGTTGTTGGGGTTGTTTTATTTTTTCTTGTTGATTTTTTTGAGTTCTAGATAGATTCTGGTTATCAGCCCTTTATCAGATATGTAGAGAGCAAATATTTTCTCCCAT
>NW_012151174.1:534079-536073 GCF_000956105.1 Propithecus coquereli
GACAGCCTGAGCACCAAGGGCAAGCTTTTGTGTTATGGTCTTATCACATGATCAAAACCGATCAGCTGTACCACATAAACAAACTGTCCCGTTTTGCTTAGATCCAAGGTCGTACAGATTCAGGATAGTCCTATAGGGAAAATATTTTTTCTTCTTTCACCCTTCCTTCAGGGATGGAATCTGTCCTGGAGGGCTGTGGGAGGCGTGTTGGCTGAGACTGCCACAAGGCCCAGCCAGGAAACGTCTTCTCTCGTTTCTTTCCTCCTCCGAGGGCGGGTTTTGCCCTGACAGAGGGGGAGATAACCAACCAGACTGGGGGAAGGGCACTCCTTGGGGCTACCATTGGGCAAGTATTTTAATCTCTCTAAAATTTAGTCAATTCATTTTCTTCAATAAAAAAATCTATTGAGCACTACTTTGAGTCCAGTGCTCTGCTAGGGGCTGAAGACAATGTATCAAACAAATCATACAGAAATGTAGCTCCAGCCCCAGGAAATTTCAGATGAGATGGGCACCCATCAAATAGTAACAAAATAATAATAAGAGTAAATGAATTGATGCATTTAACATGGTTAGAACTGCCTGGCACAAAAATAAATGCTCATAGGGGCAGCTATTACCATAATTAATCATAATCATGATAAGTGCTCTAAAGGGGATTTGGGGAGCACAAAATAGGAAACACTGACTAATCTTGGTGGTTCTATGAGGAAGAGCTTTCCTGAGGAGCTGGCTTCCAAGCTGAGCTGCTCATAGGTAGGTACCAATTAGTCACCAGAAAGACTGTTCTAGAAAGAGCAAACAGCAAGAACAAAGCCTGAAGGTAGAAACCTGATGACACATTTGAGAAACTGTAAGAAGGCCAAGGGAGACTTGGGTGTAGTTTCCAGAAGGAAATAAATAAGGTGAAGGGCTCAGCTGGGCAGGGCTTTGAAGGCTGGGGGATGAGTTTGGATTTATTCTCCAGCACTCAGGAGGTGGGCAAGGTCTTGATGTGCTCTGACCTGGCCCAGTTCCCATTCTCCACTCTTTGGCTTCTTAAGAGAACAACTTTAGACACATTAAATTTACAAGAGTCTATTTCAGCAAAGAAATGATTCATGAACTGGGAAGCACCCTGAACCAGTAAAAGTTCAGAGAGATGTAACCAGCCACGTGGGCAAGCAGTATTTATCCACAGAAGAAGGAAGTGGCCCACGGACACACCCTGATGGGCTACAGCTCAGAGTTTGCCTTGTTTGGAACTGTCTGAGCAGTCTGAAGCCTATGATTGGCTGAAGCTCAGCCGTTATGATTGGCCAAGGCTCAGTTACCTTTTATGAGACTATACTCTGAAGTTAGATTGTAGTTTGTTTACATATTATATTAGGTTACACTTTGTTATGTATACAGGCAGCTTCAGGCCAAATTTTAATTTAACAGGCTCCGTTAGATTCTGATTTGTTTACATATCAAGTTAGGTTGGGAAACACTGAAGTAAAGGGAGAAGTTCTCCTGTGTCTGTGCCTCAGGGTTTCCAGCCCCTTTTGTTCCCATTTCTCTCCAAGACTGTGGTTTATATGGTCTTGGGAGTTCCTTACACCTCTGAGGAAGATGGGAACCCTAGATCTCCCCTGGCCGCCACCGTGTACACCAATCACATCCCAATTTTACATATAATTTGGATTTTTTCAGGAAGTCTTGAAGCCCCTGGATGTCAGGCTGAGGCAAGAAGACAGCCCGGAGATAGACACACACACAGTGCCAGAAACACACACCCCACACATGCTCCCGGAAACAAATACAAGACAGTAACTACACATCGAGGTTCTTAATTCAAGCCAGGTGCTATTGTTAGAAGTTTTATACACATTTCCTTTAACTTCACAAGAGCCCCCATAGATAGATACCATTCTCCCTGTATGAGAAACTAAGAACACTAAATACGTGAAGTCAGAAATATGCTCACACTTACATATGTAGAGGTAAAACAAACACACACACACACGAAATGA
>NW_012151174.1:536123-538546 GCF_000956105.1 Propithecus coquereli
ATCCACTCTGCCAGCCTGTATCTCTTCAGAGGACAGTTCAGGCCATTCACATTTATTGAGAGGATTGAGATTTGTGGTAGATTTCCATTCATGTTGTTGGGTGAAATCCTGTTGTTTTGTTTTGCTCCTTGAGCCATCATGAAGTCCACATTCTAGGCTTTAACTCTTGAAAGATTTTACTTTGAAGAGTGTCTATTATGCTCTTCAGTGTGTAGTGCAGGTCTGAGTACTTCCTGTAGGGCTGATCTGGTCTTTGCAAAATCCAACAGTGATTGCTTCTCTGGGAAGGACTTTATTACTCCCTCATTGATGAAACTTAATTTTGCCAGATAAAGAATTCTTCGTTGGGCATTATTCTGTTTTAGTAGATTGAGGATAGGAATCCAGTCCCTTCTGGCTTGTAAGGTTTCAGTTGAGAAATCAGCAGTTAGTCTGATCAACTTTCCATTATAGGTTATTTGTTGCTTTCATCTCACTACTCGAAGAATTGCTTCTTTCATGTTTACTTTGGTCAGTCTCATAACTACATGATGCGGTGATTGCCTTTTCACATTGAGTCTCCCAGGAGTTCTGTGTGCTTCTTGTATCTGGATATCAAGATTTTTGGCCAGCCTGGCATATTTCCCTCCAGTATTCCATGAAATGAGTTTTCCAGCCCTTGATCATTTTCTTCTTCTCTCTCTGGAAGACCTATTATCCTAAGATTCTGTTTCTTTACATAATCCCACATTTCTTGTAAGTTTTGGTCTCGTCTCTTGTTTCTAAGTTCTTTTTATTCATCTGATTTGTTCAGAACATAGACATTGTCTTCAAGCTCTGAGATTCTTTCCTCTGCATGATCCATTCTGTTCTTGAGGCTTTCCACTGTGTTTTGAAGTTCCTTGAATTCCTCCATCATTGACAAGATTTCTGTTTGCTTTTTCCATAGTATTTCAATTTCTTTGGAGAATTTTTCATTCATTTCCTGGATTGTTCTTGTGGTTTCTTTATGTTGAGATTCTACTTTCTCTTCAATTCCATTGAGTTTCCTTACAATCCATAATTGGAATTCTTCCTCTGTCAGATTAATTGTATGATTTACGTTGGTATCAATTGATGGAGATCAAATATTTTCTTTTGGAGGTGACTTTTCTCTCTGATCTTTCATGTTTCCTGTGTTCTTTTGCTGATTCTTTCTCATCAGGCTACTTTGTCAAGTAATGGAGGTGGTGGCACTGGTTTATGGACTTAATTTTGGGACTCCAAAGGGATGTTCCTTGGCAGAGCTGAGGGGATGTGCTCTGGTCTTGTGTTGTCTTAGTGGGGTTTTAGCCTGTTGGGTTATGTCTGGCCTGTTGTCTTCACCTTCTGCTTATGGAGATTAGTGAGTTTCTTTCCCTTGCTTAGATTCCCAGGAGTTGGGTCACTTTTATGTGTGTGATTCTGCTATCGACTACTTGGTTGAGGTGAAAGGCGCTGACTTGAGCTATGAGGTTACTCTCTCTTTTGTTGCTTGTATTTTTCATGGAGGAGTCGGTTGTCAAGGTATGCCAGAACCTTTGTACTGAGCTCTAAACCCCCAAATGGGACATACAGGAGCTTGAGCCTTTGGGGAATGTTTTGCCACTCCCAAAGGATACTTGAGCCTTGTTACCACTTTAGATGTGGTGAGAAGAGCAGCAGGAATTGGCGTGCCTAAGACAGTATACTGCAGAAGTTGCTTGATCTGTACCTAGGAGAGAGCTGCTAATGTGTTGTTCAGGGCTCATTAGGCACTCTTGCTGAGCAATTCCTGATGGGTGTTTCAATTGGTACAATTGCTAAGGACTCTGGTCAAGACTTTCCTTCCCAGACCGCAAGCCCCTAAAATGATGACAGCCTGAGCACCAAGGGCAAGCTTTTGTGTTATGGTCTTATCACATGATCAAAACCGATCAGCTGTACCACATAAACAAACTGTCCCGTTTTGCTTAGATCCAAGGTCGTACAGATTCAGGATAGTCCTATAGGGAAAATATTTTTTCTTCTTTCACCCTTCCTTCAGGGATGGAATCTGTCCTGGAGGGCTGTGGGAGGCGTGTTGGCTGAGACTGCCACAAGGCCCAGCCAGGAAACGTCTTCTCTCGTTTCTTTCCTCCTCCGAGGGCGGGTTTTGCCCTGACAGAGGGGGAGATAACCAACCAGACTGGGGGAAGGGCACTCCTTGGGGCTACCATTGGGCAAGTATTTTAATCTCTCTAAAATTTAGTCAATTCATTTTCTTCAATAAAAAAATCTATTGAGCACTACTTTGAGTCCAGTGCTCTGCTAGGGGCTGAAGACAATGTATCAAACAAATCATACAGAAATGTAGCTCCAGCCCCAGGAAATTTCAGATGAGATGGGCACCCATCAAATAGTAACAAAATAATAATAAGAGTAAATGAATTGATGCATTTAACATG
>NW_012151174.1:538596-540247 GCF_000956105.1 Propithecus coquereli
TTTAAGGAATGAGCCATCTATTCCTATTTTGATGAGAGTTTTTATCATAAAGATGTGTTGGACTTTGTCAAATGCTTTTTCTGCATCTATTGAAAGAATCATATGGTCTTTGTTCTTGCTTTTATTTACGTGGCGAATTGCATTTATAGATTTGTGTATGTTAAACCAGGTTTGCATCCCTGGAATAAAGCCCACCTGGTCATGGTGAATTATTTTTTTGATGTGCTGCTGAATTCTATTTGCTAAAATTTTGTCGAGGATTTTTGCATCTATATTCATGAGGGATATTGGCCTGAAGTTTTCTTTTTTGTGTGTGTCCTTTCTTGGCTTTGGTATCAAGGTGATATTGGCTTCGTAGAATGAGTTAGGAAGAATGACATCTTTCTCAATATTGTGGAATAATTTCTGTAGTATAGGTGTGAGTTCTTCTTTGAGTGTTTGGTGAAACTCTGAAGTGTATCCATCTGGTCCAGGATTTTTACGTTTTGGGAGGTTTTGATGGCTGCTCTAATTTCTGAGCTTTAGAATGGTCTATTCAGATATTCTCTTACCTCCTAGGTTAACTTAGGGAGGTTGTATGTTTCCAGGAATTTGTCCATTTCCTCCACGTTTTATAGTTTGGGGGCATATAGGTTTTTATAGTAATCAAAAATAGTGTTTTGTATTTCTGTGGTGTCTGTTGTGACCTCTCCTTTTTCCTTTTTGATTGAGTTTATTAGAGACCTTTCCCTTTGGATTCTAGTCAATCTAGCAATAGGGGTGTCAATTTTGTTTATCTTTTTAAAAAACCAGCTTTTGGTTTTGTTGATCTTCCATATAGTTCTCTTGTTCTCAATTTTGTTTAGTTCTGCTTTGATCTTAGTTATTTCTTTTCTTCTACTTGGATTGGGATTGGTTTGAACTTCCTTTTGCAAGTCCTTGATTCTATTTATTAGGTTGTCGATTTCTAAACTTTCTGGTTTCTGGATATGAGCATCTATTGCTATTAATGTTCCTCTCAGTAATGCTTTTGCTGTATCTCACAGGTTTTGATAGCTTGTTTCTCCATTATCATTTAGTTCAAAGAAGTTCTTTATTTCCCTCTGTATTTCCTCCTTGACCCAGGAGTTAGTCAACAATAGATTGTTTAATTTCCATGACTTTCGGAGGTGGTGAGTATTTCTGTTGAAATTGGACTCTAATTTTATACCACTATGGTCCGAGAAAGTACACGGTATAGTTTCTATTTTTCTGAATTTGTTGAGGTCTGATTTGTGGCCTAGTATGTGATCAGTTTTGCAGAAAGTTCTGTGAGCTGATGAGAAGAATGTAAATTCAGCTTTATTTGGGTGGAATGTTCTGTAGAGATCTGTCAGACCCTTTTGTTCAAGAGCTCTGTTTAAGTCCATTATTTCTTTGTTTATTTTCTGTTTGGTAGATCTGTCAAGTTCATTCAGTGGAGTGTTGAAATCCCCTGTTACTATGGTGTTATTGTTTATCATGTTGTTTAGATCAGACAAGGTTTGCTTTATGTAACTGGGTGCTCATGTATTGAGTGCATAGATATTAAGGACTGTAAACTCTTCTTGTTGGATCTTCCCTTTCACCAGTATATAGTGGCCATCTTTGTCCTTTTATACTTTTGCTATTTTAAAGCTTATATTTCTGAAAC
>NW_012151174.1:543797-545193 GCF_000956105.1 Propithecus coquereli
ATGCTCCCGGAAACAAATACAAGACAGTAACTACACATCGAGGTTCTTAATTCAAGCCAGGTGCTATTGTTAGAAGTTTTATACACATTTCCTTTAACTTCACAAGAGCCCCCATAGATAGATACCATTCTCCCTGTATGAGAAACTAAGAACACTAAATACGTGAAGTCAGAAATATGCTCACACTTACATATGTAGAGGTAAAACAAACACACACACACACGAAATGACCGTGGCATATCCACCCAATGACTTGCACCAAGTTTCAGAGGGTTTGGGAACCACCTAAAAGTCCACCCTGAATTCGAGGTTAAAGGTCAATCTCATGCAAATCTGTTGCAATGGACACAAGTGTCTAGACTTACGAGTGTGGCAGGGCAAAGAATGTACACCCACCCTGTACCCACACTGGTGATCTTCCTTCTATGCCCATAGGGAAGCGTGTTTATCTTGGTGAAGGCATCGCCAAGGCCGAATTCTTCCTCTTCTTCACTACCATCCTCCAGACTGAGTGTACACATATGCAGAAAATGAACACATTTTCTGCTATGAGTTTCTGAATGTGGCTCTCACTGATGGATGTGGGGTCTGCTGTGGGATGCAGCTAAGAGATTCAGAATCACCTGCCTACTGTCAAACAAGGTAGTGTATGTCCCCTTAGAAGCTTTCACAAAAAAAGTAACTCAAAATGTATTGTAGACCTAAAGGTAAAATATAAAACCTCTAAGTGATGACAGGAGAAAATTGAGGTAATTTTGGATGTGGTGACGATTTCTTAGATACAATACCCAAAGCAGGGTGTATGAGAGAAACAGTAAGTCTGATTTCACCCAAATTAAATAACTTCTCTTCTGCAAAAGACATTGTCCAGACAATGAAAATACAAGCCACAGAGGGGGGACAATATTTGCAAGGCACATATCTCATAAAGAACTTGTATTCCAAGTATACAAAGAACAGTTAAAATTCAACAATAGAATAAAAACAACCAAATTTAAAAATGAGCAGACACCTCATCAAAGAAGATATACACATAGCAAGTAAGCATACGAAAAGATGCTCCATGTCATATGTCACTAGAAATTTCAAACTAAAATAATAAAGAGATAACCGGTATGCACACCTATTAGAATAGCTAAAATCCAAATGATGACAACACCAAATTCTAACAAGGAAGTGGAGCAGTAGGAATGCTCATTCATTGCTGGCAGGAATGCAAAATGGTACAGCCACTTTGGAAAACATATTGGCAGTTTCTTACAAAGCAAACATATCCTTGCCAATGATCCAACAATCATAACCTTTGGTATTAACCCAAATGAGTTGAAAATTTATATCCACACAAAAACCTATATACAAATCTTTATGGCAGCTTTATTCATAATTGTCAAAACTT
>NW_012151174.1:546173-551702 GCF_000956105.1 Propithecus coquereli
GCTTTCACTTGGCATGTTGCCACTATTGTTCTGAGCCATATATAAGCACTTGCCATATTCTCGCTGTGTGCTGCATTCCCCCAACAATAAACAGTATGTCTTATGTGCACCCCTCTGCTCGTGTCTTCTTTCAATTTCTAAAAACTATTCCGGTGCACTGGCTAGTCGAACAGCCCCCTCCCCACATTTGGCAAAGCCGGCAGGATTCAACTGGGGTAAGTGTCTCCTCCACCCCAGTAGGGGAGGCTATCTGGCCTCCCATGAGCTTGTGGTACCCAGTGGCAGTGGTTCTCATGTCGTGGGCCCCTGCCACGGAGTGGGAGGTGGTGGAATGTAGGCCTGCTGCCCTGGAAAAGGCCTTGTGGGCCTTGGAAGAGTGACTGCAGCCTGGGGAGTGAGCGGTGGCTGGTCGGGTGGGCTGACGCTTCCTTACAGCCCTCCATGAGCAGCATGAGGGCACCCTGTGGCAAGAAGCCCAGGTAAGAGAATTACCAGTGACACAGGAAAACCTGGAAGCCCGGGTGAAGGCTAACACACTAATGAGTGTTTTGGCCGTGGACCCTGATGAAACCACAAGTACATAGGAGACTGAGGGTGGGGCAACTCCCCTGCTGAGTGCCCCCTAGTTGTGAAACAGAGAATGGAGCATGTGCAACCCAGGGGGACCCAGGGGTTGGCGCATGGCATGCCTACAGTATCGGAACATATCGTTTACTCTGCTTACACGCCTGCAGAGCTGTGGGAACTGGGGAAACAGTGAAGACAACGCCCTGGGGAAGACTTGCCTGCCTGGTTGCTGTACTTATGGGGCGAAGGGATGGATAGCGTCATGCATTCGCCAAGGGAGATGGAGCAACTGGCATCCATAACTATACGTCCTTCCCTGAGGCAGAGGCTACTGATAAGTAGTTGCTGTGGTGGGGGCGACCACTCCTCCCTTGAATGGCTCATGGATGCGGCCCACACAGTATGTGAGGACTCCGGAGAACTACCCGAAGCCATGAGGAAGTGGACTTCACACGTTGGTGATGTGCGCTGACTGGACCTAATGGGCAAGAAGGAGTAAGTTCCTCACGTGCCTTATTAAATAGAACTCTAGGAATGCAGAGACTGGGTCCAGTTTGACAGATGTCCTCTGGCTCCCATCTGTCTCCAACACCACTGTGAGCCTGCACCCATCCAGCCTCTGGCAGGGTCAATCCGTAGTTACCGACTATGGGAATGAACATGTCCATGTTCACCTGTCTCAGCCTGGGCATGAATTTCCATCATGATAGCAACTTTCTTGCAATGTTGAGCAAACCCTTTGCTGGACCCAGGACCCTGACTGGGTTTGACCCAGGAGGAGGGGACAGATAATCCTAATGTTTTTAACGGGTAGGGCCTTTACTTTGATGTCCTTGGAGAGCTGCCGAGGACTCTCCTGAACTTAGGATGTGGTTCTTGTTGTGCTGTGTGATCTGGAACAAAGCTTTGGTAGTCATCCAGCACGTAGGCATTATCTTTGACGACTGAGATTCTTTCCTCTGTGTCATCCATCCTATTCTTAAGGCTTTCCACTGTGATTTATAGTTCCTTAAACATTTCTTACATTTCCAGAATTTCTCTTTAGTTCTTTCATAATATTTCAATTTCTTTAGAGAATTTTTCATTCATTTCCTGTATACTTCTTGTGGCTTCTTCGTGTTGGGTTTCTATTTTCTCTTCAGTTCCATTGACTTTTCTTGCAATCCATATTTGGAATTCTTCCTCCATCATTTTAATTATTTTGTTAAAATTGATATCCGTTGTTGAGGATCTAATGATTTCTTTTGAGGGTGAATTTCTCTCTGATCTTTCGTGTTTCTTGTGTTCTTTCACTGATTCTTTCTCATCAGGCTACTTTGTTGAGAACTGGGAGTGATGGGACTGGCTTATGGCCCTATCTCCGAGTCCCCGAAGGGAGTTCCTTGACAGTGCTGGGGAGAGGCAGGCTGGTCCTGTATTGCCTTAGAGGTATTTTAGGAAGTTGGGTTACCTCTCACCGGTTGTCTTCACCTCTTGCCAGTGGAGATTAGTGAGTTTGGTCCCACAGCTTAAGCTCTCAGGTGGTGAATCGCACTTGTGCGTATGACTCCACTGCCCTCTAATAGGTTGAGATGGAAGCCACTGTGTTAAGCTATGGGATTATCTTCTCTGTTATTTATTGTGTTTTGCATGGAAGAGTCAGTTATCAAGTCATCTGATGCCTCTGTTTTGGGCTCTGGACCACCGGATGAGGGTATATAAATGCCCCGATCTTTGGGAAGGGTTTTGCCACTCCTGAGCGTTACTTGAACCCTGTCTCACCATTAGGTGGGGTAAGCACAAGACACATCACAGCTGGTGCCTACAAGCCTGAGAGTGTATGCTTCTGTGGTTCCTTGATCTGCCACTAGGGGGAGCGGCTAATTTGTATTTCAGGGCTCTTTCGCCACACTTGGGAGGCTGCTCCTGATGGGAGGGGTCAGTTGGTGCAATTGCTGAGGACTCTGGCCAGGATTTTCCTCCCAGTCCACAAACCCCAAAGCTGGCACCGCCTGGACGTGGAGAGGAAGCCCTAGAGTTATGTCCTTATCAGATGACCTATGCCAGTCCCGCGGACCGAATCCACAGGCTGCCCCCTTTTGCTTAGCACAAAGGGCCCGCAGATTCATGCCAGTCGCACAGAGAAAGTGGCTTCTCTCGCGTCTCCTAACCTCTAAGGACACAAAAGTCACAGGGCTTGGGGAGGGGTGTTGCCAGAGACTGCCGCACGCCCCAGCATCGGGGATCGCACAGACGGTGGCCTCCCCCCACAGAGCACCAGTGGCACCTATGTTGGGGGGACGCGCTCAAACTCACCCACTGACAGCTTGTGGGTAGGAATTGACTAACCCTGTATGATGAGTCAGTAAATGTGGCAAAAGAGTGTGCAAATTGACCTCCCTGTCAGTAGGTGGCGCTTGCTGGGAGGGGCAACCTGCAATGTTGCTTTTGGTCCTGTAAGCAGCTCTAGTTCCTCTGGAAAAGCACTCTAGTGTCTCAGGTGGTGGGTGGGGCCCTGGGACTTCCAGGTGTGTCCTTATTCCCCATGTCTGCAGTAGCGGCTGGGTTGGGGGAGCCCACCCTCCAGCTCCACAAATGCTTTTTGCGAGGGTCAAAGGTCTGCCCCGTGTCTCTGGGCACAGCTGTCAGGGAGGGGCTGAAGTGCCTCCACTCAACCAGAAAGTCCGTGTGGCAGTGGGGCTGCCTGAGACCCACCGTGTGGTGGTCTGGAGCAGGCCTTGCTCCTTTCCACCATCCCCTATGCCACAGTTTCTTCAGGGCCTCTGCCGGCAGGAGCTCCCCTATGAATGTGATGGGGCCACGAGGTTCCCTGCCCAGCCTCAGGGCCTGAGCTGGGAGCACGCCCCTCCCACGGGAAGAGGGGTGCCCATGGAACATGCTACAGCTGGGACCCACTCTGATCTTCCCCTAAAGGCACCACACCTCAGTAGACTATTCACAAATATCTGTGAACCCATCTGTGGCCCCAGGCAATGTGATTGAGACCGGAGTGTACAGGATCTGGCCTGCAGGCCTGTCCCCCAGGCCCAGGAGATCAATCCCTAACCATGCCAGGGAGAATAATGCTGGTTCCAAGTCACCCATGTGATGTCCAAGCTGGGTCAGTGTCCCTCCGCCTTGGCCTTTGCCCTGCTCTGCTGGAGTAACTGAGCAAGTATTACCAGGAAGCCCTGGCATGCAGGGAGCTCACAGTCCGAGCACCCCTCAGTCCACTGCAGGGCCTCAAAAGCAAAGGTACAAGCCCTGCTCCCAGTGGATGCCTCTGAGTGGTGGCTGAATTGTCTGTCTCAGCAGCCCAAGTAGGGCAAAGGAAGGGGAGAATGAGGACTAGGTTGGAGAAAGAGTCCACACAGGTAGTCTCTGAAGGTCTCTCTGGGACGCAGTCATCCCAGAATCACCAGGCCCTGGAGTCCCCTAGATCACCTGGGACACACTGGACCATATCTGTGTGAGGACAAGCAAGACAGATTCTGTAAATGGAGACATTAGTACCTGCTTCTTAAAGTTGTGGGAGGATTCATGAAGTCAATAATTGCAAAATGTTTAAAACCTTGCATGGCACAGAGTAAGGATTTAATAAAGGCCAGCTATTGTTGTTTGAGGAGTGCACAATTCTAACATTCAACGTACTTGTGACATTATTTACTCTTTGAAGCTCATAAATCCATTTTCTTCTGGAGATAAGTGGGCTGTAAAATCAATGTGCATTAAAACTAGAGACCACATAATTTATTGTACATACTGGGATTGCTTTGAGAGTTAAGGAGGTATTGTTAATAATTAAGCCAGGGCTAGCACAGTGGCTGACGCCTGTAATCCAGCACTTTGGGAGGCTGAGGTGGAGGATCCCTTGAGCCCAGGAATTCGAGCCTGCGGAGAGTTATGATCATACCACTGCATTCCAGGCTGGGAAACAGAGTGAGACTCCATTTTTTAAAAAATAAATGAATAAAAATTAAACCAGGACAAGAGGCATCCATCAGACTGAATCTGGCAAATCGAGATATGAAGTATCTTCCTTGCTATAAACTCACCACTCCACAGGGGGCGGCAGAGAGCAATCCCCTGGGCTGATGTTACAAAACAGAGCTCTCTTGAGTCCCCCACCGTGCTAGCTCCCTTTGCATAACGGGCCTGACTCAAGGACTGAGAGTTAGGCAAGAGCCAGGTGAAAGCAGGCAATGGCTACATTCTGCAGGTGAGAGCCAAGAGCATGGTTGGGAATCCAGGCCTGGCATCCTGCTCCTGTGGGCTCTGGGGGGTGACAGAGGGTGGAGGAGATGACTTCTGGGGCCCCTCCTCTGCCCACGGCTGCCGGGCCCAGACAGGGGTACAGCTAGAGAAGCCCTTTAAACATAAATCTGATCAAGTCCCTTCTCTGCTCAAAATCCCTCCATGGGTCCCGATGCTATCACCTTTGTCCTCGTCCCCCACATTGGTGGGCTCACTCATCCTGCACAGGCCACACTGGCCCCCTGGCTGCTCTCCAAACTTCAGGAACATTCCTGCCGCTGGGCCTTTGCACTGGCTGATCCCTGAGCCTGAGGCACTCCCTGATCGCCTTCAAGTTTCTGTTCACCTGTCCTGATTTCAGCCAGACCTTCTCTAATTAAAACTGGTCTCATCCCACACTCCTCTCCCCCTCACCCTGCTCTGACTTTATTTTCCCACAGCTTTTAGCACCTTCTGGCATCCCATACAATTTAGTTACCACTCTTGGCTCTCCAATATTATGTACCCCTCCCACTTCCCCTCTGTACACGATGTCAGCGCCACAAAAACAAGGAGTTTTGTCTGTCTGTTCCCAGTGTTACCCTCAGCTCTAGAACAGAGCCAGGTCCCAGGGTCAGGAAAGTCCATGGTGGCTCCTCTCCAAGATCAGGAAAGTGTAGGTGGCCCTCTGTTAGTCCCCTTGTCCTGGGTCAGAGGATTACGGGATGAGGCTGGGCCTGGCGGCTTTGA
>NW_012151174.1:551752-553843 GCF_000956105.1 Propithecus coquereli
TTAAGCTATGGGATTATCTTCTCTGTTATTTATTGTGTTTTGCATGGAAGAGTCAGTTATCAAGTCATCTGATGCCTCTGTTTTGGGCTCTGGACCACCGGATGAGGGTATATAAATGCCCCGATCTTTGGGAAGGGTTTTGCCACTCCTGAGCGTTACTTGAACCCTGTCTCACCATTAGGTGGGGTAAGCACAAGACACATCACAGCTGGTGCCTACAAGCCTGAGAGTGTATGCTTCTGTGGTTCCTTGATCTGCCACTAGGGGGAGCGGCTAATTTGTATTTCAGGGCTCTTTCGCCACACTTGGGAGGCTGCTCCTGATGGGAGGGGTCAGTTGGTGCAATTGCTGAGGACTCTGGCCAGGATTTTCCTCCCAGTCCACAAACCCCAAAGCTGGCACCGCCTGGACGTGGAGAGGAAGCCCTAGAGTTATGTCCTTATCAGATGACCTATGCCAGTCCCGCGGACTGAATCCACAGGCTGCCCCCTTTTGCTTAGCACAAAGGGCCCGCAGATTCATGCCAGTCGCACAGAGAAAGTGGCTTCTCTCGCGTCTCCTAACCTCTAAGGACACGAAAGTCACAGGGCTTGGGGAGGGGTGTTGCCAGAGACTGCCGCACGCCCCAGCATCGGGGATCGCACAGACGGTGGCCTCCCCCCACAGAGCACCAGTGGCACCTATGTTGGGGGGACGCGCTCAAACTCACCCACTGACAGCTTGTGGGTAGGAATTGACTAACCCTGTATGATGAGTCAGTAAATGTGGCAAAAGAGTGTGCAAATTGACCTCCCTGTCAGTAGGTGGCGCTTGCTGGGAGGGGCAACCTGCAATGTTGCTTTTGGTCCTGTAAGCAGCTCTAGTTCCTCTGGAAAAGCACTCTAGTGTCTCAGGTGGTGGGTGGGGCCCTGGGACTTCCAGGTGTGTCCTTATTCCCCATGTCTGCAGTAGCGGCTGGGTTGGGGGAGCCCGCCCTCCAGCTCCACAAATGCTTTTTGCGAGGGTCAAAGGTCTGCCCCGTGTCTCTGGGCACAGCTGTCAGGGAGGGGCTGAAGTGCCTCCACTCAACCAGAAAGTCCGTGTGGCAGTGGGGCTGCCTGAGACCCACCGTGTGGTGGTCTGGAGCAGGCCTTGCTCCTTTCCACCATCCCCTATGCCACAGTTTCTTCAGGGCCTCTGCCGGCAGGAGCTCCCCTATGAATGTGATGGGGCCACGAGGTTCCCTGCCCAGCCTCAGGGCCTGAGCTGGGAGCACGCCCCTCCCACGGGAAGAGGGGTGCCCATGGAGCATGCTACAGCTGGGACCCACTCTGATCTTCCCCTAAAGGCACCACACCTCAGTAGACTATTCACAAATATCTGTGAACCCATCTGTGGCCCCGGGCAATGTGATTGAGACCGGAGTGTACAGGATCTGGCCTGCAGGCCTGTCCCCCAGGCCCAGGAGATCAATCCCTAACCATGCCAGGGAGAATAATGCTGGTTCCAAGTCACCCATGTGATGTCCAAGCTGGGTCAGTGTCCCTCCGCCTTGGCCTTTGCCCTGCTCTGCTGGAGTAACTGAGCAAGTATTACCAGGAAGCCCTGGCATGCAGGGAGCTCACAGTCCGAGCACCCCTCAGTCCACTGCAGGGCCTCAAAAGCAAAGGTACAAGCCCTGCTCCCAGTGGATGCCTCTGAGTGGTGGCTGAATTGTCTCTCTCAGCAGCCCAAGTAGGGCAAAGGAAGGGGAGAATGAGGACTAGGTTGGAGAAAGAGTCCACACAGGTAGTCTCTGAAGGTCTCTCTGGGACGCAGTCATCCCAGAATCACCAGGCCCTGGAGTCCCCTAGATCACCTGGGACACACTGGACCATATCTGTGTGAGGACAAGCAAGACAGATTCTGTAAATGGAGACATTAGTACCTGCTTCTTAAAGTTGTGGGAGGATTCATGAAGTCAATAATTGCAAAATGTTTAAAACCTTGCATGGCACAGAGTAAGGATTTAATAAAGGCCAGCTATTGTTGTTTGAGGAGTGCACAATTCTAACATTCAACGTACTTGTGACATTATTTACTCTTTGAAGCTCATAAATCCATTTTCTTCTG
>NW_012151174.1:557648-559408 GCF_000956105.1 Propithecus coquereli
GATGGTGGAGACAGATCTGAACCAGTGGATGTCAATCCAACTCCACCCAGTCTCTGAGCTCCTGGAGCTCAGAGTTTAGAGAAGGAAACATGGATACCGAGAAAGAAAGAGGGAGCGATGCAGAAGGGACCACAGCACCAGGAAAAGGCACAGACAGCAAAAGACAGGGACAGAATCGTCCAGCTCGATCAGAGAGACACAAGGAGTCCAGGAGAGAAAGGCTCCAGGGTGGGCTGTGTCTGGGTGTCCCCAGGTCACAGGCTCCCTGCCTTTCCCCACCTGTTCTACCCCTGCCTCTGGGTTTCACCAGTTTCGTCTTTCTCGTCCCCTATGTCATCATCTCTGTGTCTATGGATGTCATGGAAAAAGAGAGGGGAGGGAGAAAGACACTGAGTATCAGCAGGCCACACAAAGACAGGTACCAGGACACACACACACACACACACACACACACACACACTACAAACACATGAAGACACACAGTAACACATATCACAGTCACACCAATACCAACACACCATCACATATAAATCGTGCAAACATATACAGGCGTACACTGACTCATGCACAATAATGTACAGCAGCACCATCACATAAATAGAAGCACATGACATCTTACGGTCAAGACAAAGTGACAATGACCAGAGAAACCTTCCCACCAAAACAGCCACAAAATGGAGAACAGACACCAAAAAAAAAAAATCAGTTTTGAAGACAAAGAACTTCAGGCAATGCAGGACAGCGATCCTCAAGAGATAGGACACAAAAGAGAAGAGCCTCAGTTTACAGTTTTGAGAGGGTTTCCAGGCTGCAGAGCAGAAGAGAAGAACCCATGTGGCACCCAAAACACTCTCTGAGTTGAGGAGACAGAATGGACAGTTTGAGGGGCTGAGGCTGTTTGACTTCACAGGACAGAGCACAGTTTAGGAGTTGTACTGGGGGAATTCAGGTGTACCTTGTTCAGTGCATGCATGCAGGGAAATTACCTGAAGCTAGAGAAAGACCCATCTGAAAGAATTAGAGGCAACAGTCTCACCTGTTCACACAGGGCCAGGGGTAATGCCTACTACCATCAGCCAGAAAGAAAAAAGTTCATAACGCATAGGGCATTGGGACTTAGGAAAATATTGTCTCTGTAGAGCGGAGTAATTACTCCTAGACTGAACACTTCTCAAAACTTCCTGAAAAAATCTTAGAAACAAGAACTGAGTGGATAAATGTTTCCCAGTTAACTTAGTTGGGTTCCATAACAAAGCTCAAGACTCTTTAATGAGTACAAACATCCAATACCTAACGGGGTAAAATTCATAATCTCTAGGGTCCAACAAAAATTCACAAGCATGCAAAGAAGCAGAAAAAAATATGACATAATGAGGAAGAGAAATATCAATCAAAACTGATACAGATGTTAGAATTAGCAGACAAGAACATTAGAACAGCTATTATAACTGTATTCCATATGTTCAAAGAGTTAAGTAGAGACATGGAAGATATAAAAAAAGATCCGAATCAAACTTGTAGAGATGAAACTACAGTATGTGAGACAAAAAATACACTGGATGGGATTCATGGCAGATAAGACATGGGAGAAGAAATAGTGCACTTGAATCATAGCAATAGAAACTATGAAAAATGAAACACAGAGAAAAGAGAATTGAAACAAAATAAACAGAATAACAGAGGAAAATAAATCCATGCAACATTAAGCGGCCTCATGTATGTGTAATTGGAATCCCCAAAAGAAAGGAGGGAGAGTTGGG
>NW_012151174.1:563478-565039 GCF_000956105.1 Propithecus coquereli
TTTCCAGGAATTTGTCTATTTCTTCAACATTTTTTCATTTAATTGCATAGAATTTTTTTATTGTTCATTGATAATATTTTATATTTCTGTGGTATTAGTTGTAATATCTAATTTTTCACCTATTATTGAGCTTATTGAGATCCTTTCCCTTCTATTCCTTGTCAATCTAGCAAAAAGTCTATCAATTTTGTTTAACTTTCCAAAGAACCAACGTTTTGTTTTGTTCTTCCTTTGTCTTTTTTCTTGTTTTCCATTTCTTTTAGTTTTGCTCCAAATTTACTTATTTCTTTTCTTCTGTTGGTTTTGAGTTTAGTTTGCCCTTCCTTTTCTATTTCCTTGTGATGTGTCATTAGGTTGTTAATTTGTAATCTTTCTATCTTTTTTTTTTTATTTCAGGGTATTATGAAGGTACAAACATTATGGTTACATTTTATTTCTGTGCCTCACTCTAGTGAGGGTTAGAGGCATGCTCTTCTCCTCTACAATGTTCCACATGTCCTTTAGTTGTGATTTTCTTTTTCATGTAGGTATTTAAAGCTATGAATTTTCCCCATAGGACCGCTTTTGCTGAATCCCATAGATTTTGATAGCTTGTGTTCTCTTTGTCATTCAGTTCATGGAATCTTTCTCTTTTTTTTATTTCAGCATATTATGGGGGTACAGATGTTTAGGTTATGTATGTTGTCTTTGTGCCCCTTCCCTCACCAAGTCAGATCTTCAAGCATAGTTCACGGATTCTTTAGATTTCCATCTTAATTTCATTATTGACAATAATCATTCAGCAGCAGGTGGTTTAATTGCAATGACTTTGTGGAAATTTGAGTGTTTTTCTTGGAATTGAGTTCTGGTTTTATTCCACTGTGGTCTGAGAAGATACGTGGTATGATTTTGATTTTCTTTGAATTTGTGGCTTAACATGTTGTTAATCTTAGAGAATGTTCCATGTGCCGATGGGAATAATGTATATTCAGTAGTTTTGTGGTAGAATATTCTGTCAACATTAGGTGTGTTAGGTCCATTTGTGCTAGAGTCCCATATATGTCTAGCGTTTCTTCATTTATTTTCTGCTTCAATGATCTGTTAAGGTCTGTCAGTGAAGTATTGAAATCTCTGGCAATTATGATGTTGCCGTTTACTCTTTGCTTGATCTAGTAGAATTTTTTTATGAATCTGGGAGCTTTTGTATTAGGTGTATATATATTTAGGATTGTTATGTCTTCTTGTTCAATTGCTCCCTTTACCACTATATAATGATCATCTTTGTTTTTCTATACCACTGTTGATTTAAAATCAATTTTATCCTATATGACAATGGCTACATCTGCTCTCGTTTTGTTTCCATTTGCATGGAATATTTTTTTCCATCCCTTCACCTTGACTATGTGAGTCCTTGCAGGTTAGCTTTGTTTCCTGGACTCAGAAGAAATTGCGTTGCATTTTTTCATCCATTCAGCCAGCCTATGTCTCTTGAGTGGGGCATTAAGACTACTGATGTTGAGTAATAGAATTGATATGTGGGATGTTGTTCTGTTCATCATGTTGGGTACTACCTTATTGCTTT
>NW_012151174.1:566899-575979 GCF_000956105.1 Propithecus coquereli
GTGAGGACTGAGTTACTGAGGGTAAAGCATTTCATGCCTTCCCACCAGGGCTGGATCAGGACCTAAGCTTAGTGTCACATCACATAGCAGAGCAAGATCGAAGTCCTAGGTTCAAGAGAGTCCATGCTGGTAGGTTTCCAAGGTCAGGAAAGTACACCCTCCACCCCTTAAAAACATAATCTCTCTGTACCTCCCTCCTGGGTCGAAGTCACTGCCAAGGTCATGATCCTGGGTCCAGCAGGGGTTTGCTTAACATTGCAAAAATGTTCCTACCTGATGGTGGAAAGTCATGGCCGGGCAGAGACAAGTGAACATGGACACATTTTTTCCCATATTTGGAAAATATTGACTGAACCTGCCGGAGGCTGGATGGGTACCGGCTCACAGTGGAGGGAGACAATAGAGAGAGATGGGAGCCAGGGGCCATGCAATGGAGACAGATGGGACCCAAGGAACATCAGTGGAGAAAGATGGGAGCCAGGGGACATCAATCAAAGTGGACCCAGTCTCTGCACTCCAGGACTGAGAGTCTAATGTGGAAAACAGAGATATGAAGTTAGAAGGAGGCAGGAAGACAGTGTCAGAGAAATTTCCTTCACTCTGAAGCTAGCCAGAGGCGTGGAGTGAACTGCCCAGCACTAGCCAGAGCTTTCAGAGACCAAGAGGATCTGACCACTCCACATGGCATGTCTCAGTCTCTCCAGCTCTTTCCACCTGACCCTTCCTGCAAGTCTCACCAGTTCTGCATCTCTTGCCCCTCCTTCTCTTTCTCCCATTACTTCCACCTGTGGCTGTCACAGAAGTGGGGGTGAAGGAGGGGACACTGTGAATAGATACTGAATATCTGTAGGACTTACAAAGACAGGGGCTAGGACATGCGCCAACACTCAAGCACAAACACACACAGCACACACAGTCTCTTGCAGTCTAAGTTAGAATACAATTCGCCAGGTTACAAAGGCTGCATTAGGGCAAATTTAATTTAATTGAACAATTCCCTCCTTTCGGTCAGCTGCTCAGTTTTGAACATACACCACCACCACCTCCACCACACAAATGCAAGCGCACCTTCAAATATGAAATTATATAAATACACAGAACCCCCTCACATGCAAGAATACACACATAAGCATACCCACACTAGTACAGAGAAACACACTCTAGCAGAGTCACATAAATACAAACACCACTTCATATATAAAAATCATTATATAAGCACAGACACAGATACAAGCAGGCAGTCAAATACACACAAGCATAAACAAGCAGGCAACTAAGTAGACAAGTGCATGCTCACCCACACCCACAAAAATAAACACACATGAATACACTGACACCCCCACACACTCACATGCTCCTGTGGACTTTAGTATCTTCACCACAGTATCCCTGCCAGCATCTAGGGGGAGAGTAAAGGGACAGGGAACAGGTCACAGTGCCACTCAAGCAGGAAGTGTAGATTCCCCCGCACCATCCCTCTAAGTTAACATACCCCGATAAGGATGAGAGGGGAGGCGGGGACTGGATGAAGTTTCATAACTGAGTGGGGAGGCAGGCTTAGGATAAAAGACCCAGCTGGAGGCTGCAGTGGGGTAGAAGACAGCCTGGGACCATGGAGCTCAGTGTCCTCCTCTTCCTTGCAGTCCTCATGGGCCTCTTGCTACTCCTGGTCAAGGGCCGCCCAAAGGCCCGTGAAGACCTCCCGCCAGGTCCCCATCCTCTTCCGTTGTTGGGGAACCTTCTGCAAATGGACAGAGGAGGCCTACTCAAGTCCTTCCTGAGGGTAAGATGCAGATGGCTGGGGTCTCAGGGTGGGCTGGTTCCGGCATTGATATTTGGCGATCCCCCTGAGGAAAGAGTGATGGAGGCTTCCAGACTCAGGGGTGGGGTGGGGAAGGTTGGTGAGTAAGGGGCATCAGCTGAAGTATGGATGGTGGTGTTAAGAGAAAAAACTTTAAAGAAATTAAATTTAGCAGAGATTATTTGAGCAAGGAACAGATTCAGAATAGGGCAGCACCCTGAACCACTAGAAGTTAAGAGAGCATCACCCAGGAACATGGGCAAGCAAACTTACAGTGAGAAAAAGAAAGTGACATACAGAAATAGCCTGGTTGGTTACAGCTCAGAATGTGCCTCGTTTGGACAGGTCTCAGCAGTTTTCAGCCTGTGATTGGCTGAAAGCTCAGCCGCTCTGGGTGGCTGAAACTTGACTACTTGTTGCAAGAATATAATCTAAAGTTGGTCTGCAGCTTGTTAGGTTGTAGATTACTATATACAGAGGTAGCTTTAGGCCAAATTTAATTTAATTGAACAATTCCCCCCTTCTGGTCAGCCTCACAATTTTGAGAGATTGACCAAAACCCTGGACACAGACACCATGATAATGGACTTGCTTTGTCTCAGTATGGAATTGACAATTTGTAATGTCAATTAGTTGGACGACTCTTTATGCTTTCTTCTCTTTTTGTTATTCTAACTGTAAGGAGACCTTTTCATGTACAAAGGAGGGCATCATACAAGCATTTGAGACTCTTGAGGGGATATAACACTTCACAGAGGCTAATGTGCTGACCGTCAGGAGGATAGGACCAGGAAACTGAACTATACCCCTTAACAGGGGTCTCCAAGAACCGACTCAAACAAAATCAAACAATTCAAAATTCAGGCACTAAAGATAACTATATTGGCGTCATAGCCTTTTTTCAGAGTGGCACAGAGATTAAGGACCATAGCTTGCAATTCAATGGTGAGATACAAAGAGATATCCCTTTTTACAGTTAGCCTGGAACACCGTCATAGTAACCTGCAGACTCACTAGAAGATGTGTAAAACTTAGAAAACCTTGGGATAGCCTGGATTGCCATTCACCGTTCAGGATGCCTGTCAATCACATGTTAGCTGCCCCCATAAACACATCATGTGTTCCTTTCACCTGATAAATGTCATTAAAATATTTTGTGGCAGAGGCTAGAGAAACAGCAATATAAGCCACCTTTCCAATTAAGCTTTCTGTAGTCGTAAAATCAGGGGAAAGTTACGTGCAATGTTTGGTTATTCCCTGCTCTGTATACAACTCCAACATGGTCAAAAAGAAGATCTACAACTGCTTAATATGCCATGAATTGTTTTCTTTCAACATAAATATTCTGATCCACCTTTTGAAGTGTGGCTTTTACCTGTCTGAAACGCTGGGAGGTCTAATTGGCTATAAAATCTGAGATCTTCCCCAGTGTAGAGATTAGTCTTAAAGTCCATACAGCGGGCACCCCAATACCACCTAAGGCCTCCAGGAACCCCACGGGAAACTTTGCTCAGTGGAAACTAACTTATCTTATATTTTGAAGTTGGTACTAATTTCAGTTATCGACCACGTTGGCCTCTGATGATGGGAGGTATTGTGGGAACTTTCAGGAAAAGCTATTTGGAAGGCTGGATTGAGGCAGGCCAATTAGCGAGATCTGAACCAGTGAGGAGACAGTGCAGAGTAAGGAAATCCTCAGCTGACCCAATAGAGACCCTCAGGGACTGGACAAGAGGACAATTCAGTGGCATTTGAGCAGAGGTCAGTTAAATTTGTCCTGCCATAAGTCTCCCTAGCTCTTGAACAAGATCTAGTGGGAAGCTTAATTTTTTTGCAATCTTTTCATACTATGCTGTAAGGGTGCATAACCACATTTAGTCCAAAGGGACCTTACTCAGATTAATCCAGAATCATGATGCAAGCAATTATTCACACCCTCATAGGTAGTCCCCAGGTCTCATGCATGTGACAACTGGAAGCACAATATACCTTTGGCAGGTAACACTCACATAAGTTTTCTATATTTGATAGTAATTAGGTTACGAATTGAAAAGGTCAGGGTACTGTTACCAGTGAGTGTAGGAAAGGAACTATTAGTGATGTCTAGAATACCAAGGATAACTTTCCACCCTTCCTTTGGGGTTTAAGGTTGACTCTCACTGGGAACGCAAGGAGGCAATGGCATCAGTGTTTCCTCTTTTGGCAACCATTAGCCCACAAAACCAACAATTGCTCGATTTTCTTGCTGGAGCATAACAAGTATTTGCTAAAGCCATCCACAGATTATGGTCTCATGGGTTTTTCTGTAATGAAAAGGAAGGGATTAGGACAGCAGGAAATAGGGAAGAAAGGAAAAAAAGATAATGCTTTCCTAATGGCAGAAAAGTCTTGATCCGCATTTTCAAGCACACTGTCCACATCTAGGCTGCTCTCTCCTTCTGGGGAAAAACGTCCCTGGTCAGCTGAACCTTAAGGTCCCCAACAGTTGTACTGTTCCAGAAGTCTGGCAGAGTTCCTTTGAATTGGGAGATGTGGAGCCAAGACTTGAGGTCCATAACTACTTAATAAGGGTCAATCTATGTTTTTTTGTGGGAGTGATCTGATTACCATCACAGTAATACCTTTGACCAAAGCAATCCAGTCAATTCAGTTATCTTTGCTTAATGACTTTGTGTTTGTATTACCTTATTTAACCGTCTTACAATTTGTCCAGTGAAACAAACACTCTTTTAAGTGGTGATTTCTCCAGGAATGCCCCATAAAGGAAATACATTTCTAATAACCTTTTAGTTACTGTTATATTATTGGCCTTGCTCTGTAGGAAAGCTTCTATACCACCAGAAAACATGTATTGTGTGTGGCAATTGAGTTAACTCCATCTGCAAGTGTTCAAATGATACCTCGGGTGCCAGAAATGTATCATCTGAGGTCTTCATCGTCTTCCCAGAATTATGGGCTTCACAAACCAAACACTGCTATAAACCATTTTAGCAATCTTAGAACAGTCACAATATTTTTTTCATAACTTGCATCATTTTATCTCTTTCATGATGAGTCATGGAGTGCAGAGCTTTTAATAATGGCAGCTATAATAACTCAGGAGGTACCAGGAAACCATCCAGTCCCCATGACTGCATGCTTACCATTGGATCACCATCCTCTTAAATACCAATTTTTTTCTCCAATTCACGTGCATAGCACTATTTATTAAATAGCTTATCATAAGTAATTGGACTTGAATCAATCTTACTCAGTTAATTCAAGTTGCATATCTTGACAATTTCAGTACTGGCTGACTTAGCATGAAAATCTGCTAAATCATTTTGTTGGTATTTAATTAATTTTTGTTCAGCTTTATATTGGTTTAGCAATTTTTTGAACCTTCAGATCTGGGATTTCTTACCCATCCACTGATATGATCTTAAAGTTATATTATAGAAACCTGTATTTGTCAGAGTCCTTTCCATGAATCTCCTTGAAGATGAAATATGTTAGGCTTATAGTTGCTCAGAAAAGTATCAGAGTGAACAATTAGCTCTCCGTAAATGACAAAGCTTAAAATGGCCATAGTACCACTCACATTGTACAAGGTGAGTAGCGTATGCAGCATGGACATGCTGGACAAAGGGGCAATTCACATCCCAGGTGGGACAGAGTGGGTTGGTGTGAGGTATTATCATGCTACCCAAAATGGTGCACAATTTAAAACTTATGAGTCGTTTCTTTTTGGAACTTTCCATTTAATATTTTCAGACCACTGTTGTCCATGGATAATTGAAACCGTGGAAAGCGAAATGGTTGATAAGGAAGAGTATGATTCTTTGGCTGTGATGCCAGGGAGAAGTGTCCAGACTCAAGGCTATGTGGGTGGCAGTAACATTAGAAGTATTTGATCACCTGCACTGTTTAGGGCACCAACCAATCAGAGCAGACCTTAGCTGGGCCATGGTTTATCCTTTATTTGCTGGGTCCTGGGAAGGTGAAAAGGCAGCCTGGGGAGAAGGGTCCTGGGGAAGATGACTGATTACCAGTCTGGTGTGTGAGTGTTTAATAGTTTGACCACTGAGGTGTGTGCTGACTCATATAACCCAGGGTGTGGGTATGCTTGGCAGCTCCGACAGAAATATGGGGATGTCTTCACGGTATACCTGGGACGGAGGCCCGTGGTCATGCTGTGTGGGATAGAGGCCATAAAGGAGGCCCTGGTGGACCAGGCTGAGGAATTCTCTGGCCGGGGCAAAATCATCATGATGGAGCCATTCTTCCAGAGATATGGTGAGAGCCTCCAAGGCACTGGGAGGGCCGGGTGGAGGATGCGTCAGCGAAGGGGGAAAATGGGTGAAGAAGGACCCAGAGCCTCTTTCTAATGTCCTCTGCAATGCACAATTCCCCACACCCCAGGCGTGGTCCTTGCCAATATGGACCGCTGGAAGACCCTCCGGCGATTCTCTGTGGCCACCATGAAGGACTTCGGGATGGGAAAGCGGAGTGTAGGGGAGCGGATTCAGGAGGAGGCTCAGTGTCTGGTGGAGGAGCTGCGGAAATCAAAGGGTGAGTCCTGGAGGTGGCAGGAAGGAAACTGAAACAGAGAGAGGTGCAGGCGACCAGCAGTAGAAAAATAGAAAGGCAAATGTGGGCGGAGCCAGAGCTCGAGCCCGGGAGACCATCAGACCGACAGACAGGGAAAGAGAGAGAGACAGGGGACTGGAAGGGGACAGAGATTGGCAGGAGAGAAACACAGACAGCCCGGGAAAGAGGAAGGTGTGAGGTGTGTAGTGTCTAAAAATAACTCAAACATGTATACTTAGTGAGTAGGGCATTATTTACTGGGCTCAGTGAAAGCACTTCGTGGATTAATTCTATCTATGTAAGGCTAAAACAGAAATCATATAAAAGAGAGCAAAAAGAGAAAAGAGAAACCTGCAGACAATTTGAAGATAAGGAAAAGTATTTTCCTTTCCTTGGGTGACTTGCTGAGGAGCTGCCCGTGATCAAAGAGGCCAGGTGGGTGCTCTGCTCTCCGGCAGCCAGTGGGGGCATCAAGGAAGCACTTTTGGTTGTTCTTTAATTCTGCATAAGTGTGTATTTATGGGACATACAGGTGACAGGGTCCTTTCTTTGCACTTTTGTCTAAATTATGGCAGGTCTTTACCATCTCTCTTATGAAGCCTCTTGAGAGATTTTGGGATGGGGAGGCAGAGACATGGGGGCAACAGGGAGCAGGGACAGAGGGATTGAGAAGAAAGACAGGAGGAGACAGAGACATGGGTAGAGAGACAGGAAAGGAGAAAGAGATGACGATGCAGAGACCAAAACAAAGAGAAAGGCACGCAGAGATGTGCACAGACACACAGGGAGAGGGACTCAGGGAGGCAGAAAGAAATGACAGCAGAGAGAAATGGAGGCTGGAAAAATTAGGGACACAGACAGACGAGGCTCAGGAAAAGTTCTGCAGAGAAAAGAGAGAAGACAGGTGAGACCCAGAGACAGAGGCCACAGCAACCTGGTGTTCTCATGTGCTTACGGGGCTAGGGTTGAGCCTGTGTGCACAGACACCAACTAAGAGGTGCAGAGCAACTCATGATGCCCAGAGAGCCCCAGGTGTGGATAAAAGCATTGAAGAGGGGAGTCACAATAGGGATAGAGAGATCAGGGCTTTTTAATTTGCACGAGCAATTGACCGAACATCTACTCTGCCACACCTCTGCCCCTGGGACTTAAAACCCTCTTAGCTCACAGGTGCAGGGTGAGGACCAACTGCACAGACCCTGTAGCTTGGCTGCCTACATTGGAATCCTGGCCCCCACAATGAGCAGCTGTGTAATCTTCGTCAAATTACTTAAACTCTCTGTTTTCCCAGCTATAAAATGGGGAAAACAGTAGAATAGCATGTACTTCACAATGTTACGGTGAGAGTAGATAAAATGATATGTGAAGTGCTTAGAATGGGGCCCAATGGACAATGGGAGTGAGCGTCGGCTGTGATGTTTTTCTTGTGTTTATCATGACTGAGCGACACCGAACAGTCACACAGAGATGAAGTGGGACAGCCAGAGGTTCCCCAAACTCTGTGCCCATGTCCCTTGATCTGCTGTCTCTTCTTCCTCCTAGGAGCCCTCCTGGACCCCGCCTTCCTCTTCCAGTGCATCACTGCCAACATTATCTGCTCCCTTGTCTTTGGAAAACGCTTTGACTACAAAGATGAAGAGTTTCTGAGGCTGCTGAACCTGTTCTACCAGTCCTTATCACTGATCAGCTCTTCATCTGGCCAGGTCAGAGAGATGGACAGGGACAGGGAGGGTGGATGAGGTGACATCCAGCGCAGGGGAAAGGATAATCTTTTGGAGGGGCCAGAAATGCAGCTTATGGCTGGAAGAAAGGCAGGGACACATAGAGAGATGGGAACACTGAGACCTGGGGACAGGGACAGAGAGACTGAAGAAAAGAATGGGGGCGATTCGAGGCAGAAATAGAGACTCAGAGGAAGACAAAGAAAATGAGGGTTTAGGATAGAGAGAAATGAGTGAAAACAGGACAAGCAATGGCAGAGATAAGGGAATCTTGAGAAACAGAGTTGATACTGTTGTAGTGCGGGGGGGAGGGGCTGTGGGTGTGAGGGAGAGAGAGGAGACTAAATCGGACTTTCAGCCTCTCTGCTCTTCTAGGCGCTGATTCCTGTGTCTTTGCTTCTCTGTCCTACGTAAATGCCTCACCTGAGGAAATTCAAGGGTATATCACAATAGGGAACCACATTTCTTCCATTTTTCCCATTTCTCCTTCTCCCTGTGTATGCATTTCTTTAAAGAACTTTTCTCAGATTATAAAGTACTATGCTGGTCATTTTTTTTTATTTCTGCATATTGTGGGGGTACAAATGTTTAGGTTACTTTGCCCTTGCCCTCCCTCCCAGTCGGAGCTTCAAGTGTGTCCATCCCCCAGAGGGTGCAATTCACACTTATTATGTATGTATATACCCATCCCCACTCTCCCCTCCCATCTGCCTGACACCCAATGCATGTTATTCCTATATGTGTACTTAGGTGTTGATCAGTGAAACCGGTTTGCTGGTGAGTACATGTGCTGATTGTTTTTCCATTCTTGAGATACTCCAATTAGTAGAATGGGTTCCAGCTCTATCCAGGAAAATACAAGAGGTGTTATATCACCATTGTTTCTTATAGCTGGATAGTACTCCATGGTATACATATACCACATTTTATTAATCCACTCATGTATTGATGGGCACTTGGGTTGTTTCCACTTCTTTGCAATTGTGAAT
>NW_012151174.1:576574-579210 GCF_000956105.1 Propithecus coquereli
TCTATAAGAATTTTTCCAACATTTTCTTCTAGAATTCTAATAGTTTCACACCTTAGGTTTAAGTCTGTTACCCAGCGTGAGTTGATTTTTCTCAGAGGTGAAAGGTGTAGATCCTGTTTCCGTCTTCTACATGTGGCTATACAGTTTTCCCAGCACCATTTATTGGATAAGCATTCTTTTCCCCAGTGTATGTTTTTGTCTGCTTTGTCAACGATTAGATGGCTATATAAGAATGGTTTTATATCTAGGTTCTCAGTTCTGATCCACTGGTCAATGTCCCTGTTCTTGTGCCAGCATCAAGCTGTTTTCATTACTATCACCTGGTAGTACAGTTTGAAGTCTGGTAAATTGATACCTCCCATTTTGTTTTTATTGCCTAGGATTGCTTTTGCTATACAGGGTCTTCTCTGCTTCCATACAAAACAGAAACTTATTTTTTCTATATCTTTGAAAAATGACCTTGGTATTTTAATAGGGATTGCATTGAGTCTTTAGATCACTTTCAGTCGTATAGACATTTTCACAATGTTGATTCTGCCAACCCATGAGCATGGTATGGTTTTCCACCTGTTTACATCCTCTGCTGTTTCCTTCCTCAGTGTTTCATAGTTCTCCCTGTAGAGGTCTTTTACCTCCTTAGTTGAATATATTCCTAGGTACTTTATTTTCTTTGTTGCTATTGTGAACGGTATTGAGTCTTTGATTTGGTTCTCAGTTTGACTGTTATTGGTGTATATGAATGCCTCTGATTTGTGTGTATTGATTTTGTATCCTGAGACTTTACTAAATTCATTTATCAATTCCAGGAGTCTCTTGGTTGAATCCTTGGGATTTTCTAGATATAATATCATATCATCAGCAAAGAGTCAGAGGTTGATCTCTTTTGCCCCCATTTGGGCGTCCTTAATTCCACTCTCTTGTCTAATTGCTATAGCAAGGGCTTCCAGCATTATGTTGAATAGAAGTGGAGATAGTGGGCAACCTTGCCTGGTTCCAGTTTTAAGTGGGAATGCTTTCAATTTTTCCCCATTCAGTATGATGTTGGCTGTGGGTTTATCGTATATGTCTTGTATCATTTTTAGGTAAGCCCCATCTATGCTTATTTTGTTAAGCGTTCTTGTCATAAAACGGTGTTGAATTTTGTCAGATGCTTTTTCTGCGTCTATTGAGAGGATCATATGGTCTTTATTTTTGCTTCTATTTGTATGGTGAATTACATTTATAGATTTGCATATGTTCAGCCATCCCTGTATCTCTGGGATGAAGCCCACTTGGTTGTGATGGATTATTTTCTTGATAAGCACCTGGATTTGGTGTGATAGGATTTTGTTGAGAATTTTTGCATCTATATTCATAAGGGATATTGGTCTGTAGTTTTCTTTTTTAGTTGCGTCCTTTCCTGGTTTTGGTATCAGGGTTATGTTGGCTATATAAAATGTGTTGGGGAGGATCCCATCCTTCTCAATGTTGTGGAATAATTTCTGCAGGATAAGCACCAGTTCTTCTTTGTCGACATGGTAAAATTCGGGTGTGAAACCATTTGGTCTGGGACTTCTCTTTTTAGGAAGGTTTTTTATTGCTGTTTCAATTTCAGTACATGATAGTGGTCAGTTCAGGAATTCTATTTCTTCCTGGTTCAGCCTAGGGAGGCTGTGTGTTTCTAAAAATTTGTCCTTTTCCTCCACATTTTCCACTTCTGTGCATAAAGGTTTTTGTAGTATTCATAGGTGATATCGTGTATCTCCGTGGTATCAGTTGTAATTTCTCCTTTTTTATTCCTGATGGAGCTTATTAGAGACTTTTCTTTTCTGCTCGTCATCAGTCTTGCCAAAGGCATGTCAATTTGTTTATTTTTTCAAAGAACCAACTTTTTGTTTTATTAATCTTCCATATAGTGTTCTTTTTGTCAATTTCATTTAGTTCTGATTTGATCTTATGAATTTCAGTTCTTCTGCTTGGTTTGGGGTTGGTCTCTTCTTCTTTTTCCAGCTCTTTGAGTTGATTCATTAGGTTGTGTATTTGTGATCTTTCTGGCTTTTGGATATAGTCATTTATGGAAATAAACTTTCCTCTCAGGACTGCTTTAGCTGTGTCCCACAGGTTTTGGTAACTTGTGTCTCCTTTGTCATTTATTTGATTTCTATCTTGATTTCATCATTTATGAAGTAATCGTTCAGCAGAAGGCTGTTTAGTTTCCATGACTTTGTGTAGAAATGAGAGTTTCTGTTAGGGTTGATTTCTACTTTTATTCCACTGTGGTCTGAGAATATACATGGTATCATTTATATATTTTTTTAATTTTTTGAGATATGCTTTGTGTCCCAGAATATGGTCAATCTTAGAGAATGTCCCATGAGCTGATGAGAAGAATGTATATTCAGTGGTTTTTGGATAGAATGTCTTGTAAATGTCAGTCAGCCCCATTTGTTCTAGAGTTTGATTTAAGTCCATTATTTCTTTGTTAATTTTCTGTTTGGAGTATTTGTCCTGTGCTGTCAGCAGGGTGTTGAAGTCTCTGGCTACTATGGTGTTGCTATTTATCAATTTGTATACATCAAGTAGAGTTTGCTTTATGAATCTGGGTGCACCTAAGTTGGGTGCATACATATTTAGAATTGTTATGTCTTCTTGTTGAA
>NW_012151174.1:579620-606954 GCF_000956105.1 Propithecus coquereli
TGGGTTCAACTTTGTTGTTTTGTTTTCTCCCTTGAGCCATTATGGTATCTGGCCTTTGATCTTTAGTGTTTGAGTGGTTTTACATTTGTGAGTGTTTATTGTGCTGATCCATGTGTAAGTCTGTTTTAAGTAGTTCTTGGACAGCTGGTCTTGTCCTGGTGAATTTCCTCAGTCTTTGCTGATCTGAGAATGTCTTTATGTCTCCTTTGTATATAAAACTTAGTTTTTCAGGGTACAAGATTCTAGGCTAGGCATTATTCTGTTTCAGAAGAGTGAGAATGGGGCCCCCGTCTCTACTTGCTTGTAGGGTTTCAGTTGACAAGTCTGGAGTTATTCTGATCGGCTTACCTTTGTATGTTACTTGTTTCTTTCGCCTTACAGCTCAGAGAAGGGCCTCTTTAGTGGATATTTTGGTCAGTCTGATGACTACATGTCGTGGTGTCTTCCTATTTACATTGAATCTCCCAGGGGTCCTCTGAGGTTCTTGTACCTGATATCTAGATTTTTAGCAAGGCCTGGGAAATTTTCCTCTATTATATCCTCAAATACCTTATCCAACCTTTCCGTCTTTTCTTCTTCATCATCAGGGATGGCCATAACTCTCACGTTATGCTTCTTCACATAATCCCACATTTCTTGTAGGCTTTGCTCTTGTCTCTTCTTTCTCTGCTCTATCTCTGTGACTGACTCATTTAATTGAAAGGTGTTATCTTCAATCCCTGAGATTCTTTCTTCTGTTTGATCTACCCTGTTCTTGAGGTGTTCCACTGTGTTTTGTAGTTCCTTGAATAAATTCTTCATTTCCAGGAGTTCAGTTTGATTTTTCTTTAATATTTCAATTTCTTTATTGAATTTTTCTTCCAAGTCCTGGATTTTTTTGTGGTTTCTTTGTGTTGGTCATCCGTTTTTTCCTGCATATCATTGAGTTTTCTTACAATCCATGTTCCAAATTCTTCTTCTGTCACTTTAGTGTTCTGAATTTGGTTAATATTCATTGCTAGAGAGCTGGTGTTCCTCTTTGGGGCTGTTTTCTGTTTGATTCTTCATACTTCCAGAGTTCTTTCGCTGGTTCCTTCCCATGTGGACCAGTTGTTGCCTTTAGATTTTTGTTTGGATAATGACACGCCCTATTTAGTCCCTGTGCCAGTAGGTGGTGTTTGTGGGTGAGATTCGACCACACCCTTTATGATGAGTCAGTAGATGCAGTAAAAGGGTTTGCAGAATGACCTCCCTGTTAGTAAGTGGTGCTTGCTGGGAGGAGCAGCTTACAGTGCTGCTCTGGGGTCCTATAACCAGCTCTTGTTGCTCTGGAGAGGCACTCTTGTGCTTTGGGTGGTGAGTGGGGCCCTGAGACTTCCAGGTGTGTCCTTATTCTCCAGCTAAGTGGGGGAAGGTCCAGGTGTGAGTCTGGGTGAAGCTGGACTGGGTAAGCCTGCCCTCAAGTTCCACAAATGGTGTTAGCAGGAGGAAAGATCTGTTCTCTGTTTCTTGGCAAAGCTGCCAAGGAGGGGCTGAAATGGCCTCACTCAGCCAAAAAGTCTGTGTGTGGGAGTGGGGTTGTCTGAGACCTGCAGTCGGGAGCAAGCCTCACTCCTTTCCACCTTCCCCTCTTCTGTGGTTTCTCCTGGGCCTCTGCCAGCAGGTAGGACCTCAAGCCAGTGGATTTCCCCTGCTTGTGATTCGGGCTGGGAGGTTCCCTGCCCAGGATCGTGGCCTGGGCTGGGCACAGGGCCTTCCTATGGGAGGAGGGCTGCCCCTCAAGCCCGCCGATCTGCCCCTGAAGGCACACACACCTCAGTAGGCTCCTTCATAAATACCCCTTCTGTGCCCCGGCTCAATGCGATCAAGACCTGGTTGTATGGGATCTGGTCTGAAGGCCTGTCCCCTGGGCCCTGGAGATCAATCCCTGACCCTGCCAGGGAGAGGAGTGCTGGTCTCGGGTCACCCACGGGGTGCCCAAGCTGGGTCGATGTCTCTCCACCTCGGGATTTGCCCCGTTCTCCTGGAGTCACCAGGCTAGCAGCACCTGGGAGGGCTGGCAGGTAGGGAGCTCAAATTCTGAGTACTCCTCAGTCTGCTGTAGGGCCCCAAAAGGAAACGTCCCATTCCTTGGAGATGCCTCCACGTCATAGCTAAATTGTCTCTCTGGGCAGCCATGTGTAGGGAAGGGGAAGGAGAGAATGAAGCAATATGGCATCTGCCGATCGGCTCCAGTCTGAGTGCAGGAAGGTGCCCTGAGGGAGATGGGAGGCTTTTGCCCTGTCCTCAAAAGGCTCGCCGCTCACTGGTGGCAGCCATCTCTGGGCTAGTGTTGGCAGGTCTCTCCAACCACTCAGGAGCCGACCAGCAGTCCGAGATGCAAGGGAGGGGAAAGTTAACTGCTCCACCTACCCTTGTCGCTGGTCTCCAAGCCTCCTGGGGGCCTTTCTCCTTCCAGATCTCCTCCACAACTTCTTCCGATGGAGTCACCTGTAGTTTCAGGCACCCTTCTTTCTGACCCTCATCCGATCTATATTTGTCTACTTGTTTATTTTTTGTCATTTTCTTCCGAAATCTGTCTTTTTTGCAGAGACACTCTGGCTGGTGGTTTTTCTCATCCACCATCTTGAATTCCTCATGCTGCTCTTTTAAAACAAATAATAAAGCTTCTCTGATTGGCTACCCTGGAACTTTTCCTACTGCATATTAAGTTTAACAATACTAACCCATGCAGAACAGGAGGTGTAGCTATAGTTCTTGACCAGCTGTGTGTCCAATTCCCATGTGGGAGTGTCACAAATGTGGATTCCCAGCACTTCCTACTGGAGGGTCTGATCTGAAAGGCTGGGATGGGGTCCCCAGGGAGTACTTGCATCAAACCCCACAGGGGATTCCAATGTTCTCCTCCCTTGGAGAACCATGGAGAGAGGAAGGTCTGGACAGAGATCCACCAACACTTAACAATGGTTATCTCTAGAGGGAGGGATTAAGAAGGAATTTTACATCTTATGATATACATTTTTGCATTGTTAGGTTTTCCATTTATCATCAGATAAAACAATAGAAATATGCCCCAAAATAAATAAATACTCCTGAGTGATTGACAGGTTCATCTTGTGTCACCATCATTTTATCAAGGCCAGACACAGTGAGGGAGACGAGGAGAGGGGAGGAAGCAGAGAACAGAAGGAGAAAAGCAAAGGTACAGGCTTAGGTAGACAATGAGAGGCACAGAGAGATGATAAGAAAGGGAGACAGAGAGATAAAGAGAGGGAGAGAGGAGACAGTCAGGGAGGTGTGGCAGAGACCAAGGATAAGGGAGCAAGAAGCAAAAAGAGATAACATAGGAGAACAGATCAAAGGAGACATGGGGTCAGTGAGCGCGGGGCTGAGAGAGAGAAGGAGACAGAAACAGACACAGAGACTGAGAGGTTCTCCGTGGAGGATTTGGGATGTGGGAGGGTTGCCTTCTCCCTGTCACGTGCCCCAGGCTGACCTCACTGCCCCTCTTTCTTGCAGCTGTTTGAGCTCTTCCCTGAATTCCTGAAGTTCTTTCCTGGCCCACAGAGGCAGGTCTTCAAAAACCTGCAGGAAATCAGTGCCTTCATTGGCCGCAGTGTGGAAAAGCACCGGGAAACCCTGGACCCCAGTGTCCCCCGGGACCTCATAGATGCCTATCTGCTGCGCATGGAAAAAGTGGGGTGTGGGAGAGGGAAAGCAGAGGGGAAGGGAGGGAGGGCAAGACTGGGAGGCAAGAGTGGTCCACGAAAACCAGGAAGGGGAAGGGAGGAGGGATGCAGAGAAATGGGGGGAGTAGTAAAAAGGAGGGGAGGAGATGCAGAAGGGAAAGAAAGATGAAGTGAAAGGAAGAAGAAAGCAGGGAGGAGAAAGTCAGCAGGGAGAGAGAGACAGAGTGAGATAAAGGTGAGGAAGAAAATTGGGGCAAGGGACAAAATTACAGCAACAGGAAAAATGACCCACAGAGGCAGAAGGAGACTGGGAGACAAAACAGAGAGATACATCAGAGATGGGGAGAGAGATGGAGACAGAGCCAAAGAGAGGCCAAGTGAGACAGAGATAGACACACATGGTTCGACGTGCAGGGGACAGAGAAAAGCAAAGGTGGCCTGACAGAGTGAGAGACCCTGAAACAGATGGAGGGGACCCAGAGACACTGGCGTGTGCACAGTGAGGCCACAGCCTCTCCTGACCCCTGCTCCTCTCCCTCTGCACCCAGGAGAAATCCAACCCACACAGTGAGTTCAACCAGCAGAACCTCATTGTCAACACGTTTTCGCTTTTTTTTGCTGGCACCGAGACGACCAGCAGCACCATCCGCTACGGCCTCCTGCTCATGCTCAAACACCCTGATGTCACAGGTGGGCCAGGGACAGCTAACTGGGGGGTCCTCTGACTCCCTCTGAGCTGCAGAAGTGGGGCGGGTTGTCCTGCCTGGATGAGAGAGGAGACATTGGCTTGTTATTCCAGAAGCACTACAGACTTTTGGACCAGTCTCCAACTAAGCCAGATGTTTGTTTTTTTTTTTAATTTCAAAACATTGTATTTTGTGGGTATAAATGTTTTCGGTTTCATAAATAGACTTTGTAATGCTTCAGTCCCGGCTGTAGGTGTGCCTGTCACCCAAATAGTGTTCATTGTACCCATTAGGTGGGGTTTTCCCCCCTCACCTCACCTCCCCTCTTCCCCCTCCCCCCGGTTGATTTCCACTGAGTTTTACTTCCCTCTGGGCTCATGGGTTACTTCCACTTTAATAGCGAGTACACCTGGTGTTTGTTTTTCCATTCTTGAGATACTTCACTTAGGAGAACAGTCTCCAGTTCCATTTGAGTTTTTTTGGTGGATGCGTGGATGCATGCAGAATCTGTCAAATGGTTCTCCCAGTGTTTTCCCCCATCATTAAAGACTTTTTTGAGGGGGGAGGGCATTCTAAATTTTTTTCATTTCTACAAATTTATGGGGTATATGTGCAATTTTTTTACATGCATAGACTGTGTAGTGGTCATGTCAGAACTTTCAGGGTATCCATCACCCAAATAACGTATATTGTATCCATTAATTTCTCATTGTTCATCTCCCTCACGCTTCCAAGTCTACACTGTCGATCATTCCACTCTCTTCATCCATGTGTACAGGTATTTTAGCACCCACGTGTGGGTGAGAACATGGGATATTTGACTTTCTGTGTCATCACTTAAGGATTTACCCGTTCATCCATCCATCCTTTCATCTGTCATTAATTCACCCGCGTACTCACTGATTTCTTCATCTGTGACTCATGCAAGGAAATACACTTTCATCATTTATTTTTTTGAATTAATTGATCCGCGAGTTGATTCTTTGCAACAGTGATATGTTGAGTGGACTATGTGTCATTAATTCACTGGCTCATTCGATTATGCATGCATCCACCCATCCTTTTATAAACGAGGTTTCATTCCTTAATCCTTCCATCAATTGGTTTTTCAATTCATTCTATACCCATCCATGCCTTCCTTAATTTATCCACTAAATAATTCACTCATTTATTCATTCCTTATTTATTTATCATTCAATCTGCCCATTCATTTCTTTACTCATAATACACTAATTTTTTCAATCCTTTATCTCGCCATTGATATGATTATTGATTTATTATACTAGATTCATTGATGTATTTATGGACCATCTATTAGCTAGTGATTTGGTAATCGATCTATCTATTGATTTATAAGTGAATATACACATCCATTTAGTGGTTTGTTCATTCATTCATCCATCTTTCCATTCATGAATTGATCTATTCATTGATCGATTGATGTATTCATTCATTTATCCAGTTGTTCATGCATTAATCTATTGATTTCACTCTTATGTTCTTGAGAACCTAACACAGTGCCCCACTTATAATACACAGACAACACATGTTAGTTCGTTTTCTACTCAGACAGAGAGTTTCAGCACGTTTGTAGCCTAGAGTTCTTAATCTGAAATTCCCTGTAAAATTGTGGGGTATGTGTGTGTGTGTGTACCTGTGCATGTTGCGATAGAATCTATAACATTCATTACATCTAGAAGGGAAGAATTCTTTTTGCTTCCTCCCTCGGTCCCTCACCCCAAGCTGATTGCGCTGAGGTGTATCAATGATTTAACCCTTTAGCACAGGATTTTCCTGGCTCATTGGCCCATAGAAATGAGGAGATGTCTCTTTGAAATGGGATTCATTGGTCTCCTTTTCTGTGCAGAGAGAGTCCACAAGGAGATTGAACAGGTGATTGGCACACATCGCCCTCCGGCCCTTGAAGACCGGATCAAAATGCCATACACGGACGCTGTCATCCACGAGATTCAGAGATTCGCAGATCTTTCCCCCCTTGGTTTGCCCCACATGGTCACCAAAGACACCCACTTCCGAGGGTACATCATCCCCAAGGTGAGACCAGTGGGGCTCTTGGATCTCTCCCATGTGGGCATCCTGGACTCTCTTCATCAGAAAACTCAACTTTTTGTTGCTTTCTCAATAGGGTCCCCTTGTATTTGGTTTTCTTTTGTGGGTTTTTTCTTGTTGCTTGGCCAGAGAACGGGAATATCTTTTGATCTTGTGACCCTCCCTCAGGACACTGAAGTATTTGCCATCCTGAACTCTGCTCTCCGTGACCCACGTTACTTTGAAAAACCAGATGCCTTCAACCCTGACCACTTTCTGGATGCCAATGGTGCACTGAAGAAGAATGAAGCTTTTATTCCCTTTTCCTTAGGTAAGCTGCACCCGAGATCCCTTTCCAAGACACCAGAGTGCGGGTTCCAGCTCCTCCTGACAAAAACAATGATAAGTCCTTGTTTATTGAGCACTTACTATATTCTAATTTGCTTATCTGTGTGATCCCATTCCATCTTTACTACTACCCTATGAAGGGGCTTCAGGAATGGGATTATGCTCCAAGGGCACATGTTGCCAAGCGGGACCTTGGGAAAGTATTTTAATTTCTCTAAACTTTAGTCAATTCATTTTCTTGAATAAAAAAATCTACTGAGCACTACACTGAGTCCAGTGCCCTGCTGGGGGCTGAAGATAATGCATCAAACAAATCTTATAGAAACATAGCTCCTGCCCCAGGAAATTTGCAGAGGAGATGGGCACCCATCAAATAGTAACAAAATAATAATACGAGTAGATGAATTGATGCATTTAACATGGTTAGAACTGCCTGGCACAAAAATAAATGCTCACAGGGGCAATTATTACCATAATTAATCATAATCATGATAAGTGCTCTAAAGGCGGTGTGGGGAGCACAAAATAGGAAACACTGACTGATCTTGGTGGGTCTGTGAGGAAGAGCTTTCCTGAGGAGCTGGGTTCCAAGCTGAGATGCTCATAGGTGGGTACCAATCAGCCACCGGAAAGAGTGTTCTAGAAAGAGCAAACAGCAGGGCAAAGCCTGAAGTTAGAAACCTGATGACACATCTGAGAAACTGTAAGAAGGCCAAGGGAGACTTGGGTGTAGTTTCCAGAGGAAAATAAATAAGGTGAACAGCTCAGCTGGGCAGGGCTTTGAAGGCTGGGGGAGGAGTTTGGATTTATCCTCCAGCACTGGGGAGGTGGGCGAGGTCTTCACATGCTCTGGGAACCATAGACCACCCCCATCCCCGTGGCCGTGTGCACCAATCACAATTCCGATTTTATATATCATTTGGATATTTTTCGGGAAGTCTTGAAGTCCCTGGATGTCAGGCTGAGGTAAGAAGACAGCCCAGAGACAGACACACACACACACAGTGCCAGAAACACACACCCCACACATGCTCCCGGAAACAAACCCAAGACAGTAACTACGCATTGAGGAGTCTTAATTCAAGCCGGCTTCTATTCTAAGAAGTTTCATAGACATTTCCTTTACCCTCACAAGAGCCCCCATAGATAGATACCATTCTCCCCGTATGAGAAATGAAGAACACTAAATAGGTGAAGTCAGAAATATGCTCACACCTACATAGGTAGAGGTAAAACACACACAAACTCTCTCCTAGAGAAATGAACGTGGCTTATCATCCCAATGATTTGCACCCAGTTTCAGAGGGTTTGGGAACCACCTAAAAGTTCACCCTGAATTCCAGGTTAAAGGTCAATCTCATGCAAATCTGTTGCAATGGACACAAGCGTCAGGGCTTACGAGTGCGGCAGGGCAAAGAATGTGCACCGGCCTACCCACACTGGTGATCTTCCTTCTGTGCCCACAGGGAAGCGCATTTGTCCTGGTGAAGGCATTGCCAAGGCGGAATTGTTCCTCTTCTTCACCACCATCCTCCAGAACTTCTCCCTGGCCAGCCCCGTGGCACCTGAGGACATCGACCTCACACCCCAGGAGAGTGGTCTGGGCAAAATACCCCCAAAATACCAGATCCGCTTCCTGCCTCGCCAAAGGGGCTGAGGGAAGGGGGTAAAAAGATTCCAGGGTCATTAAGTGTCTCCACCTCCAAAGACAATGGCCCTGACTCCCTCCACAGCTCCCTGCCTCTGAGAGACCTGCTGCGAGCCCGTGTCCTTCCCCCTCCACAGCGTCTGCTGTCTGAGCTCACGTCGCTAGTAGTGGAGGAGCAGGATTCACACTCAGGCTCTAGAACCCAAACTTCATCACAGCCCCCTCTTTTTCATACACATATTTTTAAATTAAGAGCAAATTCACATAAGATAAAATTAACCATTTACAATGTGAGACGTTGTGGCAATGTTCATTCACAATGTTGTCCAACCAGCGGCACGTAGTTCCAAACATTTTTAGCATCTTCCCCGGATGATCAAACTACAACCCAGGCCTATTAAGCAGTCACACCCGTTACCTATTCCCCACTGGCCCCCAGAAAACTCCAATCTGCTTTCTGTTCCTGTGGACTTACCTATTCTGGATATTTCCTATAAATGGCATGACGCAGTGCGTGATGTTTTGTGTCTGTTCTCTCACTTCGAGCAATATTTTCGAGCTCATCCATGTTGGGGACCGCAGTCATACCTGCCCAAGTCCTCCCTCTTCCTCACTCTCTGCTGCCGCTACTTATTTCTTCCTGCTTTAAAAGGGCCTCTTCAGCCCATGTCACCTGAGCCGTGTGATATCCTTTCAAGTCTCCTGAGAATCAAATAAACATCTAAAGCCTGACCTCCCTGGGTCAAGAGGTGATCTGGGCTGTTTTGTGGGGGATTCATTTATTGTCAAGTCCCTTGAGATTGTTCTGCAAGGACTTTTGGTCCGTATTTCTCCCTCACCTTGGTGTCAACTCTGTGAAGGGCCAACACGTTGTCTTGTTCCTCGCTGTATCTCAGCACCTGGAGCAGTGTGAGGCACATGACAAGTGTTCCAAACATCCACTGAGGAGTGAGTGAGTGAGTGAATGAATACGTCAGCCACGCCCCCAAACCCATCCCAAATGGAGCCAGGTCTCCTCCGTCAGGCCACATCTGCTCCATGTCTCCCTTCTGATACCCAGAATAAATTCCTGTCCCCAAAGGCCACAGAATGCCCCAGTTCTGCCTGCCAGCTACTCTTGACCCCTCATGCTGCAATGCCACCCTTTGACCAAAATGCCTGACAGCTACCCTAGTAGTGGAACCACTCTGAATCTGGACTCCACACATTCCAGCAGCTGGTACCACCACCCTTCCTTGAGGGAGGTTCTGTAAGCGTAAAGGCATTGCCCAGAAGACTCCTCACCAACCAGTGGCCCGAGGGAAGCTGGCTTTGGAACGTAACCCTGAGGCACTAACTTTTTGGCTTCTGCAACATCTGCTGCCTTTGGGCTCCCTGTAGCCTCTGCAGAGTTAGCAGGAGCTCTGCCAACTCCTGGTACACCTTCCCCCTCCAACCACAGAAATGAAACAACAAACAGAACAACTCGCCCTTTAAGAGGGACAGCAGGATGGAAGGTGCGTGATATTAGGGCCATGGTGTCCTCAGCCTTCTCACTCCACATTGTCCCCATTGGCCTCTTGCTACTCTGGGCCTGGGGCTGCCTCACTCCCAGGGCCACCTCTGCCATTCCTGGAAAACATTTTGGCCTCCTTTGAGCTCTTCCTCTTCTTGAGATGCCACAGAACTTCTCCTTGGGCTGCTCCAGAGCTCCAGAGACATCAACCTGAGGACCCAGGTGAAAGAGTTGGGGAAGATCCTACTCCCCTCTGTACCCACCCCTGCCCCCGTGTTCCAGCTCTGCTTCCTGCCCCTGTGGAGAGGGGGAGAAGGATGCAGACTCCCTCAGGCTCCTTCCATTCAGCTGCAGCCTCTGCACGGAATGAATCTGCAGAGCCCCTCTGAGCTGCTCCCTGCTGACTCTCCACTGTGGGAAGTCCTTTCTCTGGTCTCTCCTCCATCCAGCCTGCTGTAGTCTCGATTCATCCCCACATGGCCTTCACAGTTGACCAAGGATAAAACCTTAGGGTTTCAGGGACTAGAAATACCTTCCATAACTTAGTGTAACCACCCTAATTAGCAATTAGAGAAACTGAGGCTCAAGTAAGGAAAATATTTAGACTCAGAGTTACACAGGACATCAGCAGCAGAACCAGGTACTTTGCTTCACTCCCTCATCCCCATACACACCCTCCACACCCACCCTTCTTTCCTTTGTTGAGTTGAAAGGGTCAGTCTAGCCCTCAACCTTTGTGCTGTGTGACTCCAAAATATCTCTGTTACCTCTCTGATCTCTGTTATCTCTGAAATCAATGAAATCAAAATAAATTTATTTTGGAGCCACATGGATATCTGAGCTGCCTTGCTTTTTTTTTTTTTTGTAGGCAAAATGACATAACATAAAATAATCATTATCCATTTTAAAGTGTGCAAAAGTGAGGCAGCACAAGTAGCTATTCATGATACTGGGCGACCATAGCCTTCGTTTAATTTCAAGACACTTTATCACCCCACAAGGAAACCCTGTAACCGTTCCTCTCCCTTCCGTCTGGCCCCTGGCAACCACTAGTATGCTTTGTCTCTATAGATTTACCTATTCTGTTAGTTTCCTTTAAATGGAATACATGAAATATAAATGGAATCACGTGACCTCTGTGTCTGGTTTCTTTCACTTAGCACAGTGTGTTCAAGGTTCATTCACATTGGAGCAGGTGTCAGTACTTCACTCCTCTTTATGGCTGGATAATATTCCAAAGGATGGATAGACCCATTGTGTGTATTCATTCACCTGTTGGCGGACACTTGGCTTCTTTCACCTGCTGGTTATTGTGAACAAGGCTGCTATGAACATTCATGTACAAGGTCGCCCTGCTTTTGTTTCCCCCACTGTTGGGTGAACAGAAGGAAGGCATTCCTCAGCCTCTGACTTCCTATCTGGAAGGCTCTGGAATGATGGGGCCAGACCTCCCCTCTCAGATGCTCTTCATAGGTGGTTATAAAGATTAAGCTGTTTGCCCAAATACCTCCCCTTCTGGCTCTCTGCCTGTGGGGAAGAGTAAGGTGGAGATGATTATATAATTTTTTTTGATGATTATGTAATTGATGTAATTCCAGAGGGGCAGGGTGATGGATAAGGAAGAGGCCAGGAAGGAACATTTCCTCCCTTCTCACCCTTCTTAGCCCTCTCCTTTTTCCTCAATCCGTCAACCTGGCCTCATAGATGCCTCCCCCAGCTCCATTCTTCCTAGATTAGGTGGAGAGATCAGATCACTGCCTCCGTCACCTGGGTAAGGATACTTTCTCTCTCCCTTCCTGTCTCCATATGAAGACCAGACTCACAAACCACCACCACCACCTCACACATGCCACCGGAGGGTAGTTAAGAGATGGGTCCTGAACGGGTATAAGGAGGAGGGAGTGTTGGAGGGATCAGAATGGGAGGGGAGGCAGAAGCTGAGAAAGTCAAAGGAGGCAGCCTAAACTTGGGTCTGTACCCCAAGAAAGACATCCTAGCAGCAGATCTAAGACATAGCTACAAGAGAGGATTTTGAATGTTCTCACCACAAAGAAATGATAAATGTCTCATGTGATGAATATGCTAATTATCCTAATTTGGTTGTTATACATTGTATACATGTATCAAGACATCATACAGTGGCTGGGCTAGGTGGCTAATGACTGTAATCCTAATACTTTGAGAGGCCAGGCGTTTGAGACCAGCCCGAGCAAGAGTGAGACCCCATCTCTACAAAAAAATAGAAAGATCAGTCAGGTGTGACAGCATGCACCTGTTGTCCCAGCTACTCAGGAGGCTGAGGCAGGAGGATTGCTTGAGCCTAGGAGTTAGAGGTTGCAGTGAGCTATAACTATGCCACTGCACCCTAGCACAGCCATAGAGTGAGACCTTGTCTCAAAAAAGAAGAAAAGAAAATCATACTGTACCCACAAATATGCACAGTTATTATGTGTCAATTAAAAATTTAAAATTTAAAAAACTGATTAATCAGGGTCATTTCTAATTAAAGGATGAACCAAAAGTCTTCCGTGTTGTCTATCAAGACTTTCTAAAGCAATATGGTTACTCTATCTGATAGATCGGGAAACAGGCCGAGAGGTTAAGTGATTTGCCCGGTGAAGAGAAGATGGAGCTGAAACTTATGCCCAGATTGTCTGAACCCTAAACTCAATAGCCTAAAAAGATATTCAACTGCCTCTTGCACCCCACCAAGAAATGCTGAATCATAAGTTAAGCTGCGGGAGAACAACTGGGAGACTGGAAATACAAAGAAAGGGGAATGGCCCCAGTGGATTTCCCTGTGCGAATTCAATTTACCTTTATTCAGCCAGGAGATTATACATTATATAATCACCCGCCAGAAAAGGCAATCTCTTCCCTGATGGTGTCTGTGCCTGGAAAATTTGAATCCGAGGGTGTTCAGATTTCTGTATAAGCTGATTTCCCAGAACCTATTTAGGCAGGATCTGGTGCCCAGGATACAACTTCTTGGCCTGGCACCACCATGGAGCTGGGAGCGGGCTTCACCATCTTTCTGGGACTCTGCTTGTCTTGCCTCATCATCCTCATTGCCTGGAAACGAAACAACAAGGGAGGAAAGCTGCCCCCAGGCCCCACACCAATACCTTTCCTGGGGAACCTGCTACAAGTTCGCACTGATGCCACCTTTCAGTCTTTCCTGAAGGTGAGTCCCCTCACATAGGGCGAGAAGTAACTAATGCTATAGCCCGATACACATAGAACCTTATAACTTCTTCAAAATAGACTCTTGGAAACACAGACTTTCCAAACCTTATAATTCTAGAATTCCAGAAACCTAAAATTTTGGAAACACAAGTTCCTAGGGCATCAAAATAAGACTTTCAAAATCTCAGGACTTTGGAATCACAGTACATCATATTTTTATACACAAGGACTCTTGGACTCAGGTTGTCTTAGAAATTTCTGACTTAGTGTTATGAAATCTTAAGATTCTAGAAATTTAGCATTTCAGAGAGAGAAGCATGGCTCTCAGAATTCTTCTAATGCGGGTTTATTATATTACAGATGAGGGAACTAAGTCTTGTGGTAAGGGGCAGGTTCTTGCCCAAGACCACAGGAGCAAAGATTTCTATACCTTTTTCCCAATAGTCCTTCCAAGCCCAGGGTTTAACTGTATTCATTATTCTTCCCACATTTGTATCCCTGTAAAATCATTATCCTCTAAAATCCTTGATTAGTCTACACCTGGTATTCCAATTAATCCCCTCCTCTTGTGTCTTCCTTCACTCCCAGCTCAGAGAGAAATACGGCCCTGTGTTCACTGTGTACATGGGACCCCGGCCAATAGTTGTTTTATGTGGACATGAAGCAGTGAAGGAAGCCCTGGTAGACCAAGCAGATGAGTTCAGTGGCCGTGGAAACTTGGCTTCAGTAGACCGAAACTTCCAAGGTCATGGTAGGTAGCAACAACAACAATCAAAACAAGCTGATTATAACGTATTCCTTATGTTCCAAGTTCTTTGATAATGACTTTACATGAATTATTGCATCAACTCCTTTCAGAGAGCTATTAATATTGTACTGATTTTGTAAATGAAAAAGCGGAGGGTAAGAACGGTTAGGTTATGTCACACAGTAAGTGGTAGGACCACTTTATATTGAACCCCCGTCATCTGACTCTAGAGTGTTTTCTGGGTCATTTCTATTCATGGTTTTAATGGATTACTGAGTGATTATGTATCTGCTGAAGCCCTCATAGCCAACATTACTTCTCATCTTCTTACACACATACACATGCCTAACCCATAGGTCTCTGCCTCCTCCATTTAAGTAGATCCCTTTCTCCAATGCATCCATTTCTAACTGCCCACATCCTTCAGTTCCAAACAGTCGCACCCCATTCTTTCCATCCTTCCATCTATCTATCCCTGTGCCTTCTCTTCCTTATGTCCATCGATCCATAAATTCATTTATTATTCTTTTTTTTTTTTTGAGACAGAGTATTGCTTTGTTGCCCAGGCTAGAGTGCCATGGCGTCAGCCTAGCTCACGGCAACCTCAGGCTCCTGGGCTCAAGCAATCCTTCTGCCTCAGCCTCCCGAGTAGCTGGGACTACAGGCATGCACCACTGCTGTGCCTGGCTAATTTATATATATATATATATATATTTTTTTTTAGCTGTCCAGATCATTTCTTTCTATTTTTTAGTAGAGATGGGGTCTTGCTCTTGCTCAGGCTGGTCTCAATCTCTTGACCTCTAGCGATCCTCCCGCATTGGCCTCCCAGAGTGCTAGGATTATAGGCATGAGCCACCATGCCTGGTCTGTTTATTATTCTTTCTACACAAACAGCTTTTGCTCAATTATCTATACGTGAATCAATCAACTTTCTATTTATCCATCCATCCATCCATTCATTAACCCTTCCATCATTCATACATATATTAATCTTTCTGTCCATCGATCCTTCCAACCATTATTCATGTATCTCAAATCATCCATCCATTAACCCTTCACCCATCTATTAACTCTTTCATCTATCTAACCATCCATCCGTCATTCCAGTCATAAACTCTTTCTGCTATTGATCAATTAATGAAAACAATTTCATTAAATTTCCATTAAATTTTAATGCATCAGAATGAGACTCTCATTAGTCCTTACACTTGGTAATTTCTAAATATTTCTTGCTACATGGTAACTCCTTTTGTATGGATATATTCATATACAAGAGTGAGCTTCTGTGTACATGTACATACATGTATCTAGAGAATTGAAGTGGTGTATAGAAAATAAAATTAGTATCCCATTATGGAGTATTCTATATGCATTCTATCCATAGTTCCTTCTGCCTTCCATGCATTTATTTATTTATCCAGTTCCAGCTCTCTTTCCTGTAAGAACTTTCTTTGATCTCCTCTCTTCATTGAGCCTGGAAGATTGGGAGGGGTTTCCTTGACAACAGTCTAGAGCTTTCACAATCTGTCCTCATCATTGTCTAGCATGGAGTTGAACACAGAAAGGGGAGGGGAGGCAGAAGCCTGACACTGAGATCATGGCAGGTGTAGTTATGGCCAATGGAGATCGCTGGAGGATTCTCCGACGTTTCTCTCTGACCATCCTTCGGGACTTCGGGATGGGAAAGCGGAGCATTGAGGAACGGATCCAGGAGGAGGCCGGCTACCTACTGGAGGAATTCCGGAAGACCAAGGGTATGGTGGCCCACAAGCGGGCGGACACTAGGTGACTGGGTCGTTATGGAAAGCTCAGTCATGAGAAGATGGGCCTGGGTGGGAGAAAGCCCTGGAATGGGGGAGGATGGAAAATATTAAGGATTCACTGTGATTTCTGGCCAGGTACCATGTTAGAAGTTAATATGGAAGACCCCTAGAGACCAGTTGTCCAGACACTTTAATCAATGGATCTCAGGGCATCTGTGAGCTCCTGATAGCGTGTACAGATTTTGTGACCTTTGCTGGAGATAGGATCAAATTTCATTATATTTATATGGTTTTTATTGTGGTAAAAAACCACATAACATAAAATTTACCATCTTCACCATTTCTAAACATACAGTTCAGTAGTGTTAAGTATAGCCACATTGTTGTGAAACAAATCTTTAGAAGTTTTCCATCTTACAAATATGAAACTCTATAATCATTTCATTATATTTTTAAAGGAATCCAGTTCCACCAAAAATAAGGTCAGTGTCGGGCAGATGGGAGAGAGGAGGAGGGGATGGGTATATTCACACCTAATGGATGCGGTGCACACCATCTGGGGGAAGGACACGCTGGAAGCTCTGACTCGGGTGGGGCAAAGGCAATATACGTAACATAGAAAACAATAAGGTCTGGAAACACTGAGGTCTACAGAGAAAAGACACAGAGGCTGAGAAATGCAGAGATAAATAGATAAGAAGTAGAAATAGAGATACATTTCTCTAAATCAGAGGTTCCTCACCTAAGCTCCATGGATGATTGCAAGGGTGAATATAAAGGCTTCAAATGTCCATGTACTCCCAGAAATTATTTTTAAAATTGTATATTTGTGAACATGTTCATCGTTCCAGATGGAATCACTGGTAGAGCTAGACAGAATTCAGGAATTCTTTTTTTTTTAATGTGTCCGTTACTACCACTTCTTTCCACAAATACATGACTCTCCAAAACCAATACATTTAAGTAATAATAATAATTATTATTATTATTAAACTCTACCAGTATTTCTTAAGTGCTTCTTACCACACGCCAGGCACTGTGCTAAACATTTTACGTGGATAATTACGATGAATCCTCATGAACCAATGAAGTAATTCCCAATTTGCAGATTGGGAAATCTAGACTCAAAACAAAAATGAAGTAACTCACACATGCTGGTAAGCAATAGACATGGGACTCAAATCCATGAATGAATGATTCCACTCCCCTTATTTATAATCATTGCCTCCAACATAGACAATCTCCATCACCCAGGTGCCCCCATTGAACCCACCTTCTTCCTGAGCCGCACAGCCTCCAATGTTATCAGTTCTGTTGTCTTTGGAAGTCGCTTCGACTATGAGGACAAGCAGTTCCTGAATCTGCTGCAGATGATCAACACGGCTTTCGTCGAGATGAGTACGCCCTGGGCACAGGTGTCCACCTAGCCATCTCTGCCCATGCCTCCAACCCCAGTTAACCAAGCACCTGCTTATACCCCACTCAGTCCTCCCGACAACCCTGGGAGGCATGTACAGTAGTTCCCCGCTAATCCCCAAGGGATATGTTTCAAGATAGTGGATGCCTGAAACCGCAGATAGTATCAAACTCTCTATATACTAAGTTTTTCCTGAACGTGCATATCTATGGTAAAGTTTAATTTATAAATTATAACATAGTCTAATAAAAGTTACGTGCTGCTCTTTCTCTCTTTATCTCAAAATATCTTATTGTATGTAGTATTTTCAGACCATAGTTGATTGCAGGTAAATGAAATGATGGAAAGTGAAACTATGTAAGGGAGAACTACTGCATTAATATGACTGCGTGTCCAAGAAGCAAAAGGGACTCACCCAATTCTTAGACCCAGCACTGGGTGTTGAGCTCAGCTGTCTGATTTCACTCAGCCCCTGGTGCTGATCATTGACAAATCCCTTTTGCCTGTTGCCCCACAGCTATATGACATGTACTCTGGAATCATGCAATATTTGCCAGGAAGACACAATCGTATCTACTACATAATAGAGGAGCTCAAGGATTTCGTTGCCTCCAGGGTCAAGATCAATGAAGCATCCCTTGACCCCCAAGACCCACGGGACTTCATTGACTGCTTCCTCATCAAGATGCACCAGGTACCTCCTCCCCTTCCCCTAATCCTTTCTTCTCACCTCCTCAATCTCTAGAGCCTGCCACTTTAAACCCACCTACAAATGCGGGGGACAAAAAAACAAGTTATTATTTCTCATGGTTTCCTTTTATCTGCAGATGACATATATAGAAACTGTAAAAGTATAAATTCTTTTACCTTTAAAATAAACTTTGAATCTAGAAATTTTAGGAAAATAGAAACTTTAAATCTTACACCCTTCTCATCATATGTGTCAAAAGACTTACAACTGTAGTCTTTAGGGTCTTGGAATTTGGAAAACTTAGAAGTTTAAAGTCTTTAAACTTAAGAGTTGAAACTTAGAAATTTAAAGTCTTTAAACTTAAGAGTTTAAACTTAAAAGTTTAAAGTCTTAGAGATGTAGAAATTTAGAAACTTAATACTTGTGTATCCTCGATTCTTAAAGTTTTATAAATTTATATTTTTATGTTATAGAACATTAGCACTTGGAAGTTTAAAATTATATATGCTAATGTCCCCAAACTCCTCTCTTTCTTCCTGTTGTTCACTCCACTCCAGCCCACTGTCCTCTGCCTTGCCGTTCCTCTAACACACCAGGCGTGCTCCCGCCTGAGAACCTTTGCTTGGATTATTGCTTCTCCCAGACACTCACTTTGTTTATTCATCAATGCTTCCGTATACCCAGGGAGAAAATAAGAAAATAAAGACAGAAGAGAGTGATTCTATTTACTATCCCCCTCACTTTCAGGATAAAAACAATCCCCACACAGAATTCAACCTCAGGAACTTGGTCCTCACCACTCTGAACCTCTTCTTTGCTGGCACAGAGACTGTGAGCTCTACGCTACGCTATGGATTCTTGCTGATAATGAAGCACCCGGAGGTGGAAGGTGAGTGTCCACCCCAGCCTGCCTATCTGGTACCTCCCACTCTCAATAGAAGGAAGACATAATCTTGAAAATTTAGAATCCCACAGCCTTCGACTGGTCACCCTTTAGAACCTCAGGATATGGAATCTCGAAATCTCTAACTAACGAGCTCATTTCTAACCAATGGCCATCATTTAGCTGACTGTACTGCCAACATCAAATATGATCCTTCTCCTCAAATTACAGTCTGGTCAGGTTTGGGAGGCCATTTAATTTAATCTCCTACTTGTTGTCTGTATTTGTTTCCTGTGGCTAATGTAACAAATTACCATAAATTTAGCAGTTTAAAAACAACACAGATTTATTACTACCTTACAGTTGTGAGGTTCAGACGTTCAAATAGGCTTTCACTAGGCTGAAACCAAGGTGTAATCTGATTCCTTGTCTGTCCCAGTGCTTAGAGCTTGTATTCCAAAATTGTATTCCTTGTATTCCAAAATTCATGACTCTTTTCTCCATCTTCAAAGCTTGTAGCATGGCATCTTCAAAACTCTCTTTGCTTCTATTGTCACATCTCCTTTTCTAACTCTGACCCTCCTGCCTCTGTCTTACGCAGGCACACATGATTATACACAGGGCCAAGCTGGATAACCCAGGATAATGTCTTCATCTCAAGATCCTTCATTTAATGTCATCTGCAAAGTCTCTTTTGTCCTTTTGTGATCCTTATCGATGTAACATTCCAGAGATTAGGAGATGGATATCTTTGATGGCCACTACTGAGCCGACCACACTGCCAAAATACAAATAGAAGGCCACAAATTATAATCTGGTCTGGTTGGCAGCTCTGCTAATGAGGAACTCATTACTTGCTTAAGGAAAATTCCCAGTTATAGCCCCGTTTCCTATTAATGCAGTTCAAAACAAGCCAAAGGATTTCTCCTGGTACAGATAAGAGAGTAATGCGTTTCCACTCAAACGTTTCTAGTCTCACCTCCACTGTCCAAGTTGTCTTTTACTGATCTAAATAATCAAATATTTATTGGTCAATATGCCAGGCACAGTCCTAAGTTCTTGCATACTGGACTTTATGTAATGCTTACCACTCTGTGATCTTGTCAGACCATCACACCCATTTTGAAGATGGAGAAACAGAGGCCCAAAAGGTGAAGTTATTTGCCCCAAGGTCACTCATCCATGAAGTGCAGATAGGGGTAATTCCACCAATGGTGTGCTTCATCTCTGTCACATGACTGTTATTTGCTTCAATTCTGGTCTAGTTACCTAGCATGCCTCTTTCCCACTTTGTCAAAAATCTGTCTATGAAAGCCCAGCTGGGCCTAGAACACTCCCCTGCTCATTAGCCTTCCGTGACACCTCTGTGCTTTCAAGTAAAGACCAAACATCCTAGCTGGTTTGATGTTTGATGAGTACTTACTGAGCACTGCTAATGTGTCCACTGTAAAGTAGACAGAGGCAATCCAAATACACATGGCCTGAGCCTCAGAGCTCACTTTCTGCTGGAGATAGAAATGCATTATCTGCCCTGGCTTCTCTAACAAAAACACCTCCTGTGCTTTCCTGTGTTCTTCTCTGCTCTATTCTTCCAGCCAAGATCCATGAAGAGATTGACCGGGTGATTGGACCACACCGGATCCCAAGCGTGAATGACCGGGTCAAGATGCCCTACACGGACGCCGTGATCCATGAGATACAGAGACTGACAGACATCGTGCCCATGGGTGTTCCTCACAACGTCACCCGGGACACTCATTTCCGAGGCTACCTTCTGCCCAAGGTGGGGTTGCACCCTCATTGCCGCCCCTTCACCCTCCACTGCACCCCTCTTTCCTCCTGGATCCCTACTCCCAGAGTCCAACACTGATTTCTCCTAACTGTCCCCATTTTCACCCCAGGGCACAGACGTATTTCCCCTGCTTGGTTCAGTCCTCAAAGACCCCAAATACTTTCAATACCCAGATGCCTTCTATCCTCAACACTTCCTGGATGGGCAGGGCCGCTTCAAGAAGAATGAAGCCTTTGTACCTTTTGCCTCTGGTAGGTTTCTATGTGTAGCTCCCCTGTCCCCAGGTGTGCGCTAGGTCCACCCTCCAGCAATTGGTCTGTATTTGAAGTTCAACTCAAAATGGGAAATTGAAGTCTGTATCACATAATCATAAAATTTTATCATAGAATCAGGGAATATTAGAAGCATTGACTCTGATAATTAGAAAAAAAATATTAGACCAGGAATAGCACTAAACAGGGGGCCAGCAAACTTTCCGTTAAGGATCAAATAAAAAATATTTTCAGTTTTTCTAGCCAGATGGTCCCCATCTGAACTACTCGCTTTTGCCATTTTACTATGAAAGCAGCCACAAACGATATTTAAATGAATAAGCATGTGTGTGAGCCACAAAAACTTTATTTATGGATGCTGAAATTAGAATTTCATTTAGCTTTTGCATATCACAAAATGTTACTCTTCTTTTGATTTTTCCCCCAACCCTTTTAAAATGCAAGAAGCGTTTCTAGTTTGCAGGCAGTATAAACACAAGCAGCAGGACAGATTCACCCTACAGACAATGGTTTGCCCACCTACAGCATAAAATCTTGGCACAATGGCATTCAAATGTGCATCATTTAGAACCTGTAGTCAGGGCAGTGGCTGGGAAAGTGGACATCACTCCACCATGTACAAACAGTGGCGCCTTGGGTGAGTTACTTCAGCTCCCCATTTGTGAAATGGAGATTAATCTCTCCAAACAATTGGACAGGTGCCTTACAAAAAGTAAGCATTATTTAAGTATGAGCTTCCACTTTTTTTTTCTCACCGGTGTCTGACACCTGTTAGGCATTCAATAAACCTTTGAGGAATTGAAATGAACACAAGCTGGAAACCCATGGATCTCTTAGAACCAGTCCATCTTGGAATGGGAGGGAATCCCAGCCATCAGAGAAGCAGCCGCCACCTGTTGAGTCTCTACAAGTGGCAGGTCCTAGCTGAGTACTAAATACAGGAACCTACTAAGCCTTTCCAACAACCCCTTATAAAGTGGGTACAATCACGACCCTGGAGATGCTGCTGAGGCTCAGTGGGGTGGTCAATCCAGGTGCTCCTACAGCCCTGTTACCTGTCCAGGTGTGACGTGCCCTTTTGCCCTCCCTTGTGGCCACAGGAAAGCGCATCTGTCTGGGCGAGTCCATGGCGCGCATGGAACTCTTCCTCTACTTCACCTCCATCCTTCAGAACTTCTCTCTACGTCCGCTAGTGCCGCCCGCCGACATCGACGTCACTCCCATGGTCTCTGGCTTTGGCAACATTCCCCCGACCTATGAGCTTTGTCTGCTGGTCCGCTGAGCGCCCCCTGCTGGGCGAGAAAGGAACGTCAAAGAATGGCTTTGCTAGCATGAGGCGCACCCATCCTCCTCACCAGGCCAATTCTCACAACATCCCTACAAGAAGGCACTGTTTTTACTGTCATGGGACCACAGGCAACTAGGGTCATCTGAAAATATGCATCTGTATATCTTCTACAGCCAGTAGAAAAGCAGTGCCCTGTCCAAGATTTCCACCTTAGCCTGCAGGTTTCATGTTCACTTGACCACCTCTGCCTGTTTCTGTCTGCACCAAATGCTTGCAGATTCTACATCTTTATGATTGTCCCTTTTTGTGTGTGCCCTGATATTGACCAAAATGTAATCGACAGTCCTTTCTCTTTGATTCTCATCTTCACCCCCCAGCCGCCTTTAAAAGTCAACAAAGAACTCAAGACTGTTGAGTGTGGCGAGTTTATTGTACATGGTGTGTGACACCTACGTGGGGCACAGCAAACAACTTGAAATGGCCTTTTTTACTTCCTTGTTATTAATTGTCTTTTCTGCCAGCCCACTTATTTCCCTCTGGTTGGGCAACCCCATGAAATATCCAGCCTCATCCCTCTTGTTGACTTATTACCTTTCCCCACCATCATGTCTGAATGATTAAAAATGGCAGAGTCATAAGGCAGGAGGCTGCATGTTCAGGAATCCACAAGCAGACCAGTGTATCTGGAGTGGAGGAAGTCAGAGAGTAGGAGTAAATAAGATGAGGCCAGGGAGTTACTGAGGGCCAGACTGGGTGGGGCCTTGTGGGCCAAGGTGAAGACTTGGCCTTTACCCTGAGAGTGATCAAGGTCCTTGGAGGGCTGGTGAGCAGGCTGTGACATGCACTGGCATGTTTCACAAGGCTCACACTAGCTACTGTATGATGGATAGACTAAGGAGGTGCTGAGGACAAAAGCAAAGACCAATTAGGGGGCTACTGCAAGTGGTGATGTTGGCTCAGACACAGCAGAACCAGTAGAGTTGGGGAGAAGATGGTGGATTTGGAATCTATTGTGATGTCTGACATGGCAGGGTTTGCTGATGTATGACATGTAGGGTGTGAGAGAAAAGAGGGCTCAGGCATGACTCCAGGCATAACACCTCATCCTTTGTCAACTCTCCGTCAACATGACATCACCAGGGAACCTCAGGACCCATAACAGGTTCCTATTTTTAAGCAACATAAAAATGAATTTTGCTATTAAAATAGAAAGGCTGTTGGCTACCATAAAGCAATTGTTTAGCTCACAAAATCAATGGGAATTCTGGGGAAATAGACAAAGACCACGAGTAGGAAAAAAAGAGAGACCACCATCTCTCTTTTTTTTTCTGCTTTTGCAAAAATATTTTTTTATTTCAAAAGATTTAGGGGGTGCAGTGGTTTTTTGATACATGGATGAATTGTATAGTGATGAAGTCAGGGCTTTTGGTGTACCTGTCCCCCAAATAGTATACATTGTACCCAATATGTAATTTTTGATCCTTTACCCCCCAAAAGTTCTTTTTGAATGAAGATCCAAATAGCACATCTCCACGCCCATGACAGACACAAATATACAAACCCACATGATTAAAGGCTTGGCATCCCTTCCATAAATATAGCATTTCAGAGCTACGAACACACCTAGCAAGTATACAGCACAATGGTCATCAAACATTGTTGCTGTGAAAACCTTTTTTTCAGATGATTTTATGTGCAAATCTAATACATGAAGCAGGGTGGTGTATCACTGATCTTTCTCTAGGTAAAGTACAGAAAAGCTATAGACTTACAAAAGAGCCTTCATTCTTATTGATGAGAGGAGCCCATTAGAAAGTTCCTAGACATTGAAATAATACACGTATGAATAAGATTTGTTTTCAAACCTATAATTCCAATATGGAGGACTGCAATGGAAGAAGCTAGATGGATTGGGGTGACACCAGGAGGTACGAGACAGATTTGAGAGAATCAATAGCCCTTTCATTTCTTGGAAGAGACCAAACATCCAAAGCATATCACATGGCAAAGTACCACAAACTGGGTGGCTTAAAAAAGACAATGGAAATTAATTCTCTTAGAAGGCCAAGTCAACAGGGCCACATTCCTTATAAAACTTACAGGAGATGAACCATCCTTGACTCTTCTAGTTTTGGTATTTGCTTACCATTTCTTGGTTTGCAGATGCCACAATCATTACATGGCCCTCTTCTCCCTGTGTGTCTCTTTCTCCTCCTCTTATAAGGATGCCAGCCATATTGGAATGGGGCCCACTCTCATGACTTTATCTTAACTTGACTCCATCAGTGATGACCCTATTTACAAATAAGGTCACATTCTGAGAAACTGGAGGCTAGTACTTTCACAAATCTTTTTAGGGGACACAATTCAACCCCAAGCAGTGAACCTTTGGGTTGTTTTCACCTTTTGGCTATTGTGAATAACGCTGTTATAAACATTCATGTACAAGTTTTTGTGAACATATATTTTCATTTCACTTGGACACATACCTAGGAGTGGAATTGTTGTGTCATAAGCTAACTCTATGTTTAATCATTCAAGAAACTACCAGACTGTTTTCCACAGCAGCTGCACATATTACATTGCCACCAGCAGTTTCTGAGGGTCCCATTCTCTCTCTATCCTTGCCAACGCTTGTTATTATTGTCATATCACTTTTGAATCTACTCACCCTAGTGGGTGGGAAGTGGCATCTCATTGTGGTTTTGATTTGCATTTTCCCTAATAGCTAATAATATCTAGGGTTTTTTTCATTTGACTATTGGCCATTTTATTTCTGTTTTTTTTTTTGAGAAATATCTGTTCAGATACTTTGCTTATTTTTTAAATTTTTGCTCATTTTTTTTATTTTTTTATTTCAGAATATTATAGGGGTACAGATGTTTAGGTTACGTATGTTGCCCTTGCCCCCCCCCAAGTCCAAGTTTCAGGTGTGTCCATCCCTTGGATGGTGCGAATTGCACTTTTTGTGTATGCATATACCCGTCCCCTCCTCCCCCCTCCCCCATCCCCCCTGGCCAACATCCAATAGATGTTATTCTTAGATGTGCACTTATGTGTTGATCAGTTAATATCAATTTGATGGTGAGTACATGTGGTGCTTGTTTTTCCATTAATAAAGATACATTTATTTCTTACAGTTCTGCACGCTGGAAAATCCCAGATCAAGTCACTGGCAGACTTTTTGTCTGGTGAGGACCTGATTCCTGGTTCATAGTCTTTTCACTATGTCCTCACATAGTGGAGGAATCAGGGAGCTCTCTGGGGCTTCTTTTGTTTGTTTATTTATTTATTTATTTATTTATTTATTTAGGAGACAGAGTCTTGCTCTGTTTCCTGAGCTGGAGTGCCGTGAAGTTAGCCTAGCTCATAGCAACCTCAAACACTTCAGCTTAAGCGATACTCCTGCCTCAGCCTCCCGAGTAGCTGGGACTACAGCCATGTGCCACCATGCCCTTTCTATATATTTTTAGTTGTCCAGCTAATTTCTTCCTATTTTCAGTAGAAACCGGGTCTCGCTCTTGCTCAGGCTGGTCTCAAACTCCAGACCTCGAGCGATCCTCCTGCCTTGGCCTCCCACAGTGCTAGGATTACAGTCATGAACCACTGTGCCCGGCCTCTGGGACTTCTTTATAAGGGTACTAATCTCATTCATGAGGACTCTACCTTCATTGCCTAATCACCTCCCAAAGACCCGACCTCCAAATACGATCACATTGAGGATTACATCTACAACATATGGATTTTGGCAGGAAATACAGATTCAATCTATAGTTGTTTCTTGTTATTCCTGTTTCTTTCCTAATTGTCCTTTCACTTCCTTTAGTTCAATTTATTCCTTTTTGAGGTGATGCTGTTGTCTTAATTTCATTTTCAGATTTTTCATTGCAAGTGTAAAAATAGATTTTGTATATTGATCTGTTTCTTTCAACTTATTTATTAGTTCTGATACATTTTGTGGTTTCCTTAGGATTTATTTCTCACAGTTCTGGAGGCTAGAAAGTCCAATTATGTCATCTGCAACTAAAGATAGTTTTGCTTCTTCCTTCCCAATCTGTATGCTTTCAATTCCTGTTCCTTGCCTAACTGTCCAGTAAAAATGTTAAGTAAAAGTGTCAAGAGTGGACATCTTCATCTTGTTTCTCATCTTAGTGGATAGCATCCACTCTTTCACCAATGGGTTTCATCTATGGAATTTTCGAAGAGTCCCTTTATCAGGTTCAGGTAATACCCTTCTTTTTAAAATTTCTTTTGTGATGGAGACTCACTATGTTGCCCAGCTGCTCTCGACTTCCTGGGCTCAAGCGATCCTCCCACCTCAGCCTCCCAAGTAGCTGGAACTACAGGTATGTGGTGTGCCAACACACACAGCTACCTTTCTGTTCCTAGTTTGTTGAATGTTTTCATAAATGAGTGTTAGATTTCATCAAATGCATTTTCTATGTCTATTGAAATAATAATGTGGTTTTTGTTTTTCAGTCTTTTGACATGATGTTACATTGACTTTCGGAATTTGAACCAGCCTTACATTCCTGGGATAAATCCCCCTTGATCACAGTATATAATTCTGAATTATATGTTGCTGGATTCTGCCAGTATTTTGTCGTGTATTTTAGCATCTATATTCATAAGAGATGTTGGACTGTAGTTTTTCTTTTTTGTGATGTCTTTGTCTAGTTTTTTTTTTTTTTTTTTTTTTTTTTTTGAGACAGAGTCTCACTCTTTTTGCCCGGCTTAGCATTTCTTGGTTTGCAGATGCCACAATCATTACATGGCCCTCTTCTCCCTGTGTGTCTCTTTCTCCTCCTCTTATAAGGATGCCAGCCATATTGGAATGGGGCCCACTCTCATGACTTTATCTTAACTTGACTCCATCAGTGATGACCCTATTTACAAATAAGGTCACATTCTGAGAAACTGGAGGCTAGTACTTTCACAAATCTTTTTAGGGGACACAATTCAACCCCAAGCAGTGAACCTTTGGGTTGTTTTCACCTTTTGGCTATTGTGAATAACGCTGTTATAAACATTCATGTACAAGTTTTTGTGAACATATATTTTCATTTCACTTGGACACATACCTAGGAGTGGAATTGTTGTGTCATAAGCTAACTCTATGTTTAATCATTCAAGAAACTACCAGACTGTTTTCCACAGCAGCTGCACATATTACATTGCCACCAGCAGTTTCTGAGGGTCCCATTCTCTCTCTATCCTTGCCAACGCTTGTTATTATTGTCATATCACTTTTGAATCTACTCACCCTAGTGGGTGGGAAGTGGCATCTCATTGTGGTTTTGATTTGCATTTTCCCTAATAGCTAATAATATCTAGGGTTTTTTTCATTTGACTATTGGCCATTTTATTTCTGTTTTTTTTTTTGAGAAATATCTGTTC
>NW_012151174.1:607684-621161 GCF_000956105.1 Propithecus coquereli
TTTTGTGTTTTTTTTGATAGAGGCCAATCTCACTGGGGTTAGGTGTAGTTTCTATTTTTTTGTGGAAGTTTTTCCTTTTCATCTATAGTATCTAATGTGTTGGTGTAAAATCGTTTACGCTATTCCTTTATAATCCTTTTTATTTCTCTAAGCTTGGTTGGAATGTCTCCATTTTCCTTTCTAATTCTACTAACGAATCCTCTCAATTTTTGTTAGTTAAAAGCTAAAGGTTTGTCAATTTCGTTGGTCTTTTCAAAGAACCAGCTTTTTGTTTCATTGATTTTCTTTATTACATTTTCTATTCTCTGTTTATTAATTTTTACTCTAATCTCCATTATTTCCTTACTTCTGCTTCTGTTAGGATTAATTTGCTCTTCTTTTGACATAAAGTCAAAAGATTGTAAGTCAACCCATCATAACTTGGGGACCATCTGTAGTATATTTTTTATATGTTTTAGGCCCAACAATAGACTGTGTATGTAAATTTTATACAGTTGATGTTCAAATAAGTCAGAAGGAAAATAAATATACATCTATAGTGTCTTTTACTATTATGTCATTACCATTCTGGTGCTCTTTGTTTTTTCACATGGATTTAAATTACCATGTGGGGTCACTTGCTTTCAGCCTGAAGAACTTCCTTTAGTTTTTCTAGTAAGGTGGGTCTGTTAGCAACAAATTGCAAAACGAGGAAATTCCTGGACATGTAAAACTACCAAGATTGAATGAGAAAGACATACATAGAAAACATGAAGAGACAAATACAGGTAACAACATTGAATCAGTAATGTGTCCCAAGAAAGAAAAGCCCAGAGACAAATATCTTTCTTACTTAATTCTACCAAACTTATAAAGAAGAACTAACACCAATTTTTTTCAAACTATTGAAAAAAATTGAAAAGAAAGGAAACTTCCAAAATCACTCTATAATGCCAGTATTATCCAAATGACCTCACAAGGACACAACAAAAAAGAAAACTAAAGGCTAATATCACTGATAAACATAGATGCGAAAATCTTCAACAAAATACCAACAAACCAAATCCAAAACCACATCAAAAAGATAATACACCATGATCAAGTGGGATGCATCCCAGGATGCAAGGATGGTTCAACATAAACAAGTCAATAAATGTCATACACTGCATCAACAGAATGAAGGAAAAAATCTATATAATCATCATGGTAGACATAGAGTATTTGATAAAATTCAACATCCCTTCATGATAAAAAAAATACTCAACAAGTTAGGTATAGAAGAAACATACAAAAACATAATAAAGGCCATATATGATAAACTCAAAAATAACATCACACTGAACGGGGAAAAGATGAAAGCCTTTCCTCTGATATCCAGAACAAGACAAGATGCCCACATTCCACATAGTACTAGAAGTACTAGCCAGACCACTCAGGCAAAAGAAAAAAATAAAAGGCATCCAAATTGGAAAAGAGAAAGTCCAATTGTCCCTCTTTGTGGATGATAAGATCCGATATATAGAAAATTCTGGACTCCGTCAAAAAAAAATCACTTAAAACTGTTAAACAAATTCAGTGAAGTTGCAGGATACACAATCAACATACAAAATCAGTAACAGCATTGATATATACTGGTAATGAAATAGCTGAAAAGGAAATGAAGAAAGCAATCCCACTTAAAATAACTATAAGAACATACCTAGGTTTTAATCAAGGAGGTGAAAGCCTTTTACAATGAAAACTACAAAATGCTGATGAGGGAAATTGAAGAGGACACAACTATATGGAAAGACATCCCATGATCATGGATCAGAAAAATTAATACTGTTGCAATGACCATACTACCCAAGCAAGGGACAGAAGAGTGTGCTCGGTTGGTGTGACATCCTGCCTGCTGGCAGAGGCCTGGGACAAATTGGGGAATAGGGAAGGGTGGAAAGCAGTGAGGCCTGTGCCAGCCAGTGGGATTGCAAGTCTCAGAGAGCCCCACCTCTGCATGCAGATTTTGTGGTTGAGTGGGGCCCCGTCAGCCCCTCCCTGGCAGCTTGGCCCAGAGGTGGAGAGTGGAACCTTGACCACTGCTGAAGCACATCCCTTGCCAGCATTCATGGAGCTTGAGGGCAGTCTCACCTAACCCAGCCCTGCACAGACTCACTCCCCCACCTGCCTCTGCTATGGTGGAGAATACTTACCTGGAAGTTCTAGGGTGCCACCCACTACCTGGGGCATTAGAATGCTTCTCCCGAGGAAACAGAATATAGAAAACAGGACCCAAAAATAGCATTGTAGATTGTTCCTTCTGGCAGGCGCCACCTACTGACAGGGAGGTCAATTTGCATGCCCTTTTTACTGGGTTTACGGACTCAACATACAGGTTGTGGTTGATTTTCACCCACAGGCACCACCTACAGACTCAGAGATTAAAAACCGGGCATGTCATTATCTAAACAAAAGAAAATTCAAAAGTAAGAAGCAACACCTGCTCCAGATGAGAAGGAATCAGCGAAAGAACTCCAGAAGTATGAAGAATCAAAGTGAAAGGACAGCCCCAAAAGGGAACACCAGTTCTCTAACAATGGATACCTAAGGTCAATTTCTTATGCACAGCTCCAGTGGGGACGGCTTGGCTGTGCTGAGGAAGGCATGGGGAGGGACGTTCCCAAAACACCCTCTCTCCTTCCCCCACTTCCCCAAAGGAAAAGCTTTTGCAACTTTAGACCAGAGAATGTAAAAGCCAGGAGGGGATTAGAGACCATCTCACCCATCCCCTTCATCCTACAGATTAATGATAAGAGCAGCTAATATTCATCAAGCACTTAATGCCATGTACCTCGCATCCGTCAGCCCACACACTCCTCACCTAAACAGCTCTAGAGCAGGTGTCCTATAAGGCTCAGAGAGGTTAAGTCAGCTGTTCAGGGTCACGCAACCAGGAAGGCACAAGGTTAGGATTCCAATGCATGCCTTAACCTTGCTCTTAACCACTGTTTCAACTGTCCAGAAAGAGAAACTGAGGCCCAGCAAGGGAAGCTATTTTCCTGGGTTCACTCTGGAAGCCTGTGCCCAAGCCACTGACCACTGGAGTGTATCCCTCTCATGTGACTTCAGACACGGATCTCTCACGCCTCACTCCATGATAATAAGATCAAATTCACTGACTTCTCAATCTCCTAGTTTTCCCAGTCTCACTGCTGCCACCCACTTCCGGGTCAGCTCATGGTAGCCTTTCTCAACACTCAGTGTACTTCCTGGAGCCAACCCCAATGAGAAAAAAACAAACTCCCCAAGTTTCTACCTCCCCGATTTTTAAGAAACAAAGGGGAAGAGGAGGGGCGCAGGCTTGCAGCCAGCTCAGGTGCAGGTTGGTGATGAGGATTAAGGGGCCTATTACCTGCCAAGCTGGTGTTAATCCTCTTCCCACCTCTTCCCCCTCCAAAACCAACAAACAACTTTCCTCTCTTTGTTTTTTCTCTGCCCTTTATTCCCTCCTCACAGGTTGAACACTCTGAGCAGGATGCCAGCCCTGGGAGTGCCAACCTCAACCACTGTGACTTGTCCCAAGTTCAAGGCCCTGAGGCTGGGTGCAACCTGGACAGTCCAACCGTCACAGCCTGCCCAATGCCCATCTGGAGCGCCTCTCAGGGTCTAGCTGAGGTGAAATTCAGGCCCACGTAGGACCAACCTCAACACCAACCTAATGCTAATGTCACAGCCTGCTGGGACCAAACTCACACCCCATATGGTGCCACTCTTACGCCCTCCTGAAGTCAACCTCCTAGGCCAACCCTCAGAGCCCTCTTTGCACCGGAGGTGACTCTACTAATATTCTCCTTGAATCAAGTTCAGTGTCAATTTGTTTCCCATCCTAGCACACACCTGGGGAAATCTCAATGTCAACATGATGCCCCTTCCTCGCTGGCCTGCCTGGTGCTGACATCAGAACTTGCTTGTGTCATCCCTGTGTCCACTGTTGATGCCAATCTCAGCACCTGCTGCTAATCTTGGTCTCCACTTTACTCCCAGGATGAACGAGGCCAGTCAATGATGGGAGACAAGGAGAGAGTTCATATCCCAGCTCCTTCACCTACTGCCTGTGTGAGCTCAAACAAGTCGCTTTATAGAGTCTTGGTCTGCTCATCTTTCAAATGAGGATGATGATGAACCAACCTCATTGTTAGGAAGCTGAAGTGAGATCATTCACATAAAGGCTTAATCTTCCTGGATGACAAGTGCTCACCAAAGGGTAACCGTCCTTATTGTTAAGGAAGCATTTCCCCGAGGGAAGGACAGTAGGGCCAGTCATCCTTTCTCTCCTCCCACCCATCCCATGGTTCACCTCTGTTCCCAATACTGCGGTTTACCCAAATCTCCTCTGCTATAGTTCCCTCTGCCTACTAATAGTATCCCCTGACAAACCAGGAATTACCCTTAAAGGAACCTTGAAACACCCTCACATATGACCATCTCTTCGCAAAGCCCCCCTTTCCACTGGTGGGGAAACCAAATGCAGAACGTGGAAACTAAGAATGTCGAGTAGAGGAGGTAGGAGTTCAAGGCCTTTGGCTTATGGGTGACTCACACGTGTGCCCCCTGCCCATTCTCTGCTTTCTGTCCTCCATATAAACATATATAAAATGGTGAACATTAATAATAACAATAACAATAATAATAGAAATGATATGATCCATCTACTGGGCTTCCCTATGGACCTAAGCGAGTGGGGCTATTGCTAAATTATAACCCTTGGGATATGAGGGATTTCTCCACTATATTGTTGGTCATTATTACTATTTTGCAAGACTCCTGCCCAGACTCCCTGTCAACTGAGATGCTGAGTTACTCTTATCCAGGTCTGTGGAAATTTCCACTGCAATGTGGTTCTGGTCTTCTACCCCTTTCCTGACCAGAGATGGGCTCGATGCACCTATCCTGGCCTTTGAGGTTACAGTGAGGATTCCGGACGGCAAGAGACAGAACTGGGCCAAAGCAAAAGCAAGTCAACACCTGGGGTCAAGTGCCAACCCCAGGATCCTGCTGGGCTCTCTATACACTTCTCCTCCCAGGAACTCCACATCCACAGCCCTGGGGCCTTCCTTGCCCCAAGACACAAATGCATGTCCCTGGAATCTCCCCTTCCGAGACCCTTAAACCTACATCCCGGAAGTACACTGCCATACTTCCTCTCTCACCCCAATAAAATCCAGGCCTGTGGACTTTCCTCTCCTGAAACCCCAAAATCCACAGCTTTGGGTCCCTCCTGACTCTGAGACCCCAAATCCAAAGCTCAGGCACTGCCCTATGCAAATCTTCCAAAGCCTTCACTTCTGCATTTATCCACTGCCCCTTCCTAAATCCAGACCCTTGGAGTACCCCCTCCTCAGGTGCCACAATATAGTGTGGAGGCCAATTCCTTGTTAATCTGCCCTGAGATGCCTTGTCTCCTCCCTCCTCGCTGTGTCCCAGGCTAGGAGGGGTGCATGGTGTAGGGCTTACGGGGTGAAATGACACAGTTGCATAATCAACCGAAGTCCACCCTTCTCTTTCCGGTAGCATAAAGGCAAAGCACCCCAGCCATTGCCATCTGACTATCACTCTCACTGCCACCATGCTCGCCTCCGGGCTGCTTCTGGTGGCCTTGCTGGCTGCCTGACTGCGATGGTATTGCTGCCTGTCTGGCAGCAGAGGAAGATCTGGGGGAAGCTTCTCCAGGACCTACCCCACTGCCCTTCCTTGGGAACTACCTGCAGCTGAACACAGAGCAGATATACGACTCCCTCATGAAGGTGTCACAAGGCAGGGACATGGGTGGAAGGGGATGGGGGGCTTCTCAGTATGGCTGTGGCTTCAAAGCAAGGGTTTGACCAGGTTGGACCAGAGGTTTAAGAAAGGGAAGTTTTGAAGGTTCAGCCTCAGAGTGCCAGCCAGGAAAGACCAGGGCTTGACACGCCCAGTCCCCTGACCGGGGAAATGCATCCCAGTAGGTGATGTCTCGGTGCTGGGCCCATTCAGAGCAGAGGCTGCTCCTGTAACCACTCCCACCCACATCCACCAGATCAGTGAGCGCTATGGGCCCGTGTTCACCGTTCACCTGGGGCCCCGGCGGGTCGTGGTGCTGTGCGGATATGATGCCGTAAAGGAGGCCCTGGTGGACCAGGCTGAGGAATTCAGTGGGCGAGGCGAGCAGGCCACCTTCGACCGGCTCTTCAAAGGCTATGGTAAGAGGGACACTGGATGGAGGAATGTGGTCAGGCAGACTGCATGGCCTCAGTTTCCCCACTCACCTGCCCACTAGAGCCTGTGGCAAAGCCCTTAGTCTGCTGTCTCCTCATAAACGATCATTGTTGTCTCTGTCACTCACCTGTCTCAGTGTCCACGTCCCGATTTCTCCCTGCCTCTCTCTGCCCCTGTCTCCCTGTCCTCTCACAGATGTCCCTTCCTTCCCCTACGCCTCCATCTCCTACAACCTTTGGGGATTTCTTTTTTCAAACCCTTGTCCTCTATCTCTGTTTGTCTTTTTGTCATTCTCAGCTTCTGTGCTTCTCCACGTTTCTGTCTCTCCTCCTGCCCTCCCTTTCTCCTTCCTCTGTCTTACAATCTCACTTGATTCCTGCTTCGAAATCCCCATGCCTCCACCTCCTGGTAACGATCTCTTGTCTTTCCAGCGCCTCTCTGTTTCTCCCTAGTTTTCTCTCTTCTCCAGCTCACTTTTAGAATCCTTCACCATTTTTACTTCCACCTCCCAGATCTCCACATATCTCACCTCCTCTCCCTCCGTCCTCCACCCTCTTTCTATCCTTCTCCCTCCTTCCTGTCCTCCTCCATTGAGTGTCCCCATCCCTGTCTGTGCATCTGTCTTGCCTCGGCCTCTGCCTTCTGATTTTCTTCCCTCGCTCCCTGTCTCTCTGCACAACCCCACAGCCACCCTGCCCTTCGAAGCCCCTTGGAACTGTTGGAACTGGTCTGGGGCCTGCCCCGGCCGCTCTCTGACCTCCTGCACCCCTGCGCTCACCTTCCAGGTGTGGCGTTCAGCAATGACCAGCACGCCAAGCAGCTGTGGTGCTTCTGCATCACCACGCTGCGGGACTTTGGCGTGGGCAAGCGAGGCATTGAGGAGAGCATCCAGGAGGAGGCGGGCTTCCTCACTGAGGCATTCAGAGGCACGCGCGGTGAGCAGAAGGGACCCCAGAGTACTAAGGGACGAGAAGGAAAACGCCAGGAACCTCGCGTTCTGGCCGGGCATGGGGACTAGGTTGGGGAAAGGCTTCTGTGTTTCCTGCTCTGGATTCTGGAGCTGGGAACTTGGCCCATCACAGCAGTTCCCTTCTCAGACTGGCATCAGCCCACCAAGTTCACTCTCTCCCTCCAATTCCCATCTCTCCCTCAACCCCCCCCACCCCGCAGGCGCCATCATCGATCCCACCTTCTTCCTGAGCCGAACAGTCTCCGATGTCATCAAGCCCATTGTCTTTGGGGACCGCTTTGACTATGAGAACAAAGAGCTGCTGTCACTGCTGCGTATGATGAAGGGCAGCCTTGCGTTCACAGCTACATCCACAGGACAGGTAAACTGTCCTGACAGTGTCCCCTCAAGGTCAGCCCCCAATCTTCAGAACTGAACAGTTACATCACAGCCCAGCATGGGTGCCCACTACTCAGTCTGCAAGAACACCTGAATATATCAACACATGTTACCCCCAAAAAACAAAGTCTGCAAGCATAATACATACCTTAAACTTCGTCTCTCACCTGGGCAGGTATTCTCATCCCAAGTTACCTTATTATCTAACAGCAGATGCTCCCTATTCAGTCCTTCTGAAAATCTTAATGCATGGAAAAGTGACCACCTTAACCAACCTCATGAATACCTGAACACCTAGTGCTACCAAATCCAGAACACTAAAATCATTTCACATCTACACGGGTTTCCAAAACCAGCCCACTGGAACATCTAGACAAGTGCCCTCTACTCGACCCACCTAAGTACCTGAACACCTGGACAGGTACCATAACCAACACCCCTAAACACTTAAATATCTGGACAGATTGCTTCCCGAACACCCAAATAAGTGTTTCCCACTGCACCTGCCCAAACACCTTACAGAGGTGAATGCTTAAACACCTGAACAGGTATCCCCTCCCACTTGAACATCTGAACACCAACCCCACTTTAATACCTGAACTCCTGTACAAAAGCCACCAATGTAGATCCAATAATTATCTGGATACCTGTTTCTAACCAAGCCCCCCTGAATGCCTAAACACCTAGGCAGGTGACCTGTCCACCATACCAGTCCTACCTCAAGAGGTATACACCTTCGAACTCAACCTCATATGAATATGTGAACACCTAGATGTGTGCCCCAATCCAGCCTCACTTAAATATCTAAAACCTAGACATGTGACCCAATCATCTCACCTAACAGTGAGAGTTAGGTGAGACAGTGGCTATGACACATAACCCATATGAAGACTCATATATATGTTCCCATCCAGACCCACCTACATTCCTAGAAATTTGCACAGGTGCCTTTAACCCAGTGCCTTCATTGCCCTGAGACAGGTTCCATTTCCTTCACATCCTACCCACTGACTGCTGTCTTTCCTTTCCCTTCCTCTCTCCCCACCCCTAGCTCTATGAGATGTTCTATTCAGTGATGAACCACCTGCCAGGACCACAGCAACAGGTCTTTAAGGAGCTGCAAGGGCTGGAAGACTTCATAGCCAAGAAGGTGGAGCACAACCAGCGCACACTGGATCCCAACTCCCCACGGGACTTCATCGACTCCTTTCTCATCCGCATGCAGGAGGTACACCCCAGCAGCCAGTGTGGGGAGGTCCAAAGTCCAGCAGTGGGAAATAAGACTGGGGAGACGGGGAAACAACAGAGACCCATCCAAATAAGCCCCATCGTAACAATCTTCACAATCCCCGCGGTTACAGTAACCATCGCTGTTCCATCTTCTGAGCCCTTGCCCACAAGCAGAACTTGTGCATGTGAATCACAGTAGCAAGCGCTTCTAGGGCACTACTATGCACCAGGCACTGCGTTAAGTGCTTTAAGATATTCACCTGTTTCTCACTCACAGCAGCTCTTGAAAGAGGTTCTATCATGTCCCAATTTTACAAATGAGGTAACGGGCTGAGAGAGTGTAAGTGGCTTATTTGAGGTCACACAGTGAGGAGAGAGACCCTGGTCTCTCTGACTCTAAGCCTGGTGCTTTTAGCCACCACGCTCTCTCAACTTTCATACCCTGGTTACAGATACACCCGTGGAGACAGGTGACCTGGCTTTGCTGTGTGACATTGGAGGAACCCTACCTCCTTCTACATGTCAGTCTCCAATCTGCGAAGAAAGGTGGGAGGGCTTTATGGAGTCTGAAGTTCAGGGTTAAAGGATCAAGGGAAGGGATTCCTCCCTAGTAAGCTCCAAGGTTTAGGGAAGAAATAGGAAGCTGTTGCTGGAAACTCTGTGTGTGCATGTCAGAAAATCTATCTCTTTTTAACTCTCTCTCACTCACTCTATCCTGCCATCTCTGTCCTTCTTTCTCCTGCTGTCTTTATCCCTCTCTTTCTAAATATTCCTACCATGTAAAAAGTACAGCCTAGCCGGGTGCAGGAGGCATCGCTTGAGCCCAGGAGTTTAAATCTGGCTTGGGAAACATAATGAGACATTGTCTCTGTTAAAAAAAGAAAAGTGACAACTAAACTGATAATTAAAGGTCAGATAGCCAGGCAAAGAACATGACCATTTTGGACAGAGCCAGCAGCTGGGGCAAAGGCTGAAAACTGGAGAGAGCCTGGAGGATGTGGGGTCCCTTTCACTCCCTTGATCTGTATCTAAGAGAGGTAGGTCCATAGAAAAAGCACCAGAAGGGTCCCCAGGGCATGGGGACTAAGCTCAGCCTAAAGCTCTCTCCCCCTGCAGGAGAAGAAGAACCCAAACACGGCGTTCTGCATGAAGAACCTGGTGCTGACCACGCTGAACCTCTTCTTCGCGGGCACCGAGACCTTCAGCATGACCCTACGCTATGGCTTCCTGCTGCTCATGAAACACCCAGATGTGGAGGGTAAGGCTAGAGGGGGAGGAAAGTAGAGGACCACAGATCCCCAAAACTGCTCTGAGCCTGGCACAGTGTCCCCACCCCTCCCAGATCCCTGGACCCTCAGACACACCTTGCTCTCTAGAGACAGGGCAATAGTCAGCTGATAGGCATCAGCTGAGTCTCACTAGCCGCTAGAATTGCTACTAATTGGTAAATCACTCCAGTGCTAAGTCCTCTGAGTGATCACTGCCTGCTCCTCCAGATCATCACCTAAGATTCCTATTTTGCATGTACCCCATGATTTTGGCATGACTGGGTTAACAGTACCTTGCTCCAAAATGCATATGACCAAGGTCTATTTTGAATGCTCTACATTCATGGCATGCATAGATCCATGTAATCCATCACATTTTACCTATTTGGACTATCCTTCCCTGCTCTGACACCCCTGGACACCTAAGCACATTCCTCCTCCTCCCCCAGCCAAGGTCCATGAGGAGATTGACCGGGTGATTGGCAAGAACCAGCATCCCAGGTATCAGGACCAGGCCAAAATGTCTTACACGGAGGCAGTGATCCACGAAATCTAAAGATTTGGAGACCTAAGCCCCATGGGCCTGGCCTGCAGGGTCACCAAGAACACCAAATTTCAGGACATCTTCCTCCCCAAAGTACTGTCCCACATAGTCTAGAGGGACCTCCAACCCACTCCCTGTGGCCTCAGCACCCCATCCCCATGAGAAGTTCTCCAACCCCTGTTCCAGTCCCTCCATCAAAGTCTTCCCCAACCATCATGTCCTTTCAACATTCCCACTCAGAGGCTCCTGAATCCCATGTCTCCCCCAGACTTTTTGCCTCAGAGGAATCAACCCCATGTCCCCAAACTTCCTGTCTTAGGGACATGAACCTTATTTGCCCAAAAGCCCCTCCCTTAGAGGACCCCAGCTCCCATCCCTCCCATTTCTCTTCCCCTTGGGCACCCAAACTCCCTCCTTTGTCCCCTATATACTTTCAGCACACCAATCCCTCAACCCGCCTTAACAAATACACCTTCCTCCTCCCTACTAGGGCACCGAAGTGTTCCCTATGCTGGGCTCTGTGCTCGCAGACTCCAAGTTCTTCTCCAAACCCCGAGATTTTAATCCCCAGCATTTCCTGGATGAGAAGGGGCAGTTTAAGAAGAGTGACACTTTTGTGCCCTTCTCCATTGGTAAGAGATGCAGGCCACTGTTCACACCAACAGGGGCCTCCCTCGCCCCCTCACTGAGCTGTAGCCTCGAATCTTTCTCCAGCCTGGACACTTCTCTTAGAATCTACCCTTGAGCCAACCAGCTGATGCTCCCATAACTACCAAGCACCAAGTACCTGCACCCAGGCAAAAGGGAAGGTATGGGGAAAATCAAGGCCCATAGTAAATGAGAGTTGTCCAAGATCATGCTGAAAATTTTTCAGATCTCTGGAAAGGAGATGACAGCACAACAGCCACATTTGAGAGTGTATTTGGCAGCAAAGGCCATCTAAACCTCCCAATGCTGCAGCCTGGCATAGATCACCCCATGTCATGTACAAAGGAAACAGGCTGAGAGAGGTTTAGAGCCTCCTCTGAAACTCTCCCTGGGAGAACGCCACTGGAGGTTAGTAGTGGGGTGAGGAGGCAGTGAGAGTGGGCTTCGCCTCTTCCCCTCCCACGTCTCCTCTTCAGGAAAACGGTCCTGTTTAGGAGAAGGCCTGGCTTGAATAGAGCTCTTTCTCTTCCTCACAACCATCATGCAGAACTTCTGCTTCAAGTCCCTGTAGTCGCCTGAGGACATCGAGGTATCCCCCAAGCACGTGGGCTTAACTAGGATCCCACCATACTATACCATGAGCTTCCTGCCTCGCTGAGGGAGGGCTGTGTGGGGGCGGGGCTCATGGGCAGGCCTAAAGGAAGGGGTGGGGCAGGGGAGGGAAGGGGTAAGGCAGGGGCGGGGGTAGTAGGAGGGGCGGGGTCATGGAAAGGCGGCTGGGGAAAGGAAGGCCAGGTGGATTGAAGGAGGAAGGGATACGGAACGGAGTCATTTCACCCTGATAGATGCTTCAGTGCTGGGATCAGAGGAAGGGAAGACTTACAGTGTGATACCAATGATAATAATAGCAGGTTCTCCGTGTAAGCTCCGTGCTAAAGGTGTTACACGTTCACTTCGCTAAATGCTCACAAACGTAGGCGAAGGGGAACAGTGTTCATGCCCATTTTACACATGACAAAGCTGAGGCTCAGAGGTCTCACGGAATAGAAGTGCCCAGGAAGTCCTTGAACACAGATCTGTGCCCACAGCTCTTTGGGCAGATTAGGAAAAGGCACCCTTTTCTCAAGTTAACAACTTGGTATATTATCACACAACCTGAAAAGTCCCGTCCCTCGCCCACATTCTTGTCCACTCATTTTTGAGTCACAAATTCATTATCTTTTATCATCAGCCTTGAACATCAGAGAGAGCATTGTCTGTGCCCCTACCAGGTAAGGCCATTGGGTCCCATTCAGAGTCATTCCAGGGACAGGAATTATATCTCTTAATGAAAGGGGTGATGGAGAGAAACACTTTCAGGGAATGCTGGGAGAACTTTGGATTAGGACATGGCCATGTGTATGTGTGTGACTTTGCATGTGGGCATGGAAGTATATATTCATGTTCTCCTGAGTGTACACATATGCAGAAAATGAGCACATTTTCTGCTATGTGTTTCTGAATGCGGGGCTCTCACTGATGGATGTGGGGACACAGCTAACAGTTTCAGAATCACCTGTCTACTGTCAAACAAGGTAGCGTATGTCCCCTTAGAAGCTTTCACAAAAAAAGTAACTCAAAATGTATTGTAGACCTAAAGGTAAAATATAAAACCTCTAAATGATGACAGGAGAAAATTGAGGTAATTTTGGATGTGGTGACGATTTGTTAGATACAATACTCAAAGCAGGGTGTATGAGAGAAACACTAAGTCCTATTTCATCCAAATTAAATAACTTCTCTTCTGCAAAAGACATTGTCCAGACAATGAAAATACAAGCCACAGAGGGGGGACAATATTTGCAAGGCACATTTCTGATAAAGAACTTGTATTCCAAGTATACAAAGAACAGTTAAAATTCAACAATAGAATAAAAACAACCAAATTTAAAAATGAACAGACACCTCACCAAAGAAGATATACACATAGCAAGTAAGCATACGAAAAGATGCTCCATGTCATATGTCACTAGAAATTTCAAACTAAAATAATAAAGAGATAACTGGTACGCACACCTATTAGAATGGCTAAAATCCAAACAATGACAACACCAAATTCTAACAAGGAAGTGAAGCAACAGGAATGCTCATTCATTGCTGGCAGGAATGCAAAATGGTACAGCCACTTTGGAAAACATATTGGCAGTTTCTTACAAAGCTAAACATATCCTTGCCAATGATCCAACTATC
>NW_012151174.1:621386-623931 GCF_000956105.1 Propithecus coquereli
AGTCCGAAAAGCCTATATATGATTCCAAATATATGATTCCAAATATAAGATATTCTGGAAAAGGCGTAAGTGTGAAGACAGGACAAAGACCAGTAGTTGCCTAGAATTGGGGGAGGAGGGAGGAAGGGAAAAGTAGGTGGAGCACATGGGATTTTTAGGGCAGAGAAAATATTTGGATCATACTGAAGTGGTAGAATTATGACATTATTTTCTTTTTCTGAGACAGAGTCTCACTCTGTCACCCAGGCTAGAGTTCAGTGGCATCGTTGTAACTTACAGCAACCTCGAACCCCACTCAAGCGATCCTCCTGCCTCAGTCTCCCAAGTAGCTGGGACTACAGGCCCAGGCCACCATGCCCGGCTAATTTTTATATTTTTTGTAGATATTGTAGATCTTGCTCTTGCTCAGGCTGGACTCAGACTCCTGGCCTCAAGCAATCCTTCAGCCTGAGCCTCCCAAAGTGTTTGGCTTATAGACATGAGTCATCCCTCCTGGCCTGAAATGATGTTTTGAAGTATATATACATTGTGAAATACTTTAGCTAATGTTTTTCACAAAAATTACCTTTTTATGTTAAAATATTCCTTAATGAGCCAGCAATTGTTTATGTGAAGGAGAGTTCTATAAGGGAAAAATTCATTTGTATAGACAATAGGTTTCTTGGGTCAAACTAAGATGACTGCCAGAGTGTTTTCTCTGGTCCAGCCCTCCAGCAAGCTGGCCTTCCCGGGAGGCACACTTAGGTAACCAAGGTGTTATCTCCTATGTGAATCCATGTGATCACGCTTTCACTTGGCATGTTGCCACTATTGTTCTGAGCCATATATAAGCACTTGCCATATTCTCGCTGTGTGCTGCATTCCCCCAACAATAAACAGTATGTCTTATCTGCACCCTGCTGCTCGTGTCTTCTTTCAATATCTGAAAACTATTCCGGTGCACTTGCTAGCCGAACAGCCCCCTCCCCACATTTGGCAAAGCCGGCAGGATTCAACTGGGGTAAGTGTCCCCTCCGCCCCAGTAGGGGAGGCTATGTGGCCTCCCACGGGCTTGTGGCACCCAGTGGCAGTGGTTCTCATGTCGTGGGCCCCTGCCACGGAGTGGGAGGTGGTGGAGTGTACGCCTGCCGCCCTGGAAAAGGCCTTGTGGGCCTTGGAAGAGTGACTGCAGCCTGGGGAGTGAGCGGTGGTTGGTCGGGTGGGCTGACTCTTCCTTACAGCCCTCCATGAGCAGCATGAGGGCACCCTGCGGAGAGAAACCCAGGTAAGAGAATTACCAGTGACAGAGGAAAACCTGGAAGCCCTGGTGCAGGCTAACACACTAATGAGTGTTTTGGCCATGGACCCTGATGAAACCACAAGTACACAGGAGACTGAGGGCGGGGCCCCTCCCCTGCTGAGTGCCCCCTAGTTGTGAAACAGAGAATGGAGCATGTGCAACCCACGGGGACCCGGGGGTTGGCACATGGCATGCCTACGGTAAGGAAACATATCATTTACTCTGCTTACACGCCTGCAGAGCTGTGGGAACTGCGGGATCTGGGGAAACAGTGCAGACAACGCCCTGGGGAAGACTTGCCTGCCTGGTTGCTGCACTTATGGGGCGAAGGGATGAACAGCGTCCTGTATTCCCTGAGGGAGATGGAGCAACTGGCATCCATAACTATACGTCCTTCCCTGAGGCCGAGGCTACAGACAAGTAGTTGCGGGGGCGGGGGGGCGGCGACCACTCCTCACTTGAATGGCTCATGGATGCGGCCCACAGAGTATGGGAGGACTCCAGAGAACTACCCGAAGCCATGAGGAAGTGGACTTCACACGTTGGTGATGTGCGCTGACTGGACCTAATGGGCGGGAAGGAGTAAGTTCCTCAGGTGCCTTATTAAATAGAACTCTAGGAATGCAGAGACTGGGTCCAGTTTGACCGATGTCCTCTGGCTCCCATCTGTCGCCAACACCACTGTGAGCCTGCACCCACCCAGCCTCTGGCAGGGTCAGTCCGTAGTTACCAACTATGGGATTGAACATGTCCATGTCCGCCTGTCTCAGCCTGGGCATGACTTTCCCCCGTGATGCAGCAACTTTCTTGCAATGTTGAGCAAACCCTTTGCTGGACCCAGGACCCTGACCGGGTTTGACCCAGGAGGAGGGGACAGATAATCCTGATGTTTTTGATGGGTAGGGCCTGTACTTTGATGTTCTTGGAGAGCTGCCGAGGACTCTCCTGAACTTAGGATGTGGCTCTTGCTGTGCTGTGTGATCTGGCACAAAGCTTTGGTCCTCCTCCAGCCCAAGGGGAAGCACTGATAAGAGGGCATGGAGTGCTTTACCCTCAGTAACTCAGCCCTCACCCTTTGAGGTAGGTTTTGTTGTCATCCCCTTTTATAGATCCAGAGAGTGAAACACACAGAGGTTGAGAGTCTTACCCAAGGTCACACAGTGGGCTACATTGTCCAATATGGTAGCCACTTGCTGCACATGACCTTTAAGTTCTTGAAATGTAGAGTGACAAATTAAAATTAAAATCTAATTTAAGTTTAAAAGT
>NW_012151174.1:624775-643128 GCF_000956105.1 Propithecus coquereli
TGAGAAACAATTATATTTTCCAAACAAGATGGTTGTGGGTCTCCTATATTTCCTCTGAGTTCTGCTTGTAAATTGGCCTTTTCCTTTCTGAGTTTGTCTGTTTCTTGTACTATATTATCTTATGCAGCTATTAACACATTGACTGCCACACTAGAAAAATATGTTTTTCCTTGGACCCTTGGTGTTTTATCACAAAAATAGAATAAAGACTTCCAAACAAAACAATCCATTATAATTTCATTAAAAATTTGTTATTTTTTTATTGTTTTCTGAGTATGAGTTATATGCAACTTGAAAAATAGTTTGGTGACTCCCAAGGTAAAGGGATGTGTGAGTTACACATGCTTCATGAGGCCCCAGGGTCAAAACCAGCGTGAGTTAAATACAACTCTCATGGCAGTTAATGTGTTAAGAGCCAGCTGGCACTTTCAACCCTGGAATATCTCTTTGCTCAAACCCAAAGTTTATTAGGTAAAGTTTCTACCTTCAACGTAACCAAATACGTTGCCACTACGTAACATAGATCACCCTTTTCCATCCTTCAGTAGTTGGTTGCCTTGATACTTTTCACCCCCACTAACAATTTCTCTCTGCCCTCTTCCAGGTCGCCAAACCAGAAGCACATAGTTTTGTTATGGCAGTACTCTACATCTGGGTACTAATTTATGTATCAGTTTTTAGCTATCTATTGTCACAATAATGCTGCAGATATACAACCACAAATCCTCAGTGACAAATAGCAATACTAGTTTATTGTCCATGTGTCTGGTGTAGCTTGCTAAGTGCCTCTGCTAATTTTTGCTTAATTTTTCATATGTTTGAGCGTAAACTGGCTGATGGCTTATCTAGGATGGCCAGAGCTGGCATGACTGGAGTGACTTTGCTCTGCTCCGTGCATCTCTCCTCCTCCAGAGGATGAGTGAAAAATGTTCTCATGACAAAGTAAAGTTGCAAGAGGACACGTGGAAGTGCACAAGCCTCTGCTTGTTTCATATTTGCTGTTTATCTTTTGCTAAACTTCTGTGTGCATTTCTTTTAGGTATATACATAGTAGTGAAATTTCCTGCAATTACCTTTAAATGTATCAGCACACCTTACTAAACAAAATCTAAAGTTAGTAATCATCTCTACTCTCTTCCCTAGTAATATAAGGAATGTAGAACACTTTGACTCTGAGCAATCTTATTTTGTTTTTGTAATTGTGAAGCCTTATTTATTTTATTTATACTTAAAATTATTTTTTATTTTTAATTGACAGATAATCGTACTTATTTGTGGGGTACAATGTGATGTTTCAATATATGTATACATTGCACAATGATCAAATTAGGGTAATTACCATATACATCATTTCAAACATTTATCATTTCTTTTTGGTGGGAATGTTCAACATCCTCTTTTAGCTATTTTACGATATACCTTATTGTTTGACTGTAGTCATCCTGCTGTGCAGTAAGTCACCAGAATTTATTCTTCTTTTCTAATTGTAACTTTGTACCCATTGACCAACCTCTCTTCATTCCCCCTCCACTCTCCACCCTTCCCCTCCCTAGTCTCTGGCAACCACTGTTCTATTTACTACTCTATGCGGTCTACTTTTTTAGATTCTGCACATGAGTGAGAACATTTAGTATTTTTCTGTCTGGCTGGCTTATTTCATATAACATAACGTCCTCCAGATTCATTCATGTCGTCGTGTTTAACAGGATTTCATTCTTTTTATGGCTGAATAGTATTGTACTGTGTATACATGCCACATTTTCTTTGTCCATTCATTTGTTGATAAACATTTAGGTTGATTCTATATCTTGGCTGTTGTGAATAGTGCTGCAATAAACATGGGAGTGTGGATATCTTGTTGACATACTGATTTCCTTTCCTTTGGATATATGCCTGGTGGTGGGATTGTTGGATCATTGGTATTTCTATTTTAAATTTTTTAGGAACCTCCAAACTGTTTCCCACAATGGCTGTACTAATTTACATTCCCACAAATAGTGTGTAATGATTCTCTTCTCTCCACATTCTAGCCAACACTTGTTATCTTTTGACTTTTTGATAATAACCATTCATTCTACCTGGAGTGCGATGATATCGCATTGTGGTTTTGATTTGCATTTCCTTGATGATTAGTGATGTTGAGCATGTTTTCATATACCTGTTGGACATTTGTATGTCTTCTTTTGAGAAATGTCTATTCAGGTTTTTTATCCATATAAAATAGAATTTTTTGTTCAGTTGTTTGAGTTCCTTATATATTTTGAATGTTAACCCCTTGCCATATGAATAGTTTGCAAATGTTTTCTCCCATTCTATAGGTTGTCTCTTCACTTTACCGATCATTTCCTTTGCTGACCAGAAGCTTTTAGTTTGATAAAATCTCATTTGTCTATTTTTGCTTTTATTGCCTTTTCTTTTGAATTCATATCAAAAAAAAAAATTCTTGCACACTTTGATGTCACAAAGCATGTCCTCTATGTTTTCTTTTAGTAGTTTCCAGTCTAACAGTTAAGTCTTTAATCCATTTTGAGTTTATTTTTACCTATGGTGAAAGATAAGAGTCCAGTTTCATTCTTCTGCATGTGGATATCCAATTTTTCCAGCGCCATTTATTGAAAAGACTGTCCTTTCCCCAGTGTGTGTTCTTGGCATATTTGTAGAAAATCAGTTAGCTGTAGATGCATGAATTTGTTTCTGGGCTCTTTGTTCTGCTCCATTGGTCTATGGGCCTGTTTTCATACCAATGTCATGCTGTTTCAGTTTCTATAGCTTTGTAATGTATTTTGAAGTCAGGTAGTATGATGCCTCCAGCTTTGTTGTTTTTGCTAAAGATTGCTTTGCCTCTTCAAGGTCTGTACAGTTTCTTCATTCTTTTTTTTTTTTCCAAAATATTAAGAGGGTAAAAACGTTTTTGTTACATGGCTTGAGTCAGGGCTATAAATGTGCGCATCACCCAGATAGTGTTCATTGTACCTGTTAGGTGGGTTTTTACCCCTCTCCTCCTCCTCCTGCTTGATTTCCAATGACTTTTAGTTCCCTCCCTGCACTTGTGTGCCCATCATTTAGTTCCAATTTATTAGAGAATACATGTGGTGTTTGTTTTTCCATTCTTGAGATAGTTTTCTTAAGATAATGATATCTAAATCTTTCCAAATTGCTACAAAAGGCATTAATTCATCCTTTTTGATGGCTGAGTAGTACTCCATGAAATACATATACCGAGGACAAATGTTTTTGTTGCATGGATATCTTTTATACTGCTTAAGTCAAGGTTATTGGTGTGCCCATCACCCAAATAGTGTTCATTATACCTGATAGGTAGGTTTTTACCCTTGCCCCTTCCTTTCCCCCATTCTTGGTTTCCAATGACCTTTACATCTTTCTGGGCCCACATGTGTCCAATCAGATTTTATTTTAAGGAATCGTGATTCCTCTCCCGATAGCTTAAGCTTAATGGCCTAATTTTTTTTCTTTTCTTTTTTTTTTAATTATTCCAGGGTTTTGTGAGGGTACAAACATTATAGTTACACTTTATGTCTTTACCTCACTCAAATGCGGGTTAAAGGCATGCCTTTCCCTCCCTTTAGTGCTCCCCGTGTCCTTTAATTTTTGATTCTGAGACTGTAGTCCTAACCTTTGTTAAATTTCTAATGCTGAAGAACTTCTGAGTCAAAGATTTTCAGCTTTTTTCCAAAAGAAAATGCACGTGGATGATCACCTTCTGACACAGGAATGCTTCTTGACTCACGTGCTTGTTACAAAACAAGACATGACTTTGGAGTTTCCCAGTACCTTCCCTCCACCCCTCCTTTGTAGAAAAACAGTCAACAAATCACATCTAAGCTGCCAACACATATCGGGAGATGTTTGAAGCTTGAGATCTGTGGTTTGTTATGAAACATGCAGTGCCCCGGGGTTTGAATTTCTTCCCATTTGGCCTTAGTTGCCTGTCTGCAGATTGGGAAAAGAGCAAGGAAAGGGAACAACCGTGGTAGTTAAGAGCATATCTTCTAGAGGCAGACAGATCTGGACACTAGATCTGTCTTTGGGACTTTTACTTGTTAGTTGAACCTTATGGTTCTGAGTCTCAATTTGCCCACATGTAAAATATGTATAATCATGGAACCTTTATCACAGACTTGTGAGGATTTCATAACATAATCCATGAAAAGTTCCACTTAGCACAGCCTCAGGCATGAGGAAGCTCAACCCCCTGGAGCTGTTGTTCTCGTTTCTACGTACCGTTCTCGTTTCCTCGTCCCCTGGACTGTCCCCACCTTCATCTTCCTTATTCAGCCCTTCCTTGAGAGTTTTGGTTAAAGGGTCCAGGAAGAAGATGACATCTCAGAGGCAAAGCTCACACAGTTAGGGTATGTAACGGACATGCACCTGTTTGTTCTCAGACCCATTCCTTCCCCTGCTTTTCTATCACAAAGGACTGACACTGCAACTAATTCTGCCTTGAGGGAGGAAATGTAGGAGAACGTGGCAATTTGGGTCCATTAGGAAAGGATTTTGAGATCAGCACATAGGTATTTGGCGTATGTGGAAGTTTGGTGTCCTCTATTGTAGGAGGTTTTGGAAATGTCTATTTTTAGGAGGTCCTGAGGGAGGAAGTTTGGGATGAACATGGAGATTCTAGGCTGTGGATAAGGATACAACGTGGAGATTGGAGGGCTCTAGGGACCATATCTTGGTTATGAGGAAATCTTTAATTTTGGTGTTCTTGCACACTCTGCAGTCCAAATCACTGTCCTAAAATCCCTGAACTTCTTGGTTGACAGACTTCATGTAGGGAATCTTGATTGCCTTCAAATTTGTTTTCTGGCCCTGTAAATCTAGTGATCTCATCATAGACTTTGATTGGAGAAACAGGAGGAAGACCTGGGGTTTTGTGTGGAAAGTGGGAAGTCTGAGGGATTTGGGGACCTAGCAGAAGCTGAGAAATCTTCGAGAAATATGAGGGGGAATTTTAGGAATCCGAGTAATTTGGAAGGAAGGCAAGTCCTGCAACTTGGGGATTTCACAGATTCTCTGGATCTCAGAGGTTACCATGGACCCACAGATGGTCCCATAGGAACCCAAGGTTCTCAAGGCATTCTAACGGATTTTGGGTTGTCTCTGGGATTTCAGAGGGAAGGAATCTTCAGGATCTCTGGACTAGTTTCACAAGTGAAGGAGGAGAAAAACCTCTGTGGAGTCTTGAGGAATCTAACTGAGACCCAAAGGAATCAGAAAATGCCTATATTTTGCAATTTCTGTGCTTTAATAGAAAGAATGAGAGGTCTTAAAATGTTAAACAATTTTATTTGGCTCTGAGGGTCTCAGGGTCTGCAAAGAGTCCTAGGGATTAAGGGATCCGGGAAAGGTTGATGTCTAAATCAGCTCATGTTTCTGTAACAAAGGAAGGAACAAAAGCTACATTTGTTTGGGCACGAGCTAAATGCCTCTTCTGTGGGCTCTGACCTGGAATCAAGGGGTGTGGAATTCTGTGTGGTGCTGTATCCCACTGTGGTGGGACCTGCACTAAGTTCCAGTGCAAAGTCTCACATGCACTTCCCTCTCTCTCCTCCAAGCACACAAATTCTCTCTCTGGGCTACAATGTCTGGGGTTGGTGGAGGGGTGGTGGAGGCAATGCAAGTCTATCCTTCCTACACTCTTCAATGCATATTTTTTGTTGTTATGCTAAGACCAAGTACTGTGATCTTTCACCTGATTTTCTAGCTCTTGTGAAGGTGTTTCCTTGATGTTCCTGTGAGGGAATGATCACTGGAGGGTTCTATTCAGCCATCTTGTCTCACCTCCCCCCTCGAAGAGGAAAATTTTATAGGTTATTAAGCATGAAATGTCCAGTTTCCTTAAGTACCAAGTTCAATAGTTGATATCTCTGATGTTCCACTTTGACACTTCTTGTTTTATTTTTTTATTGTGAAGGTACATCCTCAGTCTTTCAAACGCATATTTTGGCTTGTGATTATCTTTCAAAAAAAATTTTAGAGCAATTTTTGTGAAACCATGGGTAAGTCAAAAATCTGTGTTATTTTCGAATATGAGTTCCATCATGGAACTCAAAATATCAACAAAGTGTTTGGGAAGAATGTGGCTAATGAACGTGCAGTACATCAATGGTTTGAGAAATTCCATTCTGGTGATTTTTATCTTGAAAATGAGCCATGTGGGTGACCTGAGACCAAGGTGGATAATGAGGAGCTGAAAGCTGCAGTGGAAGTGATTCCATCTCAACCTAAGTGTGAATTAGCAGCAAGGTTTGACATTACTGTTCCAATAATATTTGACCATTTGAAACAAATTGGCAAGGTAAAGAAGGTGGATAGGTGGGTTCTGCGTGAATTAAATGAGCTTCAGAAGAGAGATGGTCTCAAAACTTGCCTTTCTTTGCTGTCACAACATAAAGGCAAACCATTGCTACACCATATTGTTATGGTATTATCCACTACAGCTTCATGAAACCTGGTCACTTGATTACAGCGGATGTCTACTGCAATCAGTTGGATGAAATGATGAGGATTGCTTGTGATTAAGCAGTCAAGATTGGTCAATAGAGACAGGTCAATCATCTTGCAAGACAACACTCAACCACGTGTCACACAAACAACACTGCTCAAACTACCGAAGCAGGATTTGGAAACTGTCATTCACTGTTTTCACCAGCCCTTGCACCAACTGACTACCACTTCTTCCAGCCTTTGGACCACTTCTTGCATGGAAAAATATTCAATTCTCAACAAGCTGGGGAAAACGCCTTTTGTGATTTCATCACCACTTGCTCTCCAGGCATAAACAAGCTACCGTTAAGATGACAAAACTACCTACAGTTTACGTGCATACTTTGATTAATTATAGTGCTTCTTGTTAGAGATATAATAAACTACACATTTGATTCAAAATCAAACATTTCATATTTAATGACCTAGCATAATGATAAAAGGGTCAGTCCATCAGGAAGATATAATAATTATAAACATTTATGGACAATAGTATACCACTAAATTACATGAAGCAACTTGACAGAAATGAAGGAGAAATAGACGATTCGGTAATAATAATTGGAGACTTCAGTAGAACAACTAGACATAAGATCAACAAAGAAATAGAAAATTTGAACAGCAGCATAAACCAAATAGACCCAATAGACATCTATAGAAAACTTTGCCCAATAACAACAGAATAAACATTCTTCTCAAGTGCACATAGAACATTCTCTAGGACAGATCATAGGCTAGACCACAAAACAAACATCAATAAATTTAAAAGCGGCCGGGCGCGGTGGCTCACGCCTGTAATCCTAGCTCTCTGGGAGGCCGAGGTGGGCGGATTGTTTGAGCTCAGGAGTTCAAAACCAGCCTGAGCAACAGCGAGACCCCGTCTCTACTAAAAATAGAAATAAATTAATAGGACAACTAAAAATATATAGAAAAAGTTAGCCGGGCATGGTGGTGCATGCCTGTAGTCCCAGCTACTCGGGAGGCTGAGGCAGAAGGATTGTTTGAGCCCAGGAGTTTGAGGTTGCTGTGAGCTAGGATAATGCCATGGCACTCACTGTAGCCTGGGGAACAAAAGCGAGACTCTATCTCAAAAAATAAATAAACAAACAAATAAATAAATTTAAAAGGGTAGAAATAATACAAAGTATGCTCTCTGTCCACATGGAATGAAATCATAATAACAAAAAAAAAATCGGGGAAATTCACACACATGTGGAAATTAAACAACGCACTCCTAAATGACCAGTGGGTCAAAAAAGAAATTAAAAGGGAAATCAGGCAATACCTTGAGATGAATGAAAATGAAGATACACAACACAAACTTATGGGATGCAGCTAAAGCTTTGCTGCCATGACCACAGGCTTAGGGAACTCAATCATCAGAGGCAAAGCTATAGCTGGAAATGTCTATATTAGGAAACAAAAAAAAGAGCAATCTAAATCTAGAGCAAACTGAAGTAGTGAAATCATAAAGATTAGACTGGAAGTTAATGAAATAGAAAAGAGAAAAAAATAGGAAAAAAACAATGAAACCAAAAGCTGTATTTTGGTCACCTGCAGAGCAGATGGACCTCATCCTCCCAAAAATTTGGTTCAGATGTTAAGACTAATAGATGCCACACTAGAATAGTATGAAAAGATTTATTACTTACACAATTGAGGTGTCTCTGGAGATCAGGGCAGGTGACTCAACCATGTCTTCAATGGCTTGAGAGGACAAGGAAAGGAGACTGGCTTGGGTTTTTATGGTAGTTATCAGGGGCGGGGTGGCACGTGAGTTCGGGCATGTGTGCTGGGCTTGCATGGTTTGAGTCTCCTGCTGGTGCCAAAGGAGGGAGTAACTGGGCTTCCCTACGAGCTTGCTCAGCTGTGGGGCACAAGGGGAAGGGGGAGTGATGCTTAAAGGATGTCAGCCACCAAATATCAAAAAATGGAGTCAGACTCATTGTTAATACAATTTAGTATTGATGCTTGACTGATGACTGAAATGTGCTGTGTTTTATAATTGAATTTGAACTTGATGAAGTAATCCATTATGGTGCGCTAAGAGGCATGCAGCCTAAGGCCAGTAAGGGAGGTGAATATTCCATTGAGCACCTCGTTCAAGAGCCCAGTGTTGTGTGTTCTGAGAAGTGGAATGAGTGCCTTCATCACTGTCAGCAATGCTGTAACTCTGAAGCAGCAAGGAGTGCCCCCTAGTGAAGCCTTGTACTATGGCCTTGGTATATATCGAGACATGTTTTTTATTTATATTTATATAACGGAATAATATGATTTATATCTTGATATCTCAATTTATATTTTGGTATCTGTGAGGCAAGAAATTCCCAGAGTTTTATTTTTACCCCAAAGGTATCGTGTGGTTTGAATCTTCCATAGGCACCAAAGGAGAGAGAACCAGGGCTTTCTTTTTTTTATTTATTTTTTATTTCAGGGTATTATGAGGGTACAAACATTATGGTTACCCTTTACATCTTTGCCTCACCCAAGCGAGGGTTAAAGGCATGCCCTTCCCACTTACAATGCTCCCCGTGTCCTTTAGTTGTGGGTTTACCCCCCCATCCTCCTAATCCCTGGAGGGTATTACTGCCATGTGATCACCCTAGTGTTGATCAGTTAGTACCAATTTGATTGCAAGTACAAGTGGAGCGCATTCTTCCGATCTTGTGATGCCTCACTTTGGATAATGGGCTTAAGTTTAATCCAGGAAAGTATAAGAGGTTCTAGATCACTGTCATTTCTTTTTTTTTTTTTTGAGACAGAGTCTCACTCTCTTGCCTGGTGCGAGGGCCGTGGCGTCAGCCTCGCTCACAGCAACCTCAAACTCCTGGGCTCAAGCGATCCTACTGTCTCAGCCTCCCGAGTAGCTGGGACCACAGGCACGCGCCACCATGCCCAGCTAATTTTTCCTACATATATTTTTAGCTGCCCAATTAATTTCTTTCCATTTTTTGGTAGAGACGGAGTCTCGCTCTTGCTCAGGCTGGTCTCGAACTCCTGAGCTCAGAACGATCCGCCCGCCTCGGCCTCCCAGAGTGCTAGGATTACAGGTGTGAGCCATCGCGCCCGGCCCACTGTCATTTCTTATGATTGAGTAACATTCCATTGCATACATATACCAAATTTTAATAATCTACTCATGGATTGACGGGCACTTGGATTGTTTCCACATCCTTGCAATAGTGAATTGTGCTGCCATAAACATTGGGGTGCAGATGTCTTTATCATAGAATGTTTTGTGATCTTTTGGGTAGATGCCTAATAGTGCTATTGCTGGATCGAATGGTAATTCTATTTTTAGCTCTCTGAGGTATCTCCAAATTCTTTTCCACAGAGGTTGCACTAATTTGCAGTCCCACCAGCAGTGTAAAAGTGTTCCTGTCTCTCCACATCCTCGCCAGCATTTGTTGTTTTGGGATTTTTTGATAGAGGCCAATCTCACTGGGGTTAGGTCATATCTCATTTTGGCTTTGATTTGCATTTCTCTAATGATTAGAGATGTTGAGCACTTTTTTATATGTTTGCTGGCCATTATTCTGTCTTCTTTTGAAAAGTTTCTGTTCATTTCCTTTGCCCATTTGTTGTTGGGGTTGTTTGATTTTTTCTTATTGATTTTTTTGAGTTCTAGATAGATTCTGGTTATCAGCCCTTTATCAGATGTGTAGAGAGCAAATATTTTCTCCCATTCTGTGGGCTGTCTATTTGCTCTAATGACAGTTTCCTTGGCAGTGCAGAAGCTTTTTAATTTCATTAGATCCCATTTACTTATTTTTGTTGCTGCAGCAATTGCTTTGGGGTTCTTCTTCAAGAATTCCTTGCCTAGGCCAATGTCTGAAAGGGTCTTCCCAACATCTTCATTTAGAATTCTTAAGGTTTCATGCCTTAGGTTTAAGTCCGTTATCCATCTTGAATTGATTTTTGTGAGAGGTGAGAGGTGGGGATCCAGTTTCATTCTTCTGTATGTAGCTATCCAGTTTTCCCAGCACCATTTATTGAAAAGAGATTCTTTTCCCCAGTGTATATTTTTGTCAGCATCTACCCAAAAGCACAAAAGACATTCTATAAAAAAGACATCTGCACTCGAATGTTTATAGCAGCACAATTCACAATTGCAAAGATGTGGAAACAACCAAAATGTCCATCAATACATGAGTGGATTAATAAACTGTGGTATATGTATACCATGGAGTACTATTCAGCTCTAAGAAACAATGATGATATAGCACCTCTTGTATACTCCTGGAAAGCGCTGGAACACATTCTACTAAGCGAGGTATCCCAAGAATGAAAAAACAAGCACCACATGTACTCACTATTAAATTGGTATTAGCTGATCAACATTTAAGTGCACATATAACAATAACATTTATTAGATGTTGGGCAGGGGGAGGGGGCGGGGGGGAGGAGAGGACGGGCATATGCACAAACAATGAGTGCGATGCGCATCTTCGAGGAAATGGACACACTTGAAGCTCGGACTTGCGGGGGAGGGAGGGCAAGAGCATCATATGTAACCTAATCATCTGTACCCCCATAATATGCTAAAATTAAAAAAAAGAAATTAAAAAAAAAAAAGAAGTGGAGACAGAGGGCAGCCTTGTCTAGTTCCAAGAACCAGGACTTTCTTTACTGGTATTATTATTATTGAGACAGGGTCTTACTCTGTCGCCCAAGATAGAGTGCAATGGTGTCATCGTAGCTCGCTGCAACCGCAAACTCCTGTGCTCAAGTGATCCTCCTGCCTAAGCCTCCCAAGTAGCTGGGACTATAGGTATATCACCATGCCCAGCTAATTTTTCCATCTTTTTTTTTTTTTATTTTAGAGATGGGGTCTCTCTATGTTGCTCAGGCTGGTCTCAAACTCTTGGTCTCAAGCCATCCTCCCAAGTCAGCTTCCCAAAGTCCTAGGATTACAGGCATGAGCCACTGTGCCCAGCCTGATACATTATTATGGACTAAAGTCCATAGTCTACATTAGGGTTTACTTTTTGTGTTGTACAGTTCTATGCGTTTTGAAAAAGGCATATTATCATGCATCCACCATTTCAGTATCATACAGAATAGATTCTCTGCCCTAAAAATGCCATCTGCTCAACATATTTATCCTTCCCTCCCTTCTCCCCAAATTCCTGGCAACTACTGATCTTTGTTCTGTCTTCACAGTTTCACCTTTTTCCAGAATGTCATCTACTTGGAATCATACAGTATGTAGCCTTTTCAGACTGGCTTCTTTCACTTAGCAATATACATTTAACATTCCTCCATGTCTTTTTGTGGCATGATAGCTCATTTCTTTGTATTGCCGAATAATATTACATTGTGTGGATGTATGACAGTTTAGTGATTCATCAGTTCAAGGACACCTTTTTTGCTTCCAAGTTTTGGCAATTATGAATAAAGCTGCTACAAACATATGCATGCAGGCTTTTATTAGGATATAAGTTTTCAACTCATTTGGGTTAATAGCAAAGAGCATAATTGCTGGCTCACTGGCAAGAATATGGTTAGCTTTGTAAGAAACTGCCAATAGGTCTTCCAAAGTGGCTGCACCATTTCGCATTCCCACTCGCAATGAATGAGCGTTCCTGTTGCTCCACCTCCTGATCAGCATTGGTTTTGTCACTGTTTTGGATTTTAGCCGTTCTGACAGGTGTATGCAGTGCTACCTCATGGTTTTAATTTGAAATTTCTTGCAACATATGATGTAGAGCAACTTTTCTTTTTTTTTTTTGAGACAGAATCTCACTGTGTTGCCCTGGCTAGAGTGAGTGCCGTGGCGTCAGCCTAGCTCACAGCAACCTCAAATTCCTGGGCTCAAGTGATCCTCCTGCCTCAGCCTCCCGAGTAGCTGGGACTACAGGCATGTGCCACCATGCCCGGCTAATTTTTTCTATATATTTTTAGTTGTCCAATTAATTTCTTTCTAATTTTAGTAGAGACGGGGTCTCGCTCTTGCTCAGGCTGGTTTGGAACTGCTGAGCTCAAACAATCCTCCCACCTCGGCCTCCTAGAGAGCTAGGATTACAGGCGTGAGCCACCGCGCCCGGCCTAGAGCAACTTTTCATATGTTTTCTTGCTATGTGTATTTTTTTGGTGAGGTGTATGTTCAGATATCTTTTGTCCATTGTTATTTAATAAATCAGGTTGTTCGTTTTCTATTGTTGAGTTTGAACAGTTCTTTGTATATTTGGAATACAAGTCCTTTATCAGATATGTGCACTGCAAATATTTTCTCATGATTTGTGGCTTGTATTTTCATTATCCTGACAATGTTATTTGCAGAGCAGAAGTTTTTTCATTTTAATGAAGTCAAGCATCTGTATCAGGGTGAACTGAGTTGTTACTCCTCCTCCTCCCGCCCGCCCGCGCCGCCTTCCTTTCCCCAGCCTGCCCTCTTTCCTTAACCCCGCCCCCTCCCGCCAGCCCTGTCTGTGCTCCATCCCTCCCCGTTCGCCCCGCCCATGAGCCCTGCCCCCACACAGCCCTCCCTCAGCGAGGCAAGAAACTCATGGTATAGTTTCTTGGGATTGTAGCAAAGCCCACGTGCTTGGGAGACACGTCGATGTCCTCAGGCGACTGCGGGGACTTGAAGCGGAAGTTCTGCATGATGGCGGTGAGGAAGAGAAAGAGCTCCATTCGAGCCAGGCCTTCTCCAAAACAGTACCGCTTTCCTGAGGAGGACAGGTAGGAGGGGAGGAGATGAAGCCCACTGTCACTGCCTCCTCGCCCCACTACTGACCTCCAGCTGCATTCTCCCAGGGAGACTTTCAGAGGAGGCTCTAAACCTCTCTGAGCCTGTTTCCTTTGTACATGACTTGGGGTGATCTATGCCAGGCTGCAGCAATGGGAGGTGTAGATGGCCTTTGCTGCCAAATACACTCTCAAATGTGGCTGTTGTGCTGTCATCTCCTTTCTTGAGATCTGAAAAATTTGCAGTATCACCTTAGACAAATCTCTCATTTACTATGGGCCTTGATTTTCCCCATACCTTCCCTTTTGCCTGGGTGCAGGTACTTGGTGCTTGGTAGTTATGGGAGCCTCGGCTGGTTGGCTCAAGGGTAGATTCTAAGAGAAGTGTCCAGGCTGGAGAAAGATTCGAGGCTACAGCTCAGTGAGGGGACGAGGGAGGCCCCTGTTGGTGTGAACAGTGGCCTGCATCTCTTACCAATGGAGAAGGGCACAAAAGCGTCACTCTTCTTAAACTGCCCCTTCTCATCCAGGAAGTGCTGGGGATTGAAATCTTGGGGTTTGGAGAAGAACTTTGGGTCTTTGAGCACAGAGCCCAGCATAGGGAACACTTCGGTGCCCTGGTAGGGAGGAGGAAGGTGTATTTGTTAAGGCGGGTTGAGGGATTGGTGTGCTGAAAGTATATAAGGGACAAAGGGGGGAGTTTGGGTGCCCAAGGGGAAGAGAAATGGGAGGGATGGGAGCTGGGGTCCTCTAAGGGAGGGGCTTTTGGGCAAATAAGGTTCATGTCCCTAAGACACCAAGTTTGGGGACATGGGGTTGATTCCTCTGAGACAAAAAGTCTGGGGGAGACATGGGATTCAGGAGCCTCTGAGTGAGAGGTCCTTTTAGGCTGTGTGGGGACAGTACCTTGGGGAGGAAGAAGTCCCGAAACTTGGTGTCCTTGGTGACCCTGCGGGCCAGGCCCATGGGGATCATGTCTGCAAATCTTTGGATCTCATGGATCACTGCCTCCGTGTAGGGCATTTTGGCCCGGTCCTCAAACCTGGGCTGCCGGTTCTTGCCAATCACCCGGTCAATCTCCTCATGGACCTTGGCTGGGGGAGGAGGAATGTGCTTAGGTGTCCAGGGGTGTCAGAGCAAGGAAGGATAGTCCAAAAAGGTAAAATGTGATGGATTACATGGATCTATGCATGACATGAATGTAGAGCATTCAAAATAGACGTTGGCCATCTGCATTTTTGGAGCAGGGTCCAGTTAACCCGGTCATGCCAAAATCATGGGAGACATGCAAATTAGGAATCTTAGGTGATGATCTGGAGGAGCAGGCAGTGATCACTCAGAGGACTTAGCACTGGAGTGATTTACCAATTAGTTCAGACATTTTCAGTATTCTAGCAGCTAGTGAGACTCAGCTGATGCCTATCAGCTGACTATTGCCCTGTCTCTGGAGAGCAAGGTGTGTCTGAGGGTCCAGGGATCTGGGAGGGGTGGGGACATTGCACGAGGCTCAGAGCAGTTTTGGGGGTCTGTGGTCCTCTACTTCCCTCCCCCTCTAGCCTTACCCTCCACATCTGGGTGTTTCATGAGCAGCAGGAAGCCATAGCGCAGGGTCGTGCTGACGGTCTCGGTGCCCGCGAAGAAGAGGTTCAGCGTGGTCAGCACCAGGTTCTTCATGCAGAACGCCGTGTTTGTGTTCTTCTTCTCCTGCAGGGGGAGAGAGCTTTAGGGTGAGCTTAGTCCCCATGCCATTGGTACACTTCTGGGGCTTTTCCTATGGACCTACCTCTCTTAGATCCAGATCAAGGGTGGGAAAGGGACCCTAGATCCTCCAGGCTCTCTCCAGTTTTCAGCCTTTGCCCCAGCTTCTGGCTCTGCCCAAAATGCTCATGTTCTTTGCCTGGCTATCTGACCTTTAATTATCAGTTTAGTTGTCACTTTTCTTTTTTTAACAGAGACAAAGTCTCACTATGTTGTCCACGCTAAATTTGAACTCCCGGGCTCAAGTGATGACTCCTGCACCTGGCTAGGTTGTCACTTTTTACATGGTAGGAATATTTAAAAAGAGAGAGATAGAGATATAATGAGAAAGAAGGACAGAGACAGCAAAATTGAGTGAGAGAGAGTTAAAAAGAGATAGATTTTCTGACATGCACACACAGAGTTTCCAGCAACAGCATCCTATCCCTTCCCTAAACCTTGGAGCTTACTAGGGAGGAATCCCTTACCTTGATCCTTTAACCCTGAACTTCAGACTCCATGAAGCCCTCCCACCTTTCTTCACAGATGGGAGACTGACATGTAGAAGGAGGTGGGGTTCCTCCAATGTCACACAGCAAAGCCAGGTCACCTGTCTCCACAGGTGTATCTTATAACAAGGCTATGAAAGGTGAGAGACCATGGTGGATAAAGGTACCAGAATGAGTTAGAGAGACCAGGGTCTGAGCTAAGGTCTGTGGCTTCCTCACTGTGTGATCTCAAATAAGCCACATACACTCTCTTGGCCTGTTTCCTGTATAAAATTGGGACATGATAGAACCTATTTCAAGAGCTGTGTGAATGCGAAACAGGTGAATATCTTAAAGCACTTAACGCAGTGCCTGGTGCATAGTAGTGCTGTAGAAGCGCTTGCTACTATGATTCGCATGCACAAGTCCTGCCCATGGGCAAGGGCTCAGAAGATGGAACAGCGATGGTTACTGTAACCGCGGGGATTGTCAAGATTGTTATGATGGGGCTTATTTGGATGGGTCTCTGTTGTTTCTCCTTCTCCCCAGTCTTATTTCCCACTGCTGGGCTTTGGACCTCCCCACACTGGCTGCTGGGGTGTACCTCCTGCATGCGGATGAGAAAGGAGTCGATGAAGTCCCGTGGGGAGTTGGGATCCAGTGTGCGCTGGTTGTGCTCCACCTTCTTGGCTATGAAGTCTTCCAGTCCCTGCAGCTCCTTAAAGGCCTGTTGCTGTGGTCCTGGCAGGTGGTTCATCACTGAATAGAACATCTCATAGAGCTGGGGGTTGGGGAGAGAGGAAGGGAAAGGAAGGACAGCAGTCAGCGGGTAGGATGTGATTGGAGTGGGACCTGTGTCACTGGATTTAAAGGCACCTGTCCAGGTTTCTAGGAATGTAGGTGGGGATGGATAGGAATGTATTTGTATATATCTTCTCATGGGTTAAATGTGGGGGCCACTCTCTAGGAATTTAGGTGAGATGGATAGGGTCATATGTCTAGGTTTCAGATATTCAAGTGAGGTGGGATTGGAGCGCACATCTAGGTGTTCAAATATTCAAGTAGGGTTGGGTTCAAAGACACCTATCCAGGTGTTTACCTATTCAGGTGGGGATGCTATGGGGGGGTTCACCTGTCCAGGTGTTTAGGCATTCATGTGGGCTTGGCTAGAGACAGCTTTCCAGATAATTATTAGGTCTGGGTTGGGGGCTTCTGTACAGGAGTTTAGCTGTTAAAGTCAGGTTGGTGTTCAGATATTGAAGTGGGAGGGAATACCTGTTCAGCTGTTTAGGGATTCACGTGAGCTGCATAGGGGACAACTTTGTAAGATGTATGAGTGGGCAGGGCTGGGAGACACTTATTTGGGTGTTTGGGAAACAGTCTGTCCAAATATTTATGTGTTTAGGGGTGTTGGTTTGGGTACCTGTACAAGTGTTCAGGTATTTCACTGGGTCAAGTGGGGGGCACTTTAGATGTTCCAGTGGGCTGGTTTGGGACACCTGTGTAGATGTGACATGATATTGGTTTGCTGTACTTTGCTGCATCGAGTATTCAGGTATTCATGGGGTGGGCTGAGGTGGTCACTTGTCCAGGTGTTAAGATATTCAGAAGAACTCAGTAGGGAGCATCTGTTAGATAGTAAGGTAAGTTGGGATGAGCACACCTGCCCAGGTGAGAGACCTGAGTTGAGGGTATGTATCTTGCCTGTAGACTCTTTTGTGGGGGTGTCTGTTGCTATAGCCAGGTGTCCTTAGAGACTGAGCAGTGGGCGCCTATGCTGGGCTGTGATGCAGCTGTTCAGTTGTGGAAGATTGGGGGCTGATTTTGAGGGGACACTATCTGGAGGAGGATGGGGGTTTAGGGCACTTGTCCCCATGTAGGGGGTCAGTTGCAGGTTGTGGTAGGGGCACGGTAGGGCCGTGCAGGAACAGGTTACCTGTCCTGTGGCGGTAGCTGTGAACTGAAAGCTGCCCAGCATCATACGCAGCAGTGATAGGAATTCTTTGTTCTCATAGTCAAAGCGGTCCCCAAAGACAATGGAGCTGATGACATTGGAGACTGTTCGGCTCAGGAAGAAGGTGGGATCGATGGTGGCGCCTGCGGGGTGGGGCGGGTTGAGGGAGAGATGGGATTGGAGGGAGAGAGTGAACTTGGTGGGCTGATGCCAGTCTGAGAAGGGAACTGCTGTGATGGGCCAAGTTCCCAGCTCCAGAACCCAGAGCAGGAAACACAGAAGCCTTTCCCCAACTTAGTCCCCATGCCCAGCCAGAACGCGAGGTTCCTGGCGTTTTCCTTCTCGTCCCTTAGTAGTCCAGGGTCCCTTCTGCTCACCACGCGTGCCCCTGAATGCCTGAAGGAGGAAGCCCGCCTCCTCCTGGATGCGCTCTTCGATGCCCCGCTTGCCCACGCCAAAGTCCCGCAGCGTGGTGATGGAGAAGCGCCGCAGCTGCTTCGTGCGCTCACCATTACTGAACGCCACACCTGGGAGGTGAGCACAGGGGTGCAGGAGGTCAGAGAGCGGCCGGGGCAGGCCCCAGACCAGTTCCAACAGTTCCAAGGGTCTTCCAAGGGCAGGGTGGCTGTGGGATTGTGCAGAGAGACAGGGAGCGAGGGAAGAAAATCAGAAGGCAGAGGCAGAGGCAAGACAGATAGACAGACACGGGACAGGGACACTCAATGGAGGAGGACAGGAAGGAGGGAGAGGGATAGAAAGAGGGTGGAGGATGGAGGGAGAGGAGGTGAGATATGTGGAGATCTGGGAAGTGGAAGTAAAAATGGTGAAGGATTCTAAAAGTGAGCTGGAGAAGAGAGAAAACTAGGGAGAAACAGAGAGGGGCTGGAAAGAGAAGAGATCGTTACCAGGAGGTGGAGGCATGGGGATTTCGAAGCAGGAATCAAGTGAGATTGTAAGACAGAGGAAGGAGAAAGGGA
>NW_012151174.1:643178-650250 GCF_000956105.1 Propithecus coquereli
CAGCAGACTAAGGGCTTTGCCACAGGCTCTAGTGGGCAGGTGAGTGGGGAAACTGAGGCCATGCAGTCTGCCTGACCACATTCCTCCATCCAGTGTCCCTCTTACCATAGCCTTTGAAGAGCCGGTCGAAGGTGGCCTGCTCGCCTCGCCCACTGAATTCCTCAGCCTGGTCCACCAGGGCCTCCTTTACGGCATCATATCCGCACAGCACCACGACCTGCCGGGGCCCGAGGTGAACGGTGAACACGGGGCCATAGCGCTCGCTGATCTGGTGGATGTGGGTGGGAGTGGTTAGAGGAGCAGCCTCTGCTCTGAATGGGCCCAGCACTGAGACATCACCTACTGGGATGCATTTCCCCGGTCAGGGGACTGGGCGTGTCAAGCCCTGGTCTTTCCTGGCTGGCACTCTGAGGCTGAACCTTCAACATTTCCCTTTCTTAAGCCTCTGGTCCAACCTGGTCAAACCCTTGCTTTGAAGCCGCAGCCATACTGAGAAGCCCCCCATCCCCTTCCACCCATGTCCCTGCCTTGTGACACCTTCATGAGGGAGTCGTATATCTGCTCTGTGTTCAGCTGCAGGTAGTTCCCAAGGAAGGGCAGTGGGGTAGGTCCTGGAGGTAGCTTCCCCCAGATCTTCTTCTGCCGCCAGACAGACAGCAATATCATGACAGTCAGGCAGGCCAGCAAGGCCACCAGAAGCAGCCCGGAGGCGAGCATGGTGGCAGTGAGAGTGATAGTCAGATGGTGATGGCTGGGGTGCTTTGTCTTTATACTACCGGAAAGAGAAGGGTGGACTTCGGTTGATTATGCAACTGTGTCATTTCAACCACACCATGCACCCCGCCTAGCCTGGGACACAGCGAGAAGGGAGGAGACAAGGAATCTCAGGGCAGATTAACAAGGAATTGGCCTCCACACTATATTGTGGCACCTGAGGAGGGGGTACTCCAAGGGTCTGGATTTAGGAAGGGGCAGTGGATAAATGCAGAAGTGAAGACTTTGGAAGATTTGTATAGGCCAGTGCCTGAACTTTGGATTTGGGGGTCTCAGAGTCAGGAAGTACCCAAAGCTGTGGATTTTGGGGTTTCAGGAGAGGAAAGTTCACAGGCCTGGATTTTCTTGGAGTGAGAGAGGAAGTATGGCAGTGTACTTCCGGGATGTAGGTTTAAGGGTCTCGGAAGGGGAGATTCCAGGGACATGGATTTGTGTCTTGGGGCAAGGAAGGCCCCAGGGCTGTGGATGTGGAGTTCCTGGGAGGAGAAGTGTATAGAGAGCCCAGCAGGATCCTGGGGTTGGCACTTGACCCCAGGTGTTGACTTGCTTTTGCTTTGGGCGCAGTTCTGTCTCTTGCCGTCCGGAATCCTCACTGCAACCTCAAAGGCCAGGATAGGTGCATCGAGCCCATCTCTGATCGCGAAAGGGGTAGAAGACCAGAATCACATTTCGGTGGAACTTTCCACAGACCTGGATAAGAGTAACTCAGCATCTCAGTTGACAGGAAGTCTGGGCAGGAGTCTTGCAAAATAGCAATAATGACCAACAATGCGGTGGAGAAATCCTGCATATCCCAAGGGTTGTAATTTAGCCAGTGCCCCATTTCCTTTGGTCCGTAGGGAAATCCAGTAGATGGACGATATAATTTCTATTATTATTATTATTGTTATTATTAATGACCCCCATTTTATATGTGGGCATACTGAGGACAGAAAGCAGAGAGTGGGCAGGGAGCACACGTGTGAGAGGCCCGTTAGTCAAAGGCCTTGAACTCCTACCTCTTCTACTCGACATTCTTAGTTTCCACGTTCTGCATTTGGTTTCCCCACCAGTGGAAAGGGGGGCTTTGCGAAGAGATGGTCATATGTGAGGGTGTTTCAAGGTTCCTTTAAGGGTGATTCCTGGTTTGTCAGGGGGTACTATTAGTAGGCAGAGGGAACTATAGCAGAGGAGATTTGGGTAAACTGCAGTGTTGGGAACAGAGGTGGACCATGGGATGGGTGGGAGGAGAGAAAGGATGACTGGCCCTACTGTCCTTCCCTTGGGGAAATGCTTCCTTAACAATAAGGACGGTTACCCTTTGGTGAGCACTTGTCATCCAGGAAGATTAAGACTTTATGTGAATGATCTCACTTCATCTTTGTAACAATGAGGTTGGTTCATTATCATCCTCGTTTTAAAGATGAGCGGACCAAGACTCTATAAAGCGACTTGTTTGAGCTCACGCAGGCAGTAGGTGAGGGAGCTGGGATATGAACTCTCTCCTTGTCTCCCATCATTGACTGGCCTCGTTCATCCTGGGAGTCAAGTGGAGACCAAGCTTAGCAGCAGGTGCTGAGATTGGCATCAGCAGTGGACACAGGGGTGACACCGGCAGGTTCTGATGTCAGCACCAGGCAGGCCAGCGAGGAAGGGGCATCGTGTTGACATTGAGATTTCCCCAGGTGTGTGCTAGGATGGGAAACAAATTGACACTGAACTTGATTCAAGGAGAATATTAGTAGAGTCACCTCTGGTGCAAAGAGGGCTCTGAGGGTTGGCCTAGGAGGTTGACTTCAGGAGGGCGTAAGAGTGGCACCATATGGGGTGTGAGGTTGGTCCCAGCAGGCTGTGACATTAGCATTAGGTTGGTGTTGAGGTTGGTCCTACGTGGGCCTGAATTTTACCTCAGCTAGACCCTGAGAGGGGCTCCAGATGGGCATTGGGCAGGCTGTGACGGTTGGACTGTCCAGGTTGCACACAGCCTGAGGGCCTTGAACTTGGGACAAGTCACAGTGGTTGAGGTTGGCACTCCCAGGCCTGGCATCCTGCTCAGAGTGTTCAACCTGTGAGGAGGGAATAAAGGGCAGAGAACAAACAGAGAGAGGAAAGTTGTTTGTTGGTTTTGGAGGGGGAAGAAGTGGGAAGAGGATTAACAGCAGCTTGGCAGGTATTAGGCCCCTTAATCCTCATCACCAACCTGCACCTGGGCTGGCCGCAAGCCTGGGCCCCTCCTCTTCCCCCTTGTTTCTTAAAAAGGAGGGAGGTAGAAACTTGGGGTGTTTGTTTGTTTCTCATTGAGGTTGGCACCAGGAAGTACACTGAGTGTTGAGAAAGGCTGCCACTAGCTGACATGGGAGCGGGTGGCAGTGGTCAGATTGGGAGAACTAGGAGATTGAGAGGTCAGTGAATTTGACCTTATTGATTATCGTGGAGTGTGGCATGAGAGATCCGTGTCTGAAGTCACATCAGAGAGACACACCCCACTGGGCACTGCCTTGGGCACAGGCTTCCAGAGCAACCTAGTGGTGAACCCAGGAAAATCCCTTCCCTTTGCCGGGCCTCAGTTTCCCTTTCTAGATGAATGCAACAGTGGTTAAGAACAAGTTTAAGGTATGCATTGGAATCCTAACCTTGTGCCTTCCTAGTTAAGTGACCTTGAACAGCTGACTTCACCTCTCTGAGCCTTATAGAACACCTGCTCTAGGGCTGTTTGGGTGAGGAGTGTGTGGGCTAACGGATGTGAGGTACATGGCAGTAAGTGTTCGATGAATATTAGCTGCTCTTATCATTCATCTGTAGGATCAAGGGCATGGATGAGATGGTCTCTAATCTCCCTCCTGGCTTTTACATTCTCTGGTCTACAGTTCCTAAAGCTTTTCCTTTGGGAATGTGGGGGAAGGAGAGAGAATGTTTTGGAAACCTCCCTCCGCATCCCTTCTTCAGCACAGCCAAGCCGACCTCACTGGAGCTATGCATAGGAAATTGGTCCTAGGCTGCCTCCCACTTGGGCTGTCTGCACACATGTATGTGGCAATGTGTCCATGTTGATAGATGAATTTATGTATGCTCCAGTTCTTGTGGGGTGTGTTTGAGCTTGATAAATGGATATCCATGCTAGTTTATGTCTACACATGCACGTCTGCGTGAGTGCTTCATGAGTGTGTGTGTGTCTGTGCCCCTGTGCCTGAGTGCCTACCAGTCTCTGCGTCTGAGCGAGTAGCATGAATGCACACATGCTTTGGGATATTCTGGTTGGGGAATGTCCAGAGCTTGTACATGTGTCCAACCTGAAGAATGGCTGTGTATTCACATTTGTGTGTGCATGTGCAGTACTGGGTGACTACATGTAAGGGTATGGATGTTTCTGTGTATGCATTCTAGTGTATGTATGCAGGCACATGGGCCATGTTGTGTACACATGAACATCTGATATCTGCCTGTGCCTGTCTGTGCTTGGATTCAAGCATAGCCCTGCCCCAACTCTGTTTCTCTTCTTACAGAGAAAAACTGTGCGAAGCTTTTCATGAGCACGATCTTCATTAAACTCCTCACAGCAAGCCTGTGAGGTTGGTTTTATCATCTCCATTTGGCAAATGAGTTAGGTAAGGCCCCAGAAGTTAGAAGTTACTTGCTTTGTGTTCCACAGATACTGAGGGAAGAGCCTGGGTATGACCTTGTGTGACTATAAATTCCATGCTCTTAACCACTACTCTGGACTACCAAGCCCTACCTGCTTTTCTTTATGAAACACTAGCAAACTGCCCCTAATCTGCTGCGGTTCTTGAAAAACTTTCCTATAAGCATGCAACAAGAGATTCCAAAATGTTAGAAAAGAAAAATAAGTCTTTTAACAGGAGGGAGCCTTCACCTTCCATAATTCTTACATTCTTTGGAACCTTGACGGACAATCTGGTCAACCAGTGTACCTCTCAGGCCATTGGCAGAGGAGGAGTCTGGAGAACAAGTGGTTGTATCAGAGAGTGAAACGTTTGTGTTTCAGATTTCAGAGGGATGAAAAGGATTAGGATGGGGCTGTAGGAGTGTTGGCTGACGTAGAGTGAAGAAGGGCCAAGGAAAAGAAGAAAGTCAAGGTTGTTTCTTTCTGGTTGTTTGAACAGCTCAGGTCCTGGCCCCTGAAGTGCCTCCCTACCAGGAGAATGGCAGGACCTAGACTAAAGAGAGGGGAAATAAGTTGGATAGATGACAGGCATGAAGGAGAGAGACTCAAAGGAGAAGGGATTTTTTAAATAAAGGGGTGAAGGTGTCATAGCGTACAAGCACACTGAAGGGTTTCTTCTGGTAATAGTAGAGCAGCCCCTATGGATCAAGCCTCCTGAAAATAACAACTATTAACTCTGAATAAAACATTAAAGAAAACCAATTCCCTGAAATCACTGGAGGGTGAACAAAAGCAGCAGAGACTGAAGGGAGTTGTAAGAAGGGGATTTGCTGTTGTTGTTTTGTTTTATTTAAATAGCTTTCAGCCTGAAGGTAGACCTTGGACAGCACCTTGTGGAGTTCATAAAACCCCACATAGAAACATTACAATTTTCCTGACTTCAGTAAAAGAGGACAGAGTTCAGAATGATTACAGCACCTACTGATAATCGTGGTGGAATTGCCACCCCAAATTCTGTGTATAAACTCCGTTCAAATTTCTGTTGGTTGTTGATCTCCTCATGCTAGAAAATTCCAGGTATCCAGATAAGGCTAAAAGAATGGAAGTGAGATTTCAGACCTGAGCCTTTGAGCTTAGCCAACTTAACTGATTTCTGAAGCAAAACAAACAAAAAAAAAATCAATAGTTTTCAACACAACATAACAGAGTCCAAAGTCTCTACAAGGTATCACTAGTAATATACAGGATAAAGTTGCAAATTAATAGGCATATGAGGATACAGGAAAGTGTGACCCATACTCAAGAGAAAAAGCAACTGACAGGGGCTGACCTTGGGATGACAAGGTTTTATATAACTATAATATGGATAACTTTGTCAACCAAATTCCGACATGAAGGTCATCCCAGGGTAAGTCTCCAACAATGTGTGTGTATGTTTGGGTGTAAAAAAACCTTGTCAGCCATACACACACACACACACACACACACACACACACACGCCTAATAATTATATTGATACATATTTATTAGGTACATGCAATACTTTGATACATGCATGCATGTGTATAGATTAAATCAGAGTATTTAGGATATCCATCGCCACAAACATTTATCATTTCTTTGTGTTGGGAACATTTCAAATCTTCTCTTCTAGCTATTTTGAAATATACAGTAAATTATTTTTAACCGTAGTCACCCTAGTGTGCTACTGAACACTAGAACTTTCTCCTTCTATCTAATTGTGTGTATATGCCCATTAACATACCTCTCTTTATCCCCTCCACACTTCCCAGCTTCTGTTAACTATCATTCTACTCTGTATGTCCATGGGATCAACTTTGTAGGTCCCACATATGACTGAGAACATGTGATATTTGTCTTTCTGTATCTGGCTTATTTCATTTAACACAATGACCTCCAGTTCCATACATGTTACTGCAAATGACAGGATTTCTTTTTTTTATGGCGAAATAGTATTCCATTACGTATGTGTACCACATTTTCTTTATTCGTTAAACCATTGGTGACATCTAGGTTGATTCCATATCTTGGCTATTGTGAATAGTGTTGCAATAAACATGAGATGCAGGTATCCATTTGCTATACCAATTTCCTTTCTTTTGGATAAATACCCAGTAATAGGAATGCTGGATCATGTGGTAGTTCTATTTTTAGTCTTTTGAGAAACCACCATTCTGTTTTCCATAATGGCTGTACTAATTTACATTTCCACCAACAGTGTAAAGTATTCCCTTTTCTCCATATCCTCACCAGCATTTGTTATTTTTTTTTGTTGTTTTGATAATAGCCTTTCTAACTGGGGTGAGATGATTTGCATTTCCCTGATAATTAGTAATGTTGAAAATTTTTTCAACATTACTATTGGCTATTTGTATGTCTTCTTTGGAGAAATGTCTATTCAGATCCTTTGCCCACTTTTTAATGGGGTTATTTGGGTTTTTTGTTTGTTCGTTTTTTGCTGTTGAGTTTTTTGAGTTTCTTTTGTATTTTGGATGTTAGTCCCTTGTCACATGACTAGTTTGCAAGTATTTTCTCCCATTCTACAAGTTGTCTTTTCACCCTGTTGATTGTTTCCTTGGCTATGCAAAATATTTTTAGTTTAACATAGTCCCAGTTGTCCATTTCTGGTTTTTGGTTTTTGGTTTTTGGTTTTTGGTTTTTTTTTTTTTTTTTTTT
>NW_012151174.1:651527-654634 GCF_000956105.1 Propithecus coquereli
GTGGCGCATGCCTGTAGTCCCAGCTACTCGGGAGGCTGAGGCAGAAGGATTGCTTGAGCCCAGGAGTTTGAGGTTGCTGTGAGCTAGGATGACTCCACGGCACTCTAGCCCAGGCAACACAGTGAGACTCTGTTTCAAAAAAAAAAAAAGAAAAAGAAATGCTACTGATTTTGTACATTGATTCTATAACCTGCAACTTTATTGAATTTATCAGTTTTAATTGATTTTTGGTGGAGTCTTTCAGATGTTCTATATATAGGATCATGTCATCTGCAAGGAGGGACAATTTGATTTCCTCTTTTCCGATTTGGATGCCTTTTATTTATTTCTTTTGACTGAGTGCTCTGGCTAGTATTTCCAGTATTATGTTGAAAGTGGGCCATCCTTGTTCTAGATGTCAGAGGAAAGGCTTTCATCTTTTCCCCATTCAGTGTGACATTATTTGTGGGTTTCCTATATATGGCCTTTATTATGTTGTGGTGTGTTTCTTCTATGCCTAATTTGTTGAGTATTTTTTTTTATCATGAAGGGGTGTTGAATCTTATCAGATACTCTGTGTCCACTGTGATGATTATATGGATTTTTTCCTTCATTCTGTTGATGCAGCATATGACATTTATTGCCTTTGTATGTTGGACTATCCTTGCATCCTGGGATACATCCCACTTGACCATGGTGTATTATCTTTTTGGTGTGTTGTTGGATTTTGTTTTTTGGTATTTTGTTGAGGATCTTTGCATCTATGATCATCAGGGATATTAGACTGTAGTTTTCCTTTTTGTTTTGTCCTTGTCTGGTTTTGGCATCAGGGTAATACTGGCCTTATAGAGTGAGTTTGGAAGCTTCCCTCCTCTTCAATTTTTTGGAATAGTTTGAGAGGAATTGGTGTTAGTTTTTCTTTATAAGTTTGGTAGAATTAAGTAGGAAAGTTATTTGTTTCTGGGCTTTTCTTTGTTAGGAAACATTTCATTACTGATTCAATCTTGTTACTTGTATTGGTCTGTTCACGTTCTTCTGACCCTGAAATGCATCATAGGAGGCAGAATGAGCAACCTTCACTGGAGATGATGTTAAGGAAAGCTGTGCTCTTGGGAGAAGACCCTATTCTGAGTAAGAGTAGGAAATGGAGGGAAAGTTTTGACAAATGGTTTATTTACTGTGATATTTGCTGTGAGCAAATATCAAGAGAACATCTTACTATTTCTTCCTCATGCAACCTTGGTAGGTTTTATGTATCCAGGAATTTCCTCTAGGTTTTACAATTTGTTGGCATATAGCTGTTCATAACATTCTCTGATGATCCTTTTGTATTTTTGTGGTATGATTTGTTATGTCTCCTTTCTTGTTTCTAATTTTATTTATTTGGGTCATCTCTTGTTTTTCCTTGGTTAATCTAGCTTGCAGTTTATCGATTTTGTTTATTTTTTGAAAAAAAAATCACCTTTTTGTTTTATTGATCCTTTGTATTGAAAAGGTTTTAAAATCACCTGTTATGTCTATGCTCCAGGATGTAGAAGTGGTATTGAGAAGCAAGAAGCATTGACCCTATCTTCTGATCCCGACATGCATGTGAGGTTGCTGAATGAGCAAACTTCACTGGAGACAATGTTAGGGAAGGCTGTGCTCTTGGGAGAACAACCTATTCTGAGTAAGACTGGGAAATATATAGCTTCACTTGATCATAAAGAAAGAGAAAAACAAAAAAAAAGATTGGGAAATGAAGGGAAAGTTTGGACAAGTGGTTTATTTATTAAGCAAATATTAAGAGAACATCTACTATGTGCCAAACATTGTTCAAGTGCTGGGGATTAGCAGTCAACAAAGCAGTCCAATCTCTGATCCCATGAAGCTTACATTGTGAATGTGTCCAGGAAGTAAAAGAGTATTCTGCTCAGGATCCTACTTTGGGAAGGGAATATAGAAGCAGAAAGGAAATAAATGGCATCTTCTAACAACCTAGCTGATGATAATGACTACATTTATTATTACAGCTAATGATTATTGAATGCTTGTGCCAAGCACTTAGCTAAGTGATCTGCATGCATTATCTTATTTAGTTTTCCTATGAGCTCTTAAGATAGGTGATGTTATTATCTACAATTTACAAATGGAGAAAATGAAGTCAGCAACTGCTAGATCTCTTAATCACTACACAATATCCAGGTAAGCTGTTGGAAATTCTAAGAGGAGTGAGAACATGCTGCTGCTGTGAGTAAAATCAATATGCTAATGACACATTTGCTTAATTTTAATCCTTCAATAAATTGCACACTCATTTTTGAGGACAGAATGCCTTCAGCCTCTCTCAAAAAGTTTGACCTCTTTTCTGTACTTTTCTTGCATTTGAGAATCTCAGCAATTCTAAACTAGATTTCAGCTCTGAGTCAGCCTTTGTTTTAAGGTAAGTCAGAGAGTGAAGACATTAAAATCCTGTGAAAATACATTCAAATTAGTTGGCAGTCTTTGTAATTCAGGAATTAGCAGGGCCAGCATTTTATCAAACCTCTTTGTTTTTATGTCATTCTCTGCTGATCCCACAGAGGTGGGAAGAAAGCTATCAGGACTGAGAGAGAAACACTGGAAGTACAGTTAGGCACTGTGACTTTTGGTCAATGATGGATCTCATATACAATAGTGGTCCCAAGGCAGTACCATCAGGAGTCTGCAAGAGCCACAGCATTGCTGGGCTTTCCAAAGCTGGAAAAAAATATAAATATTCAAGTACAGGAAGTTCAAAGTTCTCAATCTAAGTAAGACTACCCCATGACACATTATATCAAACTGTCAAAGATCAAAAACAAAGAGAGGGTCCTGAAAGCAGCAAAAAAGAAAATCACATATAAGGGGGTTCAATATGCCTAGCAGCAGACTTCTCAGCACACACCTTACAGTCCAGGAGAGAGGGGATAATATATTCTAAGTGCTGAAGGATAAAAAACTGTCAACCGAGAATACTGTAACTAGCAAAGCTGTCCTTCAGAAATGAAATAGAGGTAAAGACTTTCCCAGACAGGCCAGGCGCGGTGGCTCATGCCTGTAATCCTAGCACTCTGGGAGGCCAAGGCGGGCGGATTGTTTGAGCTCAGGAGTTCGAGACCAGCCTGGGC
>NW_012151174.1:654684-750795 GCF_000956105.1 Propithecus coquereli
TAATTTTTTTCTATATATATATTTTTAATTGTCCAGATAATTTCTTTCTATTTTTAGTAGAGATGGGGTCTCGCTCTTGCTCAGGCTGGTCTTGAACTGCTGACCTTGAGTGATCCACCCGCATCGACCTCCCAGAGTGCTAGGATTACAGGCGTGAGCCACCGCACCTGGCCCCATTTTTGTTTTTGTTGCCTGTGCTTTTGAAGTCTTAGCCACAAAATCTTTGCCTAGACTAGTGTCTGAAAGCATTTCCCCTATGTTTTCTTATAATGGTTTTATAGTTTCAGGTCTTACTTTTAAGTCATTAATCCGTTTTGTGTTGATTTTTATATATGGTAAGAGATAGGGGTCTACTGTCATTGTTCTGCATATGGATATCCAGTTTTTCTACCACCATTTATTGAAGAGAGTGTCCTTTCCCCAGTGTATGTTCTGGCCATCTTTGTTGAAAATCAGTTGCCTGTAAATATATTGAATTATTTCTGGTTTCTCTATTCTGTTCCGTTGGTCTATGTCTGTTTCACATCAATACCATGCTATTTTGGTTACTACAGCTTTGTAGTATATTTTGAAGTCAGGTAGTATGAAGTGAGGTAGTCCAGCCTGGTTCTTTTTGCTCTATACTGCTTTGGCTATTTGGAAACTTTGTAGTTCCATATGAATTTTAGGATTATATTTTAATAGTGATTGCATTGAGTCTGTAGCTTGCTTGGGTAGTATGGTCATTTTAACAATATTAGTTTTTCTGATCCATGAGCATTGGATATCTTTCCATATGTTTCTGTCCTCTTCAGTTTCTCTCATTAGTGTTTTGTAGTTTTCACTGTAAAAGTCTTTCACCTTCTTGATTAAATATCCTAGGTATATTTTTATAGCTATTTTAAATGGGATTGCTTTCTTGATTTCTTTTTCAGCTATTATTGGTGTATAGAAACGCTACTGGCCAGGCGCGGTGGCTCACGCCTGTAATCCTAGCTCTCTGGGAGGCCGAGGCGGGTGGATTGTTTGAGCTCAGGAGTTTGAAACCAGCCTGAGCAAGAGCGAGACCCCGTCTCTACTAAAAAAAATAGAAAGAAATTAATTGGACAGCTAAAAATATATAGAAAAAATTATCCGGGCATGGTGGCGCATGCCTGTAGTCCCAGCTACTCAAGAGACTGAGGCAGTAGGATTGCTTGAGCCCAGGAATTTGAGGTTGCTGTGAGCTAGGCTGACGCCACGGCACTCGCTCTAGCCAGGGCAACAAAGTGAGACTCTGTCTCAAAAAAAAAAAAAAAAAAAGACTTTCCCAGACAAACAAAAGCTGAGAGAGTTCAAGATCCTAATGAGTAAACACAAAAATATCCGAAAATACAAAACTCACTGGTAAAAGTAAATACACAGTCAAATTCAGGATATTCAAATAATGTAATGTTGGTCTGTAAATCATGTCTATCTTGGTATGAAGGTTAAATGACAAAAGTATTAAAAATAATAACTGCAATAATTTGTTAAGGGATATGCAATATAAAAAGATGAAAATTCTGACATCAAATTCAAAATGGTGGGGGTAGTGAAGTTGAAATGTAGACTTCTTTTGCAATAAAAGCTATTACTGCTATTCTCTCTGTGAGAGAAGAAAATGGGACCGTCAACAAAGAATGAGGTGAGAGGTAAGGGTCTTGGAGGTTTGAGGAGGAAGGAAAAAAGTATAAGAATTGAGAGGAGGGGTCAAAGAGAGGACAATTAGAAGGGAGGAGCTCAGCCACCCCTGCTGTGTTTTGGTTTTTTTCATTACACCAGTGGTTCTCAACTGGGTTGATTTTTCCCCTCACAGGGACGTTCAATAATGTCTGTAGTCACTTTCGTTTGTCACACCTGGGGTGCAGGTAGGGGGTTTCTAGTATCTAGTAAATAGAAAGCAAAGATGCTGCTTAACATCCCACACACACAGGACACCCCACACACACCCCACACACAAAGAATTATCAGGCCCAAGATACCAATAATGATGAGTTGAGAAACACTCAGCTCACGTCCCTCACTTGCCCCAGGTTCCCTCTGTAGCAGAACAGCAAGTCAGACCAAAGAAGAACTCAAAGCCTCTTAAAACTGCCCATCTCATGAGTCCCAGGTTCCCCAGTCAGGCAGTCCCATTTGGCCCCTCTCAAACCAGTTCTAGGGGCAGGGAAAGTTCCTTATGGGGTTGGAGTAAATCCAGCATTACGCCCTCCCCCAGAAGTAAGGGTAGATGCCAGGGGAAACCGGAGATACATAATCCTGTAATCAAGCCTTCCTCTCTCTTTCAGGACCTGCCCCAACTGGCCTTTCCAGGACTTGAACAACAGCATCAGCCCCACCTCTATCCCTCCATGTGCCTGGGATCTGGGGTGTCAAATTCCCCAAGACTTCTAAGCACTTCCTCCCATGCCCACAGTAACATGGTATGCACCCACAAACCTCTGGGGGCACCCACACCTCCATCTGGCCCTCCAGACCATTAACCTCAGAGGCTCTCTCTCCAACCCTACTCCCAGACTAGAAACCCTGGCTCCTGCTCCAGGTTTTGCAATCTGCCCCTCTGACTTGGCCAGGAGGTAGGTAACCAGGGTCAGTTAAGAGCAGTCCCTGCCCCTCAAGCACACTCAGAGCTGCAGGCCCCCAGCCATAGCCAGTCGGTCTGCTCCATCCAGAACACACTTCAGCTGCCTCCACAGCTCAGAAGGTAAAGGGCCCAAGTGGGGGACACAGGAGGAGGGAGTGGCTTCCAAGGGAGGGGAGTCTCTGGCTCAATCTCTCTGTCTCTAAGACTGTCTGGGAATCTCTTTTGCTGTCTCCTCTGAGAGCTCTGAGGTCTCTGGATCTCCCTGGAACTCTGTTCTGGGCACTGAGGTCCCTGTCCTGACTCTTCACCCAGCAGGTGGCATCTCTCTCTGGAATGTGACCCTTAGTTCACAGCACTTGACTCTTTTCTGTGACTGTTTCTACTTCTGCCCTCCCTCTCTGTCCCAGTCTCTCTTGGTCTCTTGGTCTCTGTCTTTTGATGTCTCTAACATTTCCTGTCTCGTATATTCTCTCTCTCTCTCTCTCCATCTGTGTGCCTCTCTGTCTCCGTGTACCTCTTTCTGTCTCTGTCACTCTTCTCCCTCGGTCTCTGTGTCTAGCTCTGTCTCTTCCTCTCTCTCCTCTCTCACCCTCTTTCTCTGCATTTTTCAGTGTTCTGTCTCTGTCTCTCCATCCGATCTCTCTTCTGTCTTTCTCTAGCTCTATGTCTCTCTAGTTTTGTCTCTTTCTTTCTCTAGTTTATGTCAGCCTATCTCTGTGCTGGTCTCTCTGTCTGGCTCTCCCTATCTCTGTGTCTTGATTTGTCTGTCTCTGTCCCTGTGTGTCTCTATTTCTCCTGGACACTGATTGATAGGTAGATAGTTAGATAACTGAGAGAGAGAGATCCAAAGATAGCTATCTCACTCTGCATTCTTCATTATCCCTACGTGTATCTCTCAGTCCCTCTTAGTCTCTATCTCTAATCATTTGTCTCTCTCCAGCTCTTCTGTGTTTCTGTCTGTCATTGTCAGTCTGTACCTTGCCTATCTCTGCCTCTCTCTCTTTCTCCCTTCCTTCCTCCCTCCTGCATCTTCTGGTCTCTCCTTGTCTCTGCTTCTGTCCATCTGCCTCCATTTCCAGGGTCTGGGGAAAACAAGTTCCAGAGAGAGATGAGGAACAGAGGGATCCCTCTCTCTCCCCAGCAATGTCCTCTCCTGCTTTGCCCTCCAGACACTGGCAGCTGCCTTCACCATGGACAGTGTGAGCACAGCCATCCTACTCCTGCTCCTGGCTCTCGTCTGTCTGTTCCTGACCCTCAGCTCAAGAGTCAAGGGCCAGCTGCCCCCAGGACCCAGACCCCTCCCACTACTGGGAAACCTGCTGCAACTTCACTCCCAAGACATGCTGACTTCCCTCACCAAGGTGCAAGGGCTCGGGTGATGGTGGAAGGATAAGGGGGACGGGTTCCATGGCCCCAGGACCCTTGTAACCTCTGTCTTCCCACCCCCAGCTGAGCAAGGAGTATGGTCCCGTGTACACAGTGCACCTGGGGCCCAGGCGGGTAGTGGTCCTCAGTGGTTACCAAGCCGTGAAGGAAGCCCTGGTGGACCAAGGGGAGGAGTTTAGTGGCCGTGGCGACTACCCCGTCTTTTTCAACTTTACCAAAGGCAATGGTAAGCCTACTCTTCATCTCCTCCACTCTCAACTTTGCCCATATTGAGGGAGGGGATGAGGATGGGACACTATTCTCCCAATCTTGTTGACAGGGCTGCTGATCCCACTGATGACACCAGACGTGATGAAGCCAGGCAGTCCTGGTCTAGGGTGAAGTCTGTCCCACCTTCCCCACCCAAACCCCACCACCATCTTGAATCACACTTTCACGCCAATCCCCATCTCTCTCCAAATCCAACCCCATGGTCATCCCAATCCCTATCTCCATCCCAACCACAGTATCAAATTTCCAACTCAGTCAAGTGGCCAAGTTATCTGGCCCAGTCCCCACTGTCTACCTTGACCCAATCCGAAGCCCCATCAACCCACCCCCATGTTCACCCTCTCAACCTCAGCTCCACACCTGTCAACAACACTGATTAATCTCATTCCAACCTCCATTCCCATTATGAACCCTCTCCCAGTCCCAGAGTTTTAAACTCTGTTATCATCCTCATCCCTTTAGTCAAAGTGAGCTCTGCTGTCATTATTCTCCCCAGCCCCAGCCCCGTTGTCTATCCCCGTCACCTACTGAAATCCTGAGTTTCCCTTCTCAACTTTAATCTCACCCTTATCCCTAAAACCAACCCAATCACATATCTACCCACCCCAAGCTTAAGCTCAACCTGAATCTACCAATTCTCATTCTGCCCAACTCCAGTCCCCATGCTCAGTCTTAAACCCAATTTATTATCAGTCTCATAATCTCCTCATGCCCCATAGTCATCCCCAGCCTGACCCGAATCCAATCCACCCCCACCCAGCCAGCAACTCACAGCATTTATTCCAAATCTCTCCTGTCTCAATATCCTGTCCTCCTTAGGCTTGGAAATCGCCTAGTCTTGTGGTTTTCAAACTTTATTTTAAATGCAAATCTCTATTCAAAGGAAGCCATGTGGTAAGTCCCAATTAATGACTAGAAGGTAGGAAGGAAGAAAGGAAAGGAAAGGAAAGAAAGGAACTATCATGATTGAAAAGGGGATCCTGGAGACCTTCATCTTGGACTATTCTTCTTCCCCTAAAGAATGTGTAGGGCTCTCCCTGGCTCTTGCACTAAATGGGTTTCAGCTGCCCCAGGATTTGGAATTAGAGAACTCTGGTAAAATACTATCTATTGTATATTGAGTACACTTTCCACCCTTTGTGTCCTCTTCCCTAGTTTGACCTTATGACCTCACCTGTTCAGGTATACCAGTTGCAAGGAGGTGGAGACAGAGCACTTGAGAAAGTCACCTTGCCACTTTTGCACAGAAAATATCTGGATGCATATATCGTTGTTACTAAAAACCGCCACCATCCAGCTATTCAATACAGAGCACAGGGGTAACGGCAGGGTTCTGACACTTACTAGCTATGTACTCTTGGACCAGGAGGACCTCCCCTCTCTGCCCGTCAGTCTGCTACCATGTTGCTATAAGTTGCTATAAGGAGTCAATGATAGCACTCTGGGAGGCCAAGGCGGGCAGATTGTTTGAGCTCAGGAGTTCGAGACCAGCCTGAGGAAGAGTGAGACCCCATCTCTACTAAAAATAGAAGAAATTGGCCAAACAACTAAAAATAGAAAAAAGTTAGCCAGGCATGGTGGCGCGTGCCTGTAGTCCCAGCTACCTGGGAGGCTGAGGCAGGAGGATCGCTTGAGCCCAGGAATTTCAGGTTGCTGTGAGCTAGGCTGACGCCACGGCACTCGTCCCAGACAAGAGAGTGAGACTCTGTCTCAAAAAAAATAAAAAAATAAAAAGTTAAAAAAAAAAAAGGAGTCAATGAGGTAATGTATATAATGTAAGACAACACACTATAGGTTTTTTTCTTCTTTAGTATCTAGTTCTCTGCTAGGTCCAGAGGAATCAGAAATAAACACCTCTGAGACCTTACCCTATTATAGTTCCCAGCCCAGTGGGAGACACAGCCCATCACCAGACAGTGACATCCTAGAGTGGTCAGGGTTGGGATGGGGGAAGTTTGGAGAGCTGTGGGAGCCTAAACCAAGGACTTGACCCAGCCAAGGAGGGAGGAGCCAGGGAAGACTTCCTGGAGGAGGGGACCTCTAAGCTGAGACCTGAAAGATGAAGATGAGTAGTCAGGAGAAGGCAAGGAGTGAAAATTGTTCTACGAAGAAGGACCAACCTGTGCAAAGACCCTAAGTCCAGGTAGAGAAGAGAACAGGGTCTGTCTTATTCCTGCATGAATTCCCAGCACCCTAGTGTTTATTTCTCTTGCTCATTTCTCTTATTCATGCATTCAATAATCAATAAGCAATCACCAACATCTCCTGTGTGACGAGTCCTATACTGGATGATGCCAAGGACATGGTGGTGACTAAGACAGGCTCCTACCCTACCTTCACAGCTCGGTGAAGGAGACAGTGGCAGGCCAGAGTGATCAGGTCCTTAATGGGGAAACAGAGGTAGAGTGAGATGAGGAAAGCCCACAGTCCTATGGAAAGTCAAAGGAGGCACCTAACCCAGCCTGGAGGAGCAGGGAGGGCTTACTGGAAGGGGCCAGGGAGATTCCAAACTCAGTCTCTCTCCCAGCAAACATCGGGAAAGGGGACTCAGATGGCAGTAGTCTTGGGGATGAGTTGCCGGTTGAGTGGCCCCCTCTCTTCTCCACAGGCATCGCCTTCTCCAACGGGGATCGATGGAAGGTCCTGAGGAGGTTCTCTGTCCAGATCCTACGGAATTTCGGGATGGGGAAGAGGAGCATTGAGGAGCGGATCTTGGAGGAAGGCAACTTCTTGCTGGCAGAGCTGCGGAAAACTGAAGGTCAGGGTCCTTGAGTGCAGTCCATACCCCTAATTCACATTCATCCTACTTAGCGATCAGGGCTGCTAGTGACCAGGTGCCATAGCATGGGTGTGAACTCAGAACTCCTGGAGTGGGCCGAGCGCAGTAGCTCACACCTGTAATCCCAGCACTCTGAGAAGTCGAGGCAGGAGGATCGCTTGAGCTCAGGAGTTCAAGACCAGCCTGAGCAAGAGCAAGACCCCATCTTTATTAAAAATAGAAAAATAAGCCAGGTATGGTGGTGTGCACCTGTAGTCCCAGGTACTCAGGAGGCTGAGGCAGGAGGATCGCTTGAGTCCAGGAGTTTGAGGTTGCAGTGAACTATGATGACACCACTGCACTGTAGCCGGGGCCACAGAGCAAGACTCTGTCAAAAAAACAAACAAAAAAAAAAAACTCCTGGAGGTCCTTTACTTAGCCCACAATAAGGATGGCATTCCTGGACGTGTACCACCTTGTCGTGCTGTGTTTCCTTGAGGCATGGTGGCAGGATTTGTTATGTGGTGGCAACTCTGTTGCTCTGCTGAGCCCAGCTTATGTAATTGTGGTGGATGACGATGACATTCATGAGAATGTGCCACATGTGGGGCCCTGTACTAAGCACATTTTCACACATAAACTCCTTCAGCCTGGGAACAATCCGTTTTGCAGATGAGGAAATGGAGACTCAGAGAGATTAAGCAACTGGCTTGAAGTAACAGAGCTAGCAAGGGGAGGAGCCAGGACTCAAACCCATGTCTGACACCAGAATCCAGAGTCAACACAGTAATGTCCATTTATTGAGTGCTTACTGGACACCAAGCCCTAAACTCTCCATGTATGTGAACTAGTTTCACCCTCCAGCAACCCTAGGAAGTGGATATTATTACAGGTGAGGAAGCTGAGGCCCAGGAAGGTTAACTCATATGCCCAAGAAGTGGCAGAGCTGGGATATAAACCCAGGTCAAAGCTCCTGACCCGTGAAAAAAAAACTTAATAAAAATAATCAACATTTCCATGTTGCCTACCATATGCCAGAACTGTTCCAAGAAATTTGTGTGTATTATCTTCTTTTAAAAATCATCGATTCTAGGAAATAGGTCCTATTATAAGCCCCATTCTATAGGAGAGGAAACTGAGGCACAGAATGCTAAACAGCCCTCTTCCTTGATCTCCAAATTCTGCTGGCTTTGGGCAAAAATAATCTTGTGGCAGATGATACTAAAGGGATTAAATGATGTGATGTAAGTGAACTAGTAATAACTGTATTAGTTTCTCATTGCTGCTGTAACAAGGTGCCATCAACTTAGTGGCTTAAAAACAGCACAAATTTATTCTCTTATAGTCTCGAGGTCCAGAATCTGAAATGGGTTGGCAGAGCTGCGTTCCTTCAGGAGGCTCTGGGGACAATTCCTTTCCTTGCCTTCTCTAGGTTCTAGTGGCCACCTGTGTCACTTGTCTTGTGGCCCCTTCTTCCATCTTCAAAGCCAGCAAGATAGCATTTCCAATATCTATCCTTAGACACTTAGACCCACCCAGCCAGATCACCCAGAGTAATCAAAATCCCAAACTTAGTTCCATCCGAAAGGTCCCTTTTTACCATATAAGGTAATAGATTCACAGGTTCTAGGGATAAGGACATAGACATCTTTGGGGGGCCATTATTCCACCCAGCACGACACCATGGTTTGAAACAGCCTCACAATGGATCAGGCTCTTTGCTAAGCACTTCCCAGCCACACACTCACTGACGAAATAGCCCCATGAGGTGAGGTCTGTCATCAAACCCATTTTACAGATGAGAAAGCTGAGGCTCGGAGGCTTAGAGAAGGGAAGTCAGTTAGCCCAAGTCACACCAAGACTAAGAGGCCAAGCCAGGATTCAAACGATGTCCATCCAATCCGAGATCTGGTTTTCTGGGCTATGCTATTGTGTCTTGCTGCTATGTTGAAACCCGTTGTTTTGGTATTGTTTTCTGCGATCTGTTGAGCTGTTGGATCACCAGATGTTAAGTGTTGTGTTGCTGCAGGTTATTTCTGGGTGAGGTTGTAGTGTTGTCAGGCACTGCCTGTGGTATTGCACTGTGTCATCTGCTATGCTGCTAATGTGTTGTGTGTATTGTGTGTCATCTGTTCTGCTGCTTTAATTGTATGGGCTGTGATGTCACATGTGCATTCTGTGCTGTCTGCTGAGTTGCTGTGTATCACTGTTGTGTGTTTTGTTGCAGGATAATGTAGCTGTATGCTGGTATTATGTGTTAGTGTATTGTTACCGTGTCTTGGGTTGTTTCTGGGCTGCCTGCTGGGTCACTCTGTGTGGTTGTGTGTGTTGGCGTGTATTGTGGTCATATTTGTTGGGTGTTTGGTTGCCATATGCTGTTACGTGTTCTGTAATGCCTGATGATTGCCATGTGCTGTGTTGAGTGCTGAGTGTTGTGTTGCCAAGAGTAGCCAGTTCTGTTGTTGGGTATTGCTGTTGTTGATGTACTGCAGGAAGTTGTGAGTTCTGTTCTGTCTATTGCGTTGCCAAATACTTTTGGGGTACTGGTTAACTCCACATTGTGGCCATGTGCATGCGTTCTGTGCTGCAAGACACATTGTCACGGCTGGGTCGGATGTTGTGCAAATTAACGTTGTCGTTACATGAGGTCCTCCGTTGTGTTGCACGTTGCACGTTGTGTCTCCCAAGCTTCACCCCCTGACCCATTCCACCCCTCACCCTCAGGAGAGCCCTTTGACCCCACATTTGTGCTGAGCCGCTCAGTGTCCAACATTATCTGTTCCGTGCTCTTCGGCAGCCGCTTCGACTACAACGACGAGCGTCTGCTCACCATCATCCGCCTCATCAATGACAACTTCCAAATCATGAGCAGCCCCTGGGGCGAGGTCAGGAGACTGAGTTCAGTGGGAGACGGGGTGGGGGCTCCACAGGGTTCACGGAGAGGGAGGAAAGGAGGGGAGGAGAAGGGACTTCGACTGGCCCTGCTTGGCCCTGCCCCCTCCCTTCTGACCCCGCCCCTGAGTTGTCTGGCCACGCCCATTCCCCCTCCGCACTTCTTCACATGCACTTACAGCCTCCTTTCCCTCTCACCCCCTCCCACCCCCCACTCCCCACTCCTGCCTCTCCAGAACCTGGCTGCCCTTCAAGACCCCACCCTTGCCTACCTGATCCACCCTGACCCCGCTTGCCCCCAGACACACATCCTGCCTGCTCCTCCAAACCCCTCCACTCTGCTCGGTCTCCAGATGTACAACCTCTTCCCAAGCCTCCTGGGTTGGATTCCCGGGCCGCACCGACGCCTCTTCCAGAACTTCGGGTGCATGAAAGACCTCATTGCTCTCATCGTCCGCGACCACCAGGCCTCCCTAGACCCCACATCTCCCCGGGACTTCATCGATTGCTTCCTCACCAAAATGGCACAGGTAAGCCCTACCTGGAAATCCCACCTCTAGTCTGACCTGAAGCCCTCCTGCTGCCCCTGCCTCAAAGCCACAAGGATTGGGCAGGGTTGGGAGACCTTCCACAGGAGGAGAAGCTGGGCTGAAGCCCAAGCCACTCATGACAGCCGCCAATTGACAGCTAATTAAGAACTTGTTAAAGCTCTGTCCAGGACGTTAATTGTGGTCCCTGCCTCTGAGATTTTCCTACCTTGCCCTTCCGTACTCCCCAGCTCACTGAGGAAAGGAAGTTAGACAGGAGGGATGAGCTAGCACCCAGCAGCGGTTGTGCAGGTCTGGGGTAAATGGGTCGCACAGTTTCGGAGCCCTGGCTCATACCCCCACCCCTCAACGCGGACAGGAGAAGCAGGACCCGCTGAGCCACTTCCACATGGATACCCTGCTGATGACTACACATAACCTGCTCTTCGGCGGCACCGAGACCGTGGGGACCACGCTGCGCCACGCCTTCCTCGCGCTCATGAAGTACCCCAAAGTGCAAGGTGAGCCAGCCTAAGCCTGGCGCTGGGAGCCACCCACGCAGCGCCACCCGCCCAACAGCCGCGCCCACAAGGAGGCTGACCCCACCCACATGGCCCACGAGGCCCACACAACCTTCCCAAATCCAGACCCAAAGCCTGCGCGCTTTGTCTTCCTTTGCGGCCCACCGCCCCCCTGCCCACCCTGCACGTGTCCACCTGAGGCCTCACAGCCCTGACCCAAGCCCCAGCCACAGGGGCCTGCCCGGGAACCCTGCCTCTCCCACGCAGTCTGACCCTCCACACAGCACTGCCTGCGACCCCACTCCCCCAGGCTCCGCCTCTGGATGTATCCCCTGTTCCGCCCCTCCTCCCCAGCACAGCCCGTCCCCTCCATCCACCGTCCAGCAGGCGGGACCCCCAAACTCCTCCTTAAGTCCCGCCAGGGGCCTAGACTCCAGGTCCCCCCGAAGTCCCGCCCACGCAACCCCTCCCTTAGGAGCGCTTGTGCAAACCAACCTTTTGCCCTCACCTACGTCTAGGAACCCGCCCCTTCCCTCGGAGGCTCTAGCTGAAGGCTAACACGCGCCCCCAGGCAGTGGCACCCCGGGGTGTGGGGGACTTTGACTCGACCCCTCCCACACACAAGTACACACCTCTTCCCAGCCCAGTGGTGCCCCAGATACCCTCCACTGCGCTTCCCCCCGCCCCCCTCCAGCCCGGGTGCAGGACGAGATTGACCACGTGGTGGGTCGCGCGCGGCTGCCCGCGCTGGAGGACCGCGCGGCGATGCCGTACACAGATGCGGTGATCCACGAGGTGCAGCGGTTCGCAGACGTCATCCCTATGAACTTGCCGCACCGCGTCATTCGGGACACAGCCTTTCGCGGCTTCCTCCTACCCAAGGTGTGCCAGGCACCTGGCAAACGAAATCAGCCAACCTAGAAAGAAACGTCTCAGGCTCTTGCAACCTGCAAGGGGTACCCCAGGCACCAGCTCAACAGCCCCCGGGCCTTAGCAACCGTCATCCCCAGCCCTAGCCACAGACATCCGAGGCCCTTAAATCCGAAACCTCGGCCCTCTCCTAGGACCCCACAGCATACCACAGTGGACTGCACCCTGTCCGGAGCCCCATACCCCTTCTCCGTGACAAGTCCCCTTCTTAGGAGCCCTCTCCAGAACCCCCAGGTCTGAGACTTCACCTTAAGGATCCCTTGTACCCAAATAGTGTTCTTAGAGACCTCTGCCCCTTCCCAGAAACCGCACACCTGCTCCCACAAGGCAGAGGCGGGAGTGTATCCCGCATCCCCGCCTCAGACCCCAACAACACAACTTCCAGCACCCATCACTCAGAACCCTAGACACCCACACACATTTCCTGGACCCCTGATCCAGTCTGACACCCTCCCCCTTATCAAGTTCCCCAGGACCCCCAGCCCTGTAAAATGCAAACCCTAGCTCAGGAACCTCCCAGCACTAGACCACTAATTGAGCCTCCTCATCACCCAGGGCACGGATGTCATCACCCTCCTTAACACCGTCCACTACGACCCCAGCCAGTTCCGGAAGCCTCAGGAGTTCAACCCGGAGCATTTTTTGGATGCCAGTCAGTCCTTCAAGAAGAGCCCGGCCTTCATGCCCTTCTCAGCTGGTGAGGGAGAGGAGCGGAGTCTTTCTGGCCCCATATCCCTGCCTACATTCCCCAGTCCTGATTCCGCTGTGCAAATCCTCTCGCTTCGCCCGTCCTCAGCTTTGGATGCACAGAGACGCTCATCCCCCACCCCAATTCTGCTCCTATAGGCAAGTAGTGACTCAAACCCTTGTGGAGAGGTGGGGAGGCAGATTAGTAATTTAACTTGGGCGCGGTCATTGTCAGCCTCTCCACTCAGTGGTGCAGTTGATGTGGTAGTTTTCTTGGCTTTCCTCTTTGCCCTGCTGAAAAAAATCTTCTCTGTTTACTCAGTAGCAGGAAAAAAAACAGCATAATCATCGGTAACTTACCATATTGCCTACTGTGAGCCCAGCAATGCCTCTGAGAAGAGTTATAAGGGTAGTTGGTAAGAACTGGGCTCTGGGAGCCCAGGGGGTTGTATCCCAGTTCTGTCACCTTCTGTGTGACTTTGGGTATGTTACTTCACTTCTCGGTGCCTCAATCTCCACATCTAGACAGACGTGCTGGCTCACACCTGTAATCCCAGCGACTCTGGAGGCTGAGGCGGGAGGATTGCTTGAGGCCAGAAGTTCAACACCAGCCCGGGCAACATAGCCAGACCCCCACCTCTAAAAAAAAAAAAAAAAATAGGAAGTACCAGCCAGGCATCGTCGTGGCCCACACCTGTAGTCCCAGCTACTCAGGAGGCTGAGGTGGGAGGATTGATTGAGCCCAGGAGTTCGAGGCTGCCAGTGAGCTATGATCGTGCCCTGCTCTCCAGATTAGGCAACACCCCGTCTCAAAAAAAAAAAAAAAAAACAACCCACATTTGTAAAATGGAGATAATACTAAGGCAGTGACAAAGCCGGGATTCGAACCCAGGCAGTCACACTTGCATTATCAGCCAGGCCATTCTGCTCCACTATTTACTTAAAGCAGCTTTCCCAGACCTTTAGATGGGTGGGTCTGTGGCATCCCCAACTCTTGTCTTCATATTCTATTTTCCTCTGGGAATTTGGGGTGGCCGCCCTTCACCCCGTCTTATCTCACCGCTGCTCCCCACTCCGCCTCCCCCGCAGGGCGCCGACTGTGCCTGGGCGAGTCGCTGGCGCGCATGGAGCTCTTCCTCTACCTCACCGCCGTCCTGCAGAGCTTCTCGCTGCAGCCGCTGGGGGCGCCCGAGGACATCGACCTGAGCCCGCTCAGCTCCGGTCTCGGCAATTTGCCGCGGCCCTTCCAGCTGTGCTTGCGCGCGCGCTGACCACCCGGTCCTTGCAGATTCGCCTGCGAGCGGTGAGACCCGCCGCTAGGGATTTGCTCTGTCCCTCTTCTCCGTCCACTGTCTGCCCCTCCCTGTCGCCTGCTGCGTGCCTATGCCCCACCCTTCACAGCTGTCCCCGGTCTGCAGGGCAGAGAAAGACCTGGGGAAGGGGAAGTGTATGTCTTGTTGTACCCATGGAACCTGATCCATGACACACTCCACACTCTTTTCTGGGCTTTTTGCATCATTTCTTAGTAAATTATCTTTATAATACATTCACACTTGTCCTGGCTGAGTTAAAGGGAGGGGGACAGTCCCTGAGGATGGGGAGAAGGGCGCTCAGGCTGCAAAGAGAACCTCCCTGTTCCTAGTTCTACCCCCTCCCTTAGGGCAGCTACGGTAGGAGAAATGGTTTCCTGGAGACAGGCCGAGGACAGAGAGGCAGAGAAACCAAGACAGAGAAAAAGACAGCTGCCCGGAGAGATACCAAACAGAGAGTCTGCAAGACATGCAGGGAGCGGTACGAAGAGAGGCGTAAGTAAGCAGGGACAAAGTGAGAGACTGAGAAATAACCATCGCTCACACTCGCGCGGTGCTCACTGTTCTGACTGCCTCAGTTAATTCTCCCTACGAGGCAAAGCAATATCAGTATCACATTTTACAGATGAGCAAACTGAGGCTCAGAGGGGTGAAGTGACTTGCCCCGAAGCACACAGAAATGGGCAGAACTGGGGTCTGAACAGAGACTCGCTGGCCCCACACACTGCGCTTCTAACCGCCCCTTTCCGCTCACAAGTCAGAGACCCAGAGAGACAAAGGAAGACACGGTCAGAGACGGAAGAGCAGAGAGATGCAGAGACTGAGAAATGGGGAGACAGGGAGAAGAGAAAGGAACAGAAATGACCAAAGAGAGACAGAGAGAATGGGCAGTGCATGTGAGGTACAGGAGACTCAGACTCTTTCCCTCACTCCCACCCCTCTTTCTGGACTATTCCTTTGCCCCGAAATCCTCCCTTTGGAGTGGGGGTAGCCATTCCAGGGATGGAGCCTCCCAACCTGGGACCAGCCCTAACCTCGTAACCTGCTGACAGTAGCTTTTCTTACTGGCAGGCATCCCAAGCTGCATTGAGCCAGATTTAGGCAGAGTGGGGCTGGCCCCTCGGCCACAGGCGGAGGTGGCCTGGGTGGCCCTACTCTGAACAGAGTTTCCCCAAGGCCATCCGGAAGCTGGGACATGCTCTGCTGAGCCCGGGGCTGGCTGGGATGAGGCTTATAGGCGGTCCCCACGTAGGGATTAAGGAGTCAGCTCCCTAATCTCCACCCTGTTCCCACCAAGGCTTAGCACAGTGTCTTCCCCAGGGCCCAGCCAGGGACACAGAGGTGGAGGGAGAGATTCAGAGGTCCTGAGAAAGACGAGAGGAGGGATGGTGAAGAAAAACTCACGGAGACACCGAAAAAGAGATGGAGCGAGACAGGGAGAGGCAGAGAGATACACAGAGATGGCAGAGAGAGATCTCAACAAACAAAGACTGGGAGTGAGACAGAAAGAAAGAGAGACAGAGGATGAGAAAGAGGAGCAGTGAGACAAGGGACAGACAGGGATGCCCAGAGAGAGGGACAAGGAGATTCTAAAACAGAGGCAGAAATTAAGTGAGGAACAGAGACGAAGACAGAGAAACCTGAGAGAAAGAGAGAGACAGAGAGAGAGAGAGACTACTGAGACAGAAAAATTAAGTCTGAATTAGAGACAGAGAGAAACAGACATACATAGGGAAGAAGGGTGTTGTGCTTTCATTCAACAAACTCTTACTGAATGCCTACTGTGTGCCAAGCACTATTTTAAGTGTGGGGATACAGAAGAGAACGGGACAAAGATCCCTGCTCTTGAAGGGCTGGCATCCCAGAGGAGCCCAACAGAGCAAAACGGAGGAAGAGCCAGGAGTCGGAGAGGAAGCCGGAGACCCTAACACGGAGGGTCCATCAGAGAGAGCCTGGCACAGAGGGGTGGGCAGGGTCCAGGGAGAGCATGGCTTACCGCACAGAGAAAGGCTGACAGGTAGGAAGACCCTTGGCAGAAACAGAGACAGTGAGACAGGGAAGCACAGACTGGAAGAGATAGAGAGAAAGAGACAGACATTTTGAAAAAAGAGAGACAGAAAGACAGGAGCAGAGGCAGAGCCCGGGAGACAAAGAGAAAGTGGGGGGCGGGGAGGAGGGAAAGAGATGAACAGAGAAACACAGAGACTGAGAGTGAAGGAGACACCAAGAGACAACACCCAGAGAAAATTCTAGTCCGAGACTCTACACGGTCCGCCATCTCCTCCCCAGGTCTGGGCCCTATGCCAGGCACTTGGAGGAAGGCTAGAAATGGCAAGGCAGGGCAAGGAGGATGGGCCGCACTCCTGAACTGTCTCTCCCAAGTACTAACTTAGCGCCACCCTACCACTCCCACAACCCACCCCCGGCTCATCCGGGCCTGGGTCTGCCCCCTCCAGCCCTAGGATGTCCCAGGATGGGGTCGGGAGAGAATGAGGGATACATTTGTCTGCTGTTATGGTGCAGCCTCAGATAGGGGTGTGCACTGAGGGGCTTGGGGGACTGGATACCAGGGGGTGCGGCAGCATGGACGTAGGACAAGTGGGGGCATCTAGGACACGGAGCCTTGGGAATAGATGGTAGGAGTTCAGGACAAGGCATAAGTATGGAGGTGCAGGGGACATGTGGGAAGGGACCCAGAAGTCATAAAGATAGGCACAGAAGTGCCAGGATCATGGGCACCAGGAAGCTAAAGGATTCCAGGGAGGATCTGGGGGGCAGGCACAGTATACAGGGTTCAAGAGCAATGGAAGTGACAAGGGCTCAGGTGCGAACCCCAGGGAACCACAAGCACAGGGTACGAGAGTGCCAGAGGTGTTTTCAGAAGTGTACTTAGGAGATTCCTCAAAGAAATAAAAGTAAACCTTCAGTTCAGCAATCCCACTACTGGGTATTTACCCAAAGGAATTCATTTTATCAAAAAGACACCTACATTCAAATGTTTATTGCAGCACAAGTGACAATTGAAAAGATATGGAAATAACATAAGTGCCCATAAATTATGAGTGGATAAAGAAAATGTGGTATATATATATATATGCCACGGAGTACTACTCGGCCATAAAAAGGAATAAAACAGTATCTTTTGCAGCAACGTGGATGGAACTAGAGATCACTATCCTAAGTGAATTATCTCAGGAAAGGAAAAACAAACACCTCATGTTCTCACTAATAAGTGGGAGTTAAATGATGGGTACAAACGGGTACAAAGGGGTGTTAAGGAAATTGGAAACCAAGAAGGAGGGGTAGGGGAGTGAGGGCTAAAAACTTACCTATGAGGTACAAAGAACACTATTCTGGGCCAGGCGCGGTGGCTCACGCCTGTAATCCTAGCACTCTGGGAGGCCGAGGCGGGTGGATCGTTTGAGCTCAGGAGTTCGAGACCAGCCTGAGCAAGAGCGAGACCCCGTCTTTACTAAAAATAGAAAGAAATTAATCAGACAGCTAAAAATATATAGAAAAAATTAGCCAGGCATGGTGGCGTGTGCCTGTAGTCCCAGCTACTCGGGAGGCTGAGGCAGAAGGATCCCTTGAGCCCAGGAGTTTGAGGTTGCTGTGAGCTAAGCTGACGCCACAGCACTCGCCCCAGACAAGAGAGTGAGACTCTGTCTCAAAAAAAAAAAAAAAAAAAGAAGAAGAACGCTATTCTGGTGGCAGGTACGCTAAAAGCCATGACTTCAGCATTAAACAATGCACCCATGTAAAAAAAATACTTGCACCCCAATATTTTGAAATTTAAAAAATTTTTCAAACAAAAAAAGTGTACTCAGGAGCGAGGAGTGTATTTAGGAATCAGAGGTACAGGGTACGGCATTCAGGGGGCCCAGAGGTTGCTGGGAGATTGAGGAATACACATCTACAGGCCAAGTAAGATGGAACCAAGGGTGCTAGGGGCTTAGGAGGGTGCACCTGTTGGCCAGGTGTATTGACATGAAAGTTGCCAAATAGAGTAGGCTGAGCCAGGGCACAGCAGGGCTAGGGCTGGGGGGCAGAGTAGAGACCTTGGCCTGGGAAACCTGTGGAGTGAGCAGCCCAAAGATGTCCACCCCTCCCACACCAGTCTCCACCCCTGCTCCACCCAAGACTCGTTGCAAATTAAACAGAGGTGAAGGCACACAGGCATCAGGAGCGCAGGCATGATGATCACGGACATGGCAGGGCTGCTGTTGCTGCTCCTGGTGCTGGCACTAGCGTGGTGGGGTTGGGGTGCGCGACCCGCTCAGATGCGGGGCGCTCTACCTCCCGGGCCCAGACCTCTCCCGTTACTGGGGAACTTGCTGCAGCTGCAGTCCGGACGCCTGGACCGTGCGCTCATGGAGGTGAGCCCGACAGTGGGTGGGGGAACAGAATTTTCTGTATTCGTGGAGGCGGGGCTGGGTGCTAGAACTCTTGGTTGCCTGGATGAAGACAGCTGGGGGATCGGACTCAGTGACTCTCGAGTTCCAGAAAAGGAGGAGACTGAGGAGTGGGAAGCTCTGGGCCTGGACACCTGGGTTGCGAGGGAGGAAGAGCCTAGGGTGAGGGAGCAGAGGGTCCGTTTTCCTGGTTCAAGGTGCGGAGTGCGAGTACTGAGGGCCTGGACGCCAGTTATGAGGGTGGAGGAGGCTGCGGACCTGGACTTCTAGGCCCCGAGGGAAGTGCGGGCCTGGACTCCTGCATCTGAAGGAGGAAGGAGCTGCGGATCTGAACTCCTGGACCTGAGGAATGAGGGGCTGAGCCTGGGACTCCCGAGTCTGGAGGTGGAGGACGCTGGGGGCGGGGTCTCCGGTGAGGGGCCCGGACCGGACCGCTGAGCACCGGCTGGCTCCCCGTAGCTGTCCCGCCGCTGGGGCTCGGCGTTCACGGTGCGACTGGGCCCGCGCCCGGCAGCGGTGCTGTGCGGCTACGCGGCGCTGCGGGACGCGTTAGTGCTGCAGGCGGATGCGTTCTCTGGCCGCGGGGCCATGGCAGTCTTCGATCGCTTCACGCGCGGAAACGGTGAGGCCCAGGAGCTGGAAGCGAGGGCCTGAACCCTCCAGGTTGGGCAGATAAATGGTGGAGCCGGGCAGATGGGGCGGGGCCTAACAGAATCAAGCTAACTGGGGGCAGACGGCGAAGAGGGTGGGGCAGAGCTAAAGCGTAGGCGGAATCGGAGGAGTCAAGCCAAAGGCAGCAAGCACAGGCCAGGGACCCGCACCAGCAAAGGCTGCGGTCAACACGTGGGCAGGGCCGAGGAGCTTGGCAGCCAAGTGGTCAAAGGAGAAAAGTCAGCTCCAGGAGTTGGGGGACTCGAAAAGGGTGTAGCTACTGACTGGTCGCTTCCGGGGAGGGGCGTGGCCAACTCCCTGGCCCGCCTCCTTTTCTCTCCCCACCATAGGCATCGTGTTTTCCAATGGGCCGCGCTGGCGAGCACTGCGCAATTTTGCACTTGGAGCGCTGAAGCAGCTCGGGCTGGGCACGCGGACCATCGAGGAGCACGTCCTGGAGGAGGCGACTTGTCTGCTTAGGGAATTTCAAGCCACCGTTGGTGCGGCCTGGCCTGGAAAGCAGAAGGGCCTGGTGTGGGTGTGGCTAAGGGACTGCCAAGGAGGGGCCACGGGAAGGCGTTTGGGTGGAATAAAACCAATAAGCCCAAGGAGCTAGCTGGGGACCCGGACACAGCGTATGACCCCGCCCTGTTGCCGCCCCGACCCCCCTCAGGAACCCCGTTCGACCCCCGGCGGCTCCTGGGTAATGCGGTATCCAACGTTATCTGTTCTGTGGTCTTCGGAAAACGCTATGGCTACGGAGGGCCGGAGTTCCTGAGGCTCCTGGACCTCTTCGATGACAACTTCCGCATAATGAGTTCCGGACGGGCGGAGGTTAGAGGGCCCGCCACAATCTCTCCCTCATATGCTCAACTTCCTGCCAAACCCTCAGCACATGGCTATAACGGATCATTAGAATGAGACAGTCTTAGTTTCTTGGAATGGAAGAGTTCTAGAACCTACAATATCAAAGTCCTTGTCCAGTCTCCCCATAGGGAAACTAAGTCCTAGTGGCCTTGTCCAAGGTCCTGTTGAGCTCCTGTCTCCCCAGATGTACAACATTTTCCCCTCCCTCCTGGACTGGCTCCCGGGCCCGCATCACCGAATCTTCCGAAATTTTGCGGAGCTTCGGGTCTTCATCTCTGAGCAAATCCAGCGGCACCAGCAGACGCGGCAGCCTGGGGAGCCCCGCGACTTCATCGATTGCTTCCTCGACCAGATGGATACGGTGCGGTTCCTTGCTACCCTAAACCCTATCCATGCTGCCCACCAACAGGTGGCCGGCACAGTGGCAGCGCCTGTCCTCTCTGCCCACAGGAACAGCAGGACCCAGAGAGCCATTTCCAGGAGGAAACGTTGGTGATGACGACGCACAACCTTTTTTTTGGCGTCAGTGAGACCACGAGCACCACTCTGCGCTATGGGCTTCTCATTCTGCTCAAGTACCCAGAGGCGGCAGGTCTGCAAGCTGGAGAGGCCCAGGATGAGGTGCTGGGGTTTGGGGATGGCTGGAGGATTCGGGAAGTGTGTGGCTCACAGTTTCCCCCGGCCCCAGCCAAGGTGCAGGCGGAGGTGGACGCCGTGGTAGGTCGGGCGCGCGCCCCCAGACTGGAGGACCGCGTGCGCCTGCCCTACATCATCGCCGTGCTACACGAGATCCAGCGCTTCATCAGCGTGCTGCCGCTGGGACTGCCGCACGCCCTCACCCGCGACGCCCACCTGCACGGCCACTTTCTGCCCAAGGTACCGGGAGTCCGAGGATTCTGCGCGGGGCCCAGGGACAGGAGCGCCTATTGGCTGAGATCAGCCGGAATGGGCGTGCGCAGTGCTGATTGATGCACAGTGACCCTGGGGGAAGGCAGGCAGGCCCGCCCACCTCCCGCGGGCTTTTAAAAAAGGCCTAAAATGGAAGAGGCGCGCATGCTCGTCAATCCTGCGGTTGACACTAGTTGTGCTTACCCCCAGGGTACCTTCGTGATTCCCCTGCTTGTGCCTGCGCACCGGGACCCCACCCAATTCAAGGACCCGGACTGCTTCAACCCTACCAACTTCCTGGACGACAAGGGCGAGTTCCAGAGCAATGACGCTTTCATGCCCTTTGCCCCAGGTCCGGGCTAAAGAGGGAGGGGACAAGCCTGGACCGGTTCTGGGGTGCACAGCTGCTTACTCTGCACCCCTGTGTACCCACGAAAGCGGATGTGCCTGGGCGCAGGCCTGGCCCGCTCGGAAATCTTCCTCTTCTTTACGGCCATCCTACAGAGGTTCTGCCTGCTCCCTGTGGGGAATCCCGCCAACATGGACCTCACCCCGCACTGCACTGGCCTGGGCCACGTCCCCCCAGCCTTCCGGCTTTGCCTAGTGGCCGGCTGAGGTCAGGCTCCGCCACCCTGCGCACACTAGCACTCAGACCTCCTAACCCTCCTTGGTCAGTAAAAGCCCTGAACTGCAGATGGAGGTCTCATTACGGAGAGGAGTCAGATGTGTGCAGCTCTGAGGTAAACTTTTATTTCTTGGCTACAGGACTTCCACACCCATGCTCCTCCAGGCACCTTCTACCCTGCCCAAGGAGTGGCAACCCAATCCACAAGGTGCCGTGGCCAATGGGGTTGGGGAGTCACTTCACATTCCAGGCTGCAGGAGTGAGGGGACTTGGGGACTCCCCCCACAAACTTTTGCCAGCAAGAGGCCATGACTCACCCCAACCCCAAATCCTGCATCCTGGTGGGAGGTGACAATGCCTCCTCCCAGCTCTCCACACCTAACAGGGGTGTGACCAGACAGGGCAGGACACAGAACCCCCAGTTTCAGTAAGGGTATCCCCCAAATGCTGGCTCCTGCCCAGGTCACAACCCCAGCCCCCATCAAGGGGCAGCAGAGGTCTCTCCTTCTTTGTCCTCATCGATGGACAGAGCCCTCCACGCCAGGCAGGACAGAGGCAAAGTCAGAAGCAGCAGTGATGGCAGGGAAGGAGCAGGCACCAGAGACTGGTGGGCTGCCAGCTCAGGGCCCAAGGCTCTTCTGAAGTCAGGGCAAGTCATCTGTCCATGGAGCTCTGGGGCTGGCCACTAGGTGGGCGTAGTCTGCTGTGATACAGGTACTTGGACACCTTTCTGTCCCGATGCTGGGGATGAGAAGGGGACAGAAGATAGTGAGTCATCAGGGAAGAGACAAAAAGGCCAAGGGAAACCTGGGAAGATGGGGAGAGGACCAGGAAGAAAACGGGGCTCATGTTGCGGGGACCAAGAGAGTGGGGTGTCTAAGGAAGGTGGGCAGAGATGAGGAAAGATGCATGCTGGGATTTAGTAAAAGACTGATGAGGTGGGAAGGGGTGGCTTGAGGCCTGGTGGGATACATGGAATAGGAAGGGCTAGGGAGGTGGGACAGGTACCTAGCTGATACTTGTCTTTGGCTGCTGCCCGCTCCTTGGCATCAAAATACCAGACAGTGATGGCGTACCTGGGGACCAGGGAGGTTGGAGATCAGTTTTCTGCAATTCCAGCCACATAGCCAGTGACACTAGAGGCCACCCTCTTGAGCCACCTGGTTCTGGTCCCACCTAGACCCCCTCTCAGCACTTCATCACTCCTAGTCACTCTGAGGGTCTGACAGGACTTTGCTGGCAGAGGGAGCACCTGGGCACATCCCCAGAACTACGGGTCCTACCTGGTAGCATAGGCTGGCTTCACCTCGTGGGGGTTCCGCCGGTCAGACCAGAAAATGAGCAACCGGTCAAAGAGTGGTTCGATGTTGGCTACCACAGGCCGGCCCTCAGGGAAGATCTGCAGCAGGCCGCCATGCACCTGGGGGCGGGCCAGAGGATGAGGCCGGCTGGTCCTGCCGGGAGCCTCTGCCTTGCACTGGCCCCCAGGAGCCCACCAGGGGGCGCAGTGTCAGCAGGCATCACTCCCTCCCACCACTCAGGCTCTTAAAATGAATGACAACCCAGAGTCTGCATCACCATGGAGATGGGCAGGAAGCTACTAAAGACAGGAAAAGGGGGAGAGTGTTCATTACAAGGCCGGGTGGGGCTGGGCAGACAGCACCATTCCCGGAAAGGGGGGGAGTTCCCACCACAGTCAGCCGGAGAGGAGGTGCCATTTCCCAGGAAGGGCCGGCAAACCGCACCGCCCCCCTGTGGGTTGAGAAAAGCACAGGAAAATGCCAGGATCTGAGCAGGGAGCGGAAAATGGAGTGGATGCACACCGCCCCAGCCCACCCTCGCCCCACCCTCGCCCCACCCCCTACCTTAACGTCCCAGTTCTGATTCAGGTAATAGATACAGGTGATGCAGCGCCCATCGCCGTGGGGATTGTCAACGTGCCTCACGTACCCCAGCCCGTTGCCTGGGTAACACGCCACCATGGCCTGGCAGAGACGGAGGGAGGTGGGTTTACTGGGGCTACACAGGCACATTTGAGGGAGCAGCCATTACCCTCCTGTCTCACCCCTCCCAGCCCCTTGTATTTCCCTTGATTCCTTGGCACCCAGATGGACTCAATCAACAGCTGAGGGCTTGATTTTTTAAAAGATACCCCAACCCCACCTCAAACATTTCCAGAAAGTAAACCAATTTACACGTTTCCCGCTGTGCAGGGACGGGACCTCACAGCCCTAGACCAGGGGTTCTCACCCTTGCTGCAGAGGGGAATCACCGGAGGAGCTTTGCAACCGGGATGCCCAGGCTCACCTCAGAGGTTCTGATGTACTCGGTGCTAAGGTAGGGCCTAGAATTTTTTAACATTCTCCAGGTAATTCTAATGTGCAGTAATGTTGGAACTGCTGCCCTTGACTACAAAGAATCCTCACTAAATAAATTACCTGTTCCAGACACATCTGAACCAAAACCTAGAGTCTGAATAAAAAGTGAGACCTAATTCCAACTCTAGGGATAACTTGCTAGGTAACCCTGGACGGTCACATCGCCTGAATGGATCTCAACTGCCTCATCTGTAAAATGGGGGTAATAAACATGTTCTCTGTTTACAGCAGTAGCAATTAATCCCTCTGACAGCATAACTTTGGAGGTTCCAGATCCCGAAAGACCTAACCAGACTCATTCCAGGCTTTAGTTTCTGTGTGTATAGGTCTGGCTACAGGGTTCTCGTCTCCTCTGCCGGACAGCTGCCACTCCCCTGGCCCAGCCCCCACCATGCTGTGGCCAGGGCCCAGGGGATGTTTGCCATGAGGCAACTAACAGAAAGGTGGCTGTGGGGTAAAACAAAAGGCCCAGCCACTTCTGCAGACCCAATTCCCTGGTTCAAGTCTCAGAGCCGCCACATGAGCTGTGACATCAGGCAGGTGACTTAACTTCCCTGTCTCAGATTTCTCATCCATGAAATGGAGCAGACAGCTACTTCACAGGTTGTTGTGGAAATTCAACAAGATAACAAACGTCTGGGAAGTCAGCCAGCACAGTGCCTACCACATGACCAAGAACCAAAGCACAGGCTGAAATACCATTTAAAACTTCTGCCCAAAGCCACTTGGGGCTCTGGATGAGGAAGGAGGCAAACAGGAGAAGACAGGCGCAAGGGCCTTTCCACTTTTCCCCAGTTGGGGACCATCTGTCTTGACCCCTCCACCCAGGTACAACTGCTGGCTTCTGCTCCCCACCAACACTCAGCTACACCATGGACCCCACCCAGCATGGCAGTTACCAAGATCATGATAAACCTTCATGATCAAACAGATCAGTGCTGCCGAAACAGGAGGCTTGTCAAGCACACCTCAGCAGGCTAGGCTGATTCAGTCTCTCATCCTCCTCCCAACACGTTATCCCCAGGGCTCACCCTAGTGCGGATGTTAACCTGCTCTGCATTAAGCACATGCACCTGATCCACCACAGAACCTGCCCTGGGAGAGAAAGGCCAGGAGGGCTGCCACCATCTCTGGCCTCAGAGCAGTGGAGAAGCTGAAGACTGTCTCTCTGGCAGCACCAGGGTACGGTTAGTGAGAAAGCCCCAGGGAAAACCCTGGCCCCTACACCCCAAGGTTCAGGGGCAAGAGCCTTCTTTGCACTGCTCACTCCCTGTAGATAGGTCAGCACTCTGAGCAACCACATCCCTGGGAGGAAAGAATGTGGCCATGGCACAGGAGGCTTGGAACCAGTGAGTCACTGATTAGAGATAGGCAAGGCCTTCCCAGTTAGGAATCCAATTGTGCTGATTCTGCACGAGGATGGGTGAGGGAAGGGGTCCAGGGCTGCACCCTCTTCTTCCATAATCCATCCCACACAGCAGCCAGAGACCCTTTTTTTTTTTTTTTTTAGCTCTCCATTGCATCCAGAGAAAATACAAATTCCTGATCACAGTCACCAAGGTCCCCAACCCCATCACTCTGCATCCCACCACAAGGCCTTTGCACCTGCCTGGGACACTCTTCCCCCTGACCCGCCCTGTAGTTCAGGACTCAGGTCAAGGGTCAACCTGAGTTCTCCAGCTGATTGTCCATTCCACTGTGAACGTGAAATCAACACAGGTGCCTGTTTACCTAGTACTGGTCTGAAAAGCAGATGCATGGAAGGCCCTGGGGGCCAGGCCTGCCTCCCCTGTGCCCAGTGCAGTATCTGCTGACTCAGAACCCCACCCCCTCCACTCCGCCCTGCCCTGTACACGCTCGCACAGGTTCTCCCACCATGCACGTGAAGGCTGGGCATAGAAACAGCAACCTGCCCTTTAAGGCACCCCCCCTTCCACCACATACACACACCTTGGGGGGTGGAAAAATCCTCCGGCCCCAGGGCTCTCCTGTCCCCACAAGGGAAAGCCTCAGCCCTCAGGGACAACAGGAGAGTGACAAGGAAAAGTTGCTCTTCCCATCTCAGGGAAGGGGCAGGTGGGATCAGAGCCAGGAGACTAAAGAGTTTAAAGTTATTGACAAAACGTGCCAAGAGCCGCGCACCACCACAACATACATACACATACATATACATACACACACACACATCCCTCAGTCAGAAGCCTGTGACTGAGCCAATGACAGGTGGCCCCACCTCCAAGCTGCTCTTAAAGGAGCAAACCAAGCCAGCTGGGCCTTCCCTGGGGTCCCCTCTGGCAGCCCTTTTTGCCAGTGGGAGCCTACTTTGTCCCCCCTGCAAGTCAACTGAGCACAGGGACCAGGGAGAGGAGGGAAAGTAGGACAACACAGGAGCTCAACTCAGAAATGACCAGGGAGCAGGTTACTGCTAGCCACAGCCCTGGAGATCCATGGCCCCACCGTAACTGCTGCAGCCCACCTCAGCACCCCACAGCCTTACTCCAGAGCCTGGGGAAGGAGTCCAGATGTGGCCCTCTGAAGGTAGAGAAGGCTGGAGTTGCTGTCTCACTAGGCAGGGGAGGGTCAGAGAGGGACTCTGGTGATTGGGGGCTGGCTCCTCTCCTCCCTTCCCAGTCCAGCCAGGCCTGTTCTTACCTCCCCAGGGCAGTAAAGGTCATCTAAGGCTACAAACATCCCAACAACTCCCCCATCCCCAATGCTAGTCAGGGCCCTGTCCCCAACCACTCTAAGGTGGGAGCCACCAAAGGAGGCACTGAAGGACAAAAGATCTGCTCCTCCACCCTTCCTTCCCCAAACTGCCATAGACTAGCAGAGGGGATTTAACTTGGTTTCCCTATTCTGTGGACCAGCAAACTGAGGCTCAGAGCAGCATCCCACCCTTGGCCACCCCCTGACAAGGACGGCCAACCCAGGGGTGAAGATGCTGAGCCAGGGAGGCTACAATGGCCTCGCCTGCACAGGAGCCAAGCCCAGGGAGGGGCCGGCTCTGGCTCCAGCTATCAAGTAACGGGAGGGAGAGGGAAGTAGAACAAGTTCCAGCTGGGGTGGGGAGGAAACAGGCCTCAGCCCCGGGGGAGCCCTGGTCCCTGAGCCAGTTCCAGCCTGAGAGGAAAGCCACAGAGGCAGAACCCAAGATGGGATCTGAGAGAGGAGGGAGGGGACATCAGGAGCTCAGCTTCACGCCTACAGGGCAGAACATAGCCCGTGCCATCAGCCAGGCACCACTGGTGTGGAGCAGGAGGCACTCTCTATAGGGCCTTCTCCAAAGGACACCATGCCCTGGACTCAAGACCAGGACCGTCACACTCTTCCACGGAGAGAATTATCATGTCAGCAAGCAGGAAAGGCCCTATGGACCACTGTCTTACGCAGAGCTCCTGACTCCAGGTTCCTGAATGGGCAGCTGGAGGACCAAGAGGCCCTGAAAACTGCCTGTAAGCTCCAATCACATGAGCGTTTTTCTTAAGACAGAGTCTGTAGCCTCTGGAAGAGTCTCAAAAAGCCCCCAAAAAAGGCTCCAAAAAAAGATTGAGAACTACTACCCTAAAGCAAAAAAAAGAAAAAGGGACCAAGGACAGACACATAAAGGCAGAGGGTCAAGGGAAAAGAGACAGACAGGGATGAAGTGACAAAAAGGACAGAAGGGATAGAGGACAGGGACTAGGGAAGGATGGGAAAGATGGGGACAAGAGCTCCACTGAGCCAGGCTAGCATGCAGCCACCCAGAGCCACCGCAGGAAGCTGTCCTCAATGCAGATGCCACAGTAGGCACACAGGGCATGATGAAGACCAGGGCCAGGTGTCCAGCACAGCGGGCAGCAACCCTTCCCTCTGCCCGGGGGGCCTACTCATCACTGCCACCCTCCCCTCCCGGTTCTCCTGCCTGGGAGACAAGATAGACTAGACAGGCCAGCACACAGGGATGAATGGATGGATGGACGGACAGGGAAAGGGAACAGAGGCAGAAATGTGTGCCTGTCTATGTTGACCGTTCTTGGTCTGCGGCCCATAAACAAACCATCAAGGGACTGTGAACCCCACCATGGCTCACACACGCGTGTGGGGCTGTGAATGTCCCTCATCAGGTTCTAGGGGATTCCTGGCAAGGTCAAGAACCACTGTGGCTCCATGGTTTACAGGTGCACAAACTTAGGCCCACAGGGCGGCCATAGAGCCTGAGTCCCCAGAAGTGAGGGCTCCCCCTCCACTGGAGCTGCCTAAACCCTTCTGTGACCCCAGGAGCCTGTCTCCAAACCCACCCATGCCCAGAGCACTACGCATCCCACAAACAAGGTGCGGTGAAGCCCCTCCACAGAAGGCCTCCACCCAGCCTTACCTTGGTGCGCCCGTTGATGACGTAGCTGCCCAGCCGCCCGGCGCAGTGGCGGATTACAGAGTCCACGTGGGCCATGAGGGCACCTATGCTTCGGCAGCCAGGCTCGTGGCCTTCCACCCAGGCAATCTGGTCCCCACGGATGCTGCGCGGCGGGATAGCCCGCTGGCTCACTAGCTGCCCATCACGCAGGCGCCCACCCCGCTTCAGGGCCTCCACCTCTGCCAGCACGCGGCCACCCAGCGCAGCCCCCAAGAAGCTGTCCTTGACGCAGATGCCGTAGTACCGCATGCAGGGCACGATATAGTCCAGGGCCAGGCGCTCAGGCGCAGAGGGCGGCGCCTCCTCTATCAGCCCAGTACTCGCCTCACCACTGCCCCTGCTGCAGCCACAGCCCATGCCACCCTCCCCCTCTGCCTCCTGGTTCTCTTGCCTGGCCCAGGGACGCTTGCCAGGTGAAGGGGCATCCCCACCATCCTCGGCCCATTTCCGTTTTGGGGCCTCAGGCCGGGCACCCTGGGCTGCCAATCGCTGGCACCCCTTGGTTACCAGCGCTGCAGCGCCTTCACTCTGCAGTGGCCGCAGCTCACCGCCATCCTGCCCACCAAAGCCCTCCCGCAGGGGGCTGACAGTGGTAGAGGTGGTTGTGGCTCTGGGGGTCCCACTCCCTGCTGAGGCCTCACCAGGCGCTCCTGGACAGTGGTAGGAGGGTAGCAGGGGACAGGGCAGGTAACTCTCCACCCCCATCCTGGCCCGGCCAGGCTCCAAGGGCTCTGACACAGACCCTGATAATTGAGGGAGAGCCTGACTCAGGGGCTGCGGCTGGCACGGGCTGTCCATGGCAGCAGTGTCTTCATCCCCCGGGCATGGAGGGCACCGCCCGGGCCCATGGTGCCACCCTCCTCCACCTCCTCCACTTGATGCAGCTCGGGGCCACTGGGCCTGGTGTGGGGCAGGGTGAAGCAGGGCAGGCAGTAGGGGCTCTTCTCGTGCCCTGAAGGTGCTTGCTGGTCCCCAAGTCCTCTGCTGTCCCTAGGGGCTTGGGAAGGGACCCTTCAGGGTGGCTGGAGGGAGAAAGAGAAAAAGGGATGTAAGAGGAGCTAGAGGCAGGCTGGGAGAACGGTGGGGGAAGGTATGGGCAGTAGGGAGGAAGATGACAGGGGCAGACTTGGCTACAGAGACCCCCACAACCTGAGGCCAAGTGGAGGGGAGGGACCTGAGACTTCGCTGGGGGCGAAATCACTGACAGACAAGGGGCAGCGAGGGGGAGGAGCTGGAGGAGAGAGGCTGGGTAGAAAACACAAAGACAGAGGACTGTGGTTGGGGCTGTGGGACGGAGTACCCACAGTCACAGGGAGGACGCCTGAAGTAGAAAAGGAATGGTGGAGGGGTGGGGAGTAGGAGGGCTGGAAACAGTCAGGAGGGACCTGCCTGGGTATTCCAGAGAGACACAGACAAATGTGGGGGATCCACAGAGTCAGAGTTAGGAAGGTCAACAGAGGAAACTGGGGGGTCCAGAGACAGAAAAACAGACCGGAGGGAAGCTGGGAGGGGGGGCCTGAGAGAGCCAGACAGCACGGGGTGGTGGGGTCGCCCTGAGCCCAACAGGAGGAGGCCTGCTGGGGGCGGACACACACCCGGACGGGAGGTCCTGAAACAGAGGACCTCGGGAAAGGAAGGAAGGAAGCCTCCAGAAAAGGGTCCACAACGACAGAGGGAAGGGCGGAGGGTTCACGCACTCGGGGACAGGACGAGGGAAAAAAAGCGCTCCCTTCCCAAGCCCCTTCGGTGTGGGAGGCCCCCTGTGGGCGAGTAGGCGACGCAGGCAGGGCCGAGGGGCTCGGACCCTGTGCCCCCTGCCCTCGGCCTCGGCGCCGCGCGCGCTCCCCGCCCCCACCCCAACCCAACCCCTCCAACCTTTCCAACGGCCGGCACCCGACGTGCCCGGCGCGCGTTCCCTCCCCCACGCCCCACCCCCACCGTCCGTCCCCGGGGTCGCCACGGCCCTCCACGGCCTGCCCTGGCGCACACCCCCACTCCCCGCCCGGTCTGCGCCTGCGCCCCGGCTGGGGCTTCTCCCCTTCACTCCCTTCTCCCCCTGCGACCCCCTCACCGAGCTTTTTCCTCCGGCCCCGGCGCCGCCGTTTGTGCCAGCCGCCCTGCGCCTCACAGCGCGCCATACCCCGCCCCCACCTCCCGTGACGCCCCGCCCCCGCCTCGCCCGCTGGGCACGTGACCACGCCGGGCCGAGGAGAAGGTGTATGCGCAGGCGCGAGACGGACGGGGCTGGGCGAAGAGGTTCTTAACTCCCCTCTCCAGAGAGGAGACGTGGGTCCGTTACCGACGCGAGGCTCATTTGTATTCTCCACTCCGCCCTTTCTGCGCGGGAGGAGGAGCGCAGTGAGATAGGCTGGATCAGGGGCGGGGCGTTCCTGTGCGACTTAGACTTAGCCGAGTGGGCGTGGCATGCAAATGACATGACTTACATGGACAGGCCCACCCCCTCGAGCCGAGAACGCTGCGGAGTGACGAGTAGCGGGGCTGGGGAGTGGCATGCAAGGGATTTCATTTACATGGGCGGCCCAGGAACGGGGGTGAGAAGCTGAGAAATGGCTACGCAGTTAGTTGGGAAATGTATGCAAATTATCATGTCAGCAAGTAATTTACATAAGTACTTGTTATAACGCAGGAAAAAGAGAGTGCGGGGTGTCCTTGAGAAAAGGGAAAGCGGACTAGAAGGGAGGTGCAAATGTATCATATTTGCATGACCCGCTCCGCCCTGCCCCCTCGGGACAATTGTGGAAGTCAGAATAAAGAACCAGAGAAAGCTACGTACAGAAGACATTGGCGTGACAAGCCCCGTCTCATTATGAATATTTTAGGCCACCGTGGCTGGGAGGACAATGCAAATAAGGTCATTTTGAATTCCCCATCCCCTCCTTTATCGCTCAGGGGGAAGGGGATGGGGTTCAGGCCTCTCGCAGAGTTGGCAGTTGGGAGTGTCCCCAGAGCTACACCAGTCCCTGGCTGGCCACATGAGAGGGGGTAGGGTGGTCCACCTGGGCTCAAGGAGATGCACACCGGTATCAGGTATGCACGTGTGTCGAGCTGTACAGAGGCCAACAGTTTTCAGGGGCACACACAGGGTTCACGATCACACACAGGATCCAAAACACACACAGGCCTCATGGTCACACATACACAGGCACACACAGAAAGTAAGTCACCGCCTGCGACTTTCAGGCTTCCGACATGTATAGGCAAAACCAGGCACAGACCCAGAGGCCACCCATGGGGGCACATTCCCATTCCCTGGCCTTGGATCCCAAACAACACCTCTCACCAACGTAATCACCAAGGACACAGAGTAGTTACATGTTACAGTGTCACACACAAGCAGCACATATTCCTATAGACGCTGTCCCACACACAGGTATTGGAAACGCTCTTTCACACACTTCACAAACCAAGGGACATCAGTATTACACAGTGAGCCTTGAGCATGCATTGTCACAAAATGTCCACATGGTGACAAACTCTGTCCCTCCACAGTGGGGGCACCTGAGTCCTGGCGTACTCACAGTATACGCCACACCATGTCCAACCCAGAAACAAGTCTCCCAAACATGATGACACATGATTTTTCCATCAGGGACCTCTATTTGTCCCACCCCAAAATGATGGAGGCCAAGGCACAGGTGTAAACAATGCTTTATGGGGGAGGGCAGGGACAGGACGGGCCTCCAGGTAATAAATAACACGTACTGGCAACAGCAGGGCCAGGCAGGGAGTTGGGGCCAAATGACCCTGGTCTTAGGCTTTCGGAGCTCTTGGGGTATGGTTAAGGGTTCGGGGGGACAGAGGTTAGCCAAGACAGAGGAAGCAGCAGCAGGTATGGGTTCCCCCTTCCCCCATGGCTCAGTCTTGCCCCAAAGCCAGGCCCCACCAGGCTAGGGAAGGGGGACAGGTGGCGGGGCAGCTTCTCCGGGGCCAGGGCAGGTTGGGACACGGCTTCCCAGGGCCTGGTCTGGGCCCCAGCCGGAAGGGCAGGGCTGGTCCTGGAGAACACGTGAGCTGAAAAAGAAGGGTGTGGTGACCTGGAGGGACCCCGGGTCTGTTCAGCTGGTGTCTTGGTCTCATTTTTGGGTATCATCCTGCCCTCTGATCTGGGTGTGTCCATCTGTCCATACTCTTCTGTTTCTCTCAGAGTTTCTTCACTGTCTGTCTGACTTTGTTTCTCCTCTGCAGGTAATTTTGGGGTCTCCCTCTCTCAGTACCTGCAACTCCTTGTTTGTTTTCCTCAGAGGGCCATCTGAGTCTATAAAGGGACATTTTAATGTCTAAATTTGTATCTCTGTGTCCCTCTATGTTCCTAGATCACCCTGGCTCTAAGTCTCGTTCCAGTGTTTTCCAAGCTGGGGAGACACATTAGGTTCATGGTTCTCAATTCTCACTTTGGCTGCATATAGCATTACCCGGGAGCTTCTAGAAATCCTGAAATCACTTCAGAATCTCTGGGGCGAGGCCTGAGCATCAGTATGTTTTAAAGTTCTCCAGGGATTCCAAAGTGCAGCACTGCATTCATGAGTGGGAAAATCAGTTTGGTGGGCCTTGACCATTTTTTTATTCAAATAGAATAAAACAGAATAGAAAATATCAGCATTTATCATATATAATAAGAACACTGTATTGGTCCACAGAGACAGAAAGCAAATCGGTGGTTGCCAGGGCCTGAGTGGGGAATGGGGAGTGACTATTTAATGGGTATGGGGTTTCTTTTTAGGGTAATGAAATGTTCAGGAACTAGATAGAGGTGGTGGTTGGACAGCCTTGTGAATGTACTGAATGCCACTGAACTGCACACTTTGAAATGGCTAAATTTGTGTTATGTGAATTTCAACTCAATTAAAGAAAAGAATATTAGTGCTAGGAAAACGTGTTTGAGTTTTATATGTGGGTGTGACTGTATCAGATCAACATATAAAATATATTTCCTCCTACTGTTTGATGTCAACAAAGTTTGAAAAAGCAGTCTTCTGACCTTTGACCCACTGAGGGCAAACCCTAAAACACACTCTATCTACTAAGCCCTAAAGTGACGAGGACACACCCACCCACTTCTGCACCGCCCAGAGTCTTTCAGATGGACAAGAAGCAGCTTGATGGCTCAGGCCTATAATCCCAGCACTCTGGGAGGCCAAGGCGGGAGGATCACTTGAAGCCAGGAGTTCAAAACCAGCCTGGGCAACAAAGTAAGACCCTGTCTCTACAAAATAAAAAAAATAAAAATAAAAATTTTTTAATTTTTAAAAAAGAGCCCCCATTTTTCAAGTCTTTACTGACAAGGCCCCATTCTGAGCACTTTATATGAATTAACTTCTTTAATCTTCTCAATACCATAGGAGGTGAGTACTGTTATTGGCCCCATTGTAGACTTGAGGAAAATAAGGCCCCCCAAACACAGCAGGTGCAAAGGCCTGGGAGGACAAGAGAGCACTATTCAAAGAACTCATCCTTTCCTGTCCTCCCTTTCTTTCCAATTCCACATCCGTTCCATCAGGACATCGCAGTGGCTGTGCCTTCAAAGTAGATCCAAAGTCTAACCACCTTCGAAGTCTAATCACCTTTTCCCCCAGCCTCCCTGGAGCTGCCAAGGCTGGGAGGAGGTTAAGCATGAAGTACAGAGGGGAGAACTGGCAAGACAGACACACACCCAGGTGGGGGGAGGGATGGGACTAAATCCTGCAGGGTCTTGCAAGCCTGCCAAGGAGTTTGGACCAAGCATGGAGGAACAGGCAAGGCTTCCTGGAGGAGGGGAGGAGGTTACCAGGGAGAAGAGGTAGGAATGGTGTTCCAGGCAGAAGCAAAGCATAAGCAAAGACTCAGAGGCATGGAAAGAACTTCGGCGTGGCTGGAGCAGCCTGAGAAGTAGGGAGAGTGTAGGAGCTGACGCTGCTAAGGCTGGCAGGGTCCAGTCCCTGCAGAGGCTCAAACACCAGGCTGAGGAGCTTCAGCTGTGTCCCACGGACCCTGGGAACCAGGGATGGCTTTAAACAGGGGAGGGACAGGAGCAGATGTGCATGTTAGAAAAACCCAGTGGTTACATCAAGAGGGGCAAAGACTACAGACAGAGAGCAGGGAGGATACAGACCTATCCACTTCTCAGCCTCTCTGCCTGCCCTCACGTCCTGTCCTCCTCGACTTTGCAGCAGCCTCCTCACCGGTGTCCAGCAACCACTTCTGCCCCCCAGTCTCTTCCCCATATGCAGCCAGAGGGACCATATGAACACCTGAGTCAGATGTCGGCCCTCCTCTGCTCAGAAGCTCCCTGTGGCTCCCACCCCACTCAGGGTATAAGCCAGAGCCTTCTCCCGGGCCCACGAACCCTGACTGATCTGCTTCCCTCCACCCGACCTCACCCCCTGCCAAACACACACATCCCCCGCTCCAGCCACACTGGCCTCCTTGGGCTTCCTCCCCCAAGCCAGGCATGACCCTACCGCAGGGTGCTGCACTTGCTGTGCTCTCCCTAGCACGCTCTTGCCCCAGACCCCCGCAGCCCTCCCTCCTCCCCTCCTTTGCTCAAATGTCACCCATGTTTAAAATCGCACTCCTCCACCCTCCCCAGCCCTCCTAGCAAGCTTTATTTTTCTCCATAGCTCTTACCTCCCTCACTACTACGTAAGTTACCTAAACATCTTGTTTATTGTCTGTCTTCCCGCAAAAGAACGTCACCTCCCTGAGGACAGGGTTCTTTCTGTTTTACCCACTGCCGTATCCCCAGTGCCTTGAGCAGGGCCTGGCACACAGAGGCACCCAGTAAACAGGTGAAGAACTATGAATCGGCGGGTGAGTCCCAGGGAGCAGAGCTGGCGGTGACCTGCGGCTGGGGTGACAGGTGGATTCCCCATGACCAGCAAGATAGCTCACTCTAACTCAGGGGTTTTTGCATCTTTCTCTCTGACTCAGCTTCTCTCGTCATCACGTTTTCTGTGTCTCTGTCTCCTCTCCGTGTTCCCCCTTCCCACCCCGCCTCCCTGAGCCCCCAGCGTCCCACCTGACTCCGCAGGTCTCAGCAGCCACACGGCTGAGGGGCCACAGCCTGGGCACTGCGAGGCTGCCGGAGCTGGCGAAGGGAAGCGTCGCCGTACTGAATGCCCGAGCCCATCCTCTCGGGGTCTAGCTCACCTGTGGGGAAGGCGAGAGGTCATGACTGGTCCCTTGGAGACCCCCAGGCCTGCCTTCCACCCCCACTCTGGTCTGCCGGGGCCTCACCTGAGTCGATCTTGTTGAGGATGGTGCGGGCGCACTTGAGGAAGGCCTCCTCCACGTTCTCGCCCGTGAGCGCGCTGGTCTCCAGGAACATTAGCTCTGGAGGGGCAGATGCTCCAAGCGTCAGGGCCTCGGTCAGGCCCCATCCTCCACTCCAGCTCTCACCTGCTGGCTCTCATTCCGTTCCTCAAGTGTTCCACCCAGCCTCGCCCTCACCTCAGGGCCCCCCTACATGCTGCTCCCCTGCCACGAATGTCCCCCTCCCCACATGCCCACCGAGCTGTTCCTCCTTCAGAGCTCAGCACACACAGCTCCTCCTCCAGAGAGTCCTCCCTGATCTCCCAGGCTGGGGCAGGTGCCTCCATTGGGTTCCCACAGGCTCCCATGCCCCCCTGCTTGTGCCCCCATCCTGCCTCCACCCCTCTGCCCATGCCTAACCTTCTACCTGGGCCTCGCCTATCCTGGCTCTGACCCCTCTCCCTGTGCTTCTCCATCTAGCCCTGACCATACTGGGCTGTCACTGTCTGGAAATGGGTCTGTCCTTCCTTCCACGCCCACCTGCTGAACTGTGAGCCCCACGCAGGCCGGGCCTAGGGCTGTCTTCATCACTGTGTCCCCAGCTCTGTCTAGCACAGGCCCACCAGAGTCTACTCATCAGCTACATGACAAGGCCTCACACTAAGTAAACTGGAGCCAGGATTCAAACCCACATGTCTCTGATGGCAAAACTTCCACTAAACCTGGAGCTTCCAAAATGAAGGAGGCATATCCCAGCCAGCAGATATGATTGGTTTGGCCAACACAATGTTTTCAAATGAGTTGATTCTTGCAAACCTTTTGGCATGGGCTGTCAGTACACCTCCCTTAGCAACGGTGCCTGTTACCCTGGGATCTGCCCCATCCCACCTCCTATATTCACAAAATGTGCCTTTCACCTAGGCTAATCTGAGTTTACAATATCCACCTAAGCCAATGCCCTGAGCTGCCTCCTCATGGTAATCGAAACCTTAGCAGCCAGCGTGAATCTAGCTCTCACTTCATATCGGTATATGGAAGGCTTTCCACGGACACCTCCCTTCACCATCACGGCACACCATGAGGAAGAAATGTTATGATCCCATTTTTCAGGCGAGGAAACTGAGGACCAGCGTAGTCACACAGCTCACGTACAGCAACATTCGGATTTGAACCTAGACCTCTGAGCCTCCGTGTTCCCCTGCTGGGCACAGCCACTGAGAGCCAGGGGTCCCTGTGGACAGCCTGCCCCCTCCGCCACCTGGCCCAGCGCACAGTTCTCACCGTTCTCCTGAGCAAAGCGGGAGGCCTCTAGGAAAGTGACCTCCCGCTCAGGGTCCAGGTCCTTCTTGTTGCCACAGAGGATGACCACGATGTTGGGGCTGGCCAGCGTGCGGGCGTCGGTCAGCCAGGCAGCCAGTGAGTTATATGTCTCCCGGCTGTGGAGAAAGGAGAGGGGAGGGAGGCAGCACAGGAGAGCAGCCACCATGCCCCACCCTGTCCCATCCCCTCTGCACACCCACCTGGTAATGTCATACACCAGCAGGGCTCCAGCCGCCCCTCGGTAATAACTCCGTGTCACCGACCTGTGGGGCCAGGGGGACTCAGTCACCCCCAAGGTTGGGGTCTGCCCCAAGACTGCCCCCCTCTGCAGAGAGAGACTGGTGGTTCGAAGGCCCCCCTTCCCTGCTGGCCCGTCCCCCAAAACCTGGCCTTGGTCTAGTTGCCATACAATTCCTCTTTGCCTTGCAGTCTCTCTCTTAGCTGTCTGTCTGCCTCTGTGTCCCTGTCTTTCTGTATCTCTTCATTGGTCCGTTTCTTTCTTTGTGTCTTTTTTATGTGTGTGTCTTTAATTCTCGATTTCTCTCTGTCTCTTTTTCAGTTCTGTCACTCTGGCTCTGGCTCTTTCATCCTTACCCTTGCCTTCCCATTCATTCATGCGCTCATTCATTCAACATTTTCTGAGCATCTCCCCTCTGCCTGGCCAAGTGCTAAGCAGCATCTGCTAGTCCCCATCCTGCTGTGTTGGGTGGAGGCCCCTTCCCAGTGTAGCCAACTCTCTGCATTTCCCATCTCACCAGTCTGAGTCCCTCTGGAACTCATGCAATCACTCCACACACATTTATTGAGCACTTACTGTGGACCCGGCCCATGTCACACTCTTGTCTCTCTTTCACCCTCTCTCTCTGTCTCTGGGCTCTATGCACCTCATGCAGGAAACCAACACATGAGCATTAATTTAGCAGCTACTAAGTGCTGCCCAGAAACCACACTTCTCCACGGATTGAATGCCCTCTGTCTTTCTCCCTGCTGTCGGTCTCTGTTTCTCAGACTCTCTCTCAAAGTTTCTTTGTGTCTATCAACTTTTCTGCAGACATTTCCTGAAGACCTACGCATCTCTCTCTCCACAAGACGTCCATTTCTCCATCTCTCTGCGTATACCTGTCCGACTCTCCCTGTCTGCCTCTGATCTGTTTCTCTTTGCATCTCCTCACCTCCTTTATCATTGCCTTCATCTCTCTCCCTCTGTCTCTCTTTTTCATTCCCTTTACGAGTGTGTGCCTCTTTCAAGTCTCCCCTTCTCTTTCTGTTTTAGTGTCTCTCAATCTCTACTGCTCACCCCATCCCGAGCCTCACTTGCTCTCTTTTTCTCTGTCTCTTTCTCTCTCCAGAACCCCCCCTAACCTTGACTATATATACCCGCTAACCACGGTCTCTGTTTCTCTCCCTTCACCGTGCCTGCCCTCTCACTCGCGTCTCTGAGTGACTCTGCACGTATCTCCCTCTCCCTCCCTTCCCTCCCTCCTTAGGAGCCCAGCCCACCTACCGAAACCGCTCCTGGCCAGCCGTGTCCCAAATCTGTAGCTTCACAGTCTTCCCACCCACGTTGACCACCCGGGATCCAAACTCCACGCCAATTGTGTGGTTAGAGTCCTGTTTGACTGGGAGTGGGAGGGAGAGAGGAGGCAGAGCAGGGGCTCAGAGGATCCCCCATCCTCCAAGGCCTTCTCGGTCTCTACAAACCCATTCCCACTGCTAAGGTGACTGAGGTCAAGGAGAACCCAGCAAAAAGTACACACCACGGCAAGGACCAAGAAGCCAGCACTGGAGTTGTACCTATGGCCAGCCCTGCCCACCCCACCAGCTGCCCACCTGCCCACACCATGCCCATCACCACAGCTCAGTGCTCCCGGGACCACTACCAGAAACTCACACTTATTCTCAATGAACTGATGAAGGAGACATGATTTGCCAGTTCCGGCACTGCCGATCACCAGGAATTTGAAGAGGAAGTCTGATCAGATGAAGCCAAAATCAGGGAGAGAAAGATACAGGGAAAAAAAACTGAAACTAAGAGACTATCACAGTTAAAGGGAGAGAAACAGACACAGGCAGAAATAAAACAATAGACAAAAGTAACAGATAACCGTTATATAGTGCTTACTGTGCCAGCCACAGTTCTAAAGGTCTTTACTTATATTAATAGTTCACTTAATCCTCAGGAAAACTCTATGAGGAAGGTATACTAAAAATTATACCCATTTTCCAGATGAGGAAACTGAGGCCAAAGAGATTAACTGACTTGCTCAAAGCCACATAGTTAGGCAGAGCTTAGGTTCAAACCCAGGCCAAGGAGCTCCAGAGTCCAATTCTTAGCTATTATATTTAACAGTTCTTCAAACTCATTTAATCAAGGACTACAACCCAGCCCCTGCCCCTCTTGACTTTACCCCCTACCATCCTCTAACTCATTCACTCCACTATAGCCCTTGGCCTTCAGTCTATTCCCCGAAAATGCCAAGCTGGTTCTCACCTCAGGGTCTTTGCACTTGTTCCCTCTGCTTTTGTGTATTTGTTGAATTATGGGAGCTCCCTCTAACACCTAAATTGGAACTTCGCCACAACTACCACCTCGTTTTGTACATGATTTTTCATGATTCAATACTGATTTTCCAATTCTCAACCTCTCCTTCCCTCTCTCTGCCCAGGACATTGCCCCTATTCTCAAGCTCAAGCCTCACTCCCTGCCACCAAGTACCACCACTAATTCGAGGACAATCCATTCCCAACCTCATTCCAGACCTCTTAAGCCAGATCCACCTCAGGGTCCAGAGCATCCATTCAGGGTTGACCTCCGCCATTCACAGCCAGCCCCGCCCCATTCACTCAGGCTCCGCCCCGACACATTAAGGCCCACCTCTTCCCTCAAGACCTACCCTGAACCCCTGAAGGCCGGTTCCCTCAAATCCCAGCCCAGATCTATTGAACCCATGCACCAGACCCTCAGGCTCCACCCAAATCGATTAAGTTCAGCCCCAGACCTACTAAACCCCTCCCAGCATCCACTTAGGCCCTGCCCCCAAACATCAGACCCCGCCCCCTGGCATATAAAGCCCCGCCTCGTTCCCGCAGGCCGCATCCTCTCCGGGCCCAGACCCTAGACCCTAGCTTCGGCCCACCACCCTCACCGTAGGTCTCGGCCATGACTCGGTCGCGGCCGCTGAGGGCCGCAATATGGCGCCGCGGCCGCGCCTTCTCCTCGGCTGGCAGCCGCTCCACTCCGGCTGCAGCCCCGGCTCCTTCCTACTCTCCGGGCCGGGCGCCGCCACTTCCGCCTCCACCCCTCCTCCGGCGCGACCCGCTAAGCCTGCGGGATACCAGGCCACGCTTTCCAAAGGGAGGGATTGGCGGACTCGCGGGCGGGGGGCGGGACCAAAGGCGCGGATTGGTGGCGAGAGAGGGGCCGAGTTAAAAGGGGCGGGACCAAGACGAGCGATTGGCTGAGCAAGTAGGAAGGGACTGTTCAGAGTTACTTCGCTGAGCGGAGGAACGGATTTGGTCGGGAGTACGCGGACTCAGCCGAGTCTCCGGATTGGGTAGGAGCAGATAAGGGGGCACCATACGAATGCAAAGCAGAGGGCAGGGGCAAGATTGACAGAGCCTAGAAGAGCGGCGGATCTTGAGCTGGTGGCAGCGATTTCTGGCCTCAAAAGCAGGAAGGAGGAAAATGGGGAGGCGGTGGGGAGGGAATACGCACAGGTTACTTCCCACCTCCCTTTGCAGATAATCTTTCGAGGAAACCTTTGCTCTGCGATGTGTGTCCTCTTCATGGTCCGATTGGCTCATACTCATTGTAGTGTAGTCTCTAGACCAACGGGAGGGACAATCCCCCGGTTGTACTGTTTAGGTTCTCCTTTGCTTTTGTGTGAGATCTAAGCTTAGGAGCCCGTCTCCTGTACCTCCGGTACCCGGCTTGGAGCGAAGGGCTTTTACCAGTGACACTCTGCCTAGCAACCATTGACGTTACCTCATTCAGTGGGTTGATTGGCTCGATTCAGGAACCTGTTATTTCCTTTGTACATTCCCCACCCTCCCAGCGCGAAAAGACCACAAGCCACGGGCAGTTTGCACTCGGTTGATGTATTTGCATAAAGCCAGGGAGGGAAAACGGCAGGGACAGCGGTAGGCTTAGCTCACTGGCAGTAGAAATCCCATTTCTGAAAAAGAGAAAGGGAAAACAGTGGAGAAAAAAACCAGCGGTTACACCACAAAGGATCTAGTGGGTTTTATTTAGCAAAGGCTGTAGCCGCAGGGGCTAGGTTTGGCCACACAAGTGCTATCTATGCAAATTAGCCTGGAGCCCTTTAATCTTCGCACCTCCAAACTGGACCCATTTTACAGGTAGTAATAAAATTGAGGTAGGGAAAGAATTTTGCCCGTCCACACACCTAGAAAGCCAAGGGTAGGAGCATCTTTGCCCATTATCACAACCCAAGGATCCTCCCTCCAAATTCTTGCCGGATCTCATGACACTCACATCTGTCTTCAAATCGATCTTGCCAGGTTTCAGGGTCTGGTCCTCTCGGACAATGCTACTGGGGAAATAGCCCAGGCGGGCAGCCACATCTCCATAGTAATCTCCCTGAACCTGGGGAAAAGGAGTTAAAAGCCAGGGTCTGGAAAGGTGGCAAGCTCATTCCTGCTGAAAGCCTTTGCACTGTCTCTTCTCCCTGATCTCCATATGGGTGCCTCCATCCTTGTTATCCGAATCTCAGTTTAAATATCCCCTGCTCAAAGACCCTTCCTGACCACCTGATATAAAGTAGCCACCCAGGCGCTCTATATTAATTCTCACAGCAGCACATATTTGCTGATATTTTTGATGGCTTGCTTATTACTTGTTTCCCTCTATTAGAATAAAAGGGATTGTTCATTGTTCTATTATATCTTCAGAGTCTAGAACAGAACTTGGCGCCACAGTAGGTACCCTAAAATTGCTAACCAAAGTGAAAACAAAATAGGTCACAATATCCCCCCTGCCAACATCTCTATCTCATTTCTCCCCCTCAAATTTTCCCTTCATGTGGAAAATGAGTTTACTCCCACTCCAGCCCAGTTCCCTTCCCTCTTTTGCTCTCCCAAGACTCACGCTGCCTCCCCAGAAGAGCCGCCCTCGGCCCTTCAGCTTGGAGAAGACATACACAACTTGGCCCCTGTGTATGGTCAGGAAACGGCAGTCGGGGGCCACGTAGTCCTGAAGGGCCACCGCCATAGAGATGGGGTCTGGGGAAGGAATAGAAGGGAATGACAGCACCCCACACACACGGGCCAACAATCCAAGCCCCCAGTTCTCCCCTCCCCACTCTTACGGCTGCATTCCTCATCAGCACACAGCTTCCGGTCAGCCAGCTTGGGCATGGGGTGGCCTCCATCACAAGGCCCTGGGAAGGCAGACAGCAAGACGATGACACCAAGCAACACTGGGGACCAAGCCATCGCCATCGTGGACTATGAGCAAGAGAGTGACCAAGGAGAGAATGGGGACTCCAATTTCCTTCTGCCCCACCCCCTCCAGCAGCACAAGGAAACTTGTGTTCTCAGTCCTGTCTCCGCCCTAAACCCGTCCCAAATTTCACCCACCTAGAGGCTGCTACCCAGCCAGAACCATTTCAAAGACAGGGTGAGGACTGCCAGCCCAAGGAAATACCCAGATAAGGCCCAGAGCAGCCCAGGCCACTCCAAGAGACAGCCCCCCTCAACAATCAGAGAGGCCCAGACAGGCAGGTTGAGAGATTCAATTCCATCTTCACTTGAGTCCGCTTAGCTACCTGGGGTCCTCTACCGTCCCCTCTAGGGACAGAACCAGAGGAGCCTGTATGGAAAACCACCTTGGAATTTCCTGTGCTGAGAGGCAGAACAAGGCAGCCCATTGATTAGCAGGAACAGCCTCAGCTCCAAGTACTGAGTGAATATTGTGTGTTGGGCCTCGCACTAGGCAACGTCCCATGATGCTCACTACTCCTCACCAGCCGCTTCCTGGCTGATGACCTGGGCTAGGCTATTTCTCTTCTCAGAGCCTCACCGTCCTTATATGTAAAATGGGGATGATAACAACTGCCAAAAGTTAAAGTGCATTCTCAAATAAAAGTACGCTTTTATTTGAACTCAAATGGATACTCTGTAGCCCCTCAGGAAGGGCTACTGTAACCCCATTTTACATGAAAATGGAAATGTAGAGAGTTAAGGAACCCCTCTAAGGCTATACAGCTGTAAGTGGAGGGGCTAAGACTTGTCTTAGGCCCTCCCACCCCATCTTTATGCTACCCCACGTCACAGGGCTCGTGTAAGGCTTAAATATATCCAGCAGATTTGCAGGGCACGTGAGTAAAGGAGCATGTGAAGTGACCTCACAAGGATGCAACCAATAAAATCCAGACCATAAATATCTTAAGACAATAAACTGCCAGATAAGGAAAAAAATGAGACGGAGGGGTGGCCGAGATTTGAAAAGACTTAAGAAGCATATCACCAGTCACGACATACGTATCTTACTTGGCTTCGGAATCAGTGTATAGAGGTATACATATGAAAGTATTGAAAATCTGAACACTAACCAGATATCTAGTGATGTTTCAAAACGGGTTTTTTTTCCTCTTTTGATATTTTCGAGACAGGGTCTGAGCCTGTTGCCCATGCTAGAGTGCAGTAGTTTGATCATAGCTCACTGCAACCGCAAACTCCTGGGCTCAGGTGATCCTCCTGCTTCAGTCTCTCAAGTAGCTGGCAGTACAAATGCACACCACCACGCCCAGCTAATTTTTTTTTCTATTTTTTGTAGACACGGAGCCTTGCTATTTTGCTCAGGCTGGTCTCAAACTCCTGGCCTTAAGCAGTCCTCCAGCCTCAGCCTCCCAAAGTGGTAGGAATACAGGGGTGAGCCATCGTGCCTGGACCAAAACTGTTATTTTTCTTAGGTGTGATCATGGCCTTGTGGTTGTTATCTTTTAAAGAGACACAGATGCTCCTTGATTTTTGATAGGGCTACATCTCAACAAACTCATCATAAGTTGATATAACTTAACATCGCTAAATGCATCTAATATCCCAAACTAGCTCATCGTAAAGTTAAAAAATTGTTAAGTCGAACCATCATGAGATGAGAACCATCAGGACTTAACTATTAACTGATAGTAAGCTAATAGAGATTTGAGATTTCTGAGATTTGCTTCAAAATAATTTGAGAAGGGCAGAAAGTGAGCGGAATCCTGCTTTAAACTCAATTTGGCCACAAGCTAAAAACAGGTGAAGCTGGTAAGAGCTTCTGGGAATTCAGATACTATTTTTTCTTCTTTTATATGCATGTCTGAACTTTCCCACTTTAAAACACTTTTTAAATTACTGGTTTTCACCAGTTTGGACTGTTTTCAACCTGTTTAGACTGGTTTAGACCAATTTCAACCTGTTCCAGCCAGTAATGTCCCGTTTTGACTGGTCTTGGCCAATCATAGCTGGTTTCATCCGAATTTAACCAAATTAGACCAGTTTGGACCAATCTTAGCCGGTCATGGCTGGCTTGGGCCAGATCTGGCTGGTTTAGACTGGTTAAGATTGTTTTCAGTTGGTATTGACCAGTTTTAACTGGATTTGATCAGTTTAGATCAGCTTTGACTGAATTGGGCCAGCATGGCTGATTTAGACTGGTTCCAGCCGTTCCTGGCTGGTTTGGCTGTTTTAATATGGATTTGACCAGATTGGACCAGTTTGGACCAATCTCAGCCAATAATGGCTGGTGTCGGCCAGCTCCGACTGGTTTAGACCAGTTAAAACTGGCTTCAGCTGGTCTCAACCAGTTTCAACTGGATTTGACCAGTTTGGATCAGTTTCAACTGAATCGGCTCAGTCATGGCCGATTTAGACTGGTTCTATCTCATGGTTGGTTTGGACTGGTTCCAGTCATTCACAGCCGGTTTGGGCTGGTTTAATCTGGATTTTACCTGATTAGACCAGTTTATACTAGGCCCTGATCCAGGCCCTTGAGAGTCATTGAGCAAGGAAAACTGACAGCCTCTGGTGGGGAAGACAACCAGTGAACACAGATCAGGTTTATGAGAGTGTGTGAAGTACTAGGATATTTAGAAAGGAGAACACAATCAATCATCATATTGATGAAGCCACAAAATGGTAGAAGTGCCTTCATTTCCCAAAGTCCAATGCATTTATCTATTGCTGCATAATTAACTACTCTAGAACATAGTAGCTTAAAACCAACATTTATTATCACTGTTTGTGTGCGTCAGAAATTTGGGCATGGCTTAGCTGTGTGCCTCCAGTGCAAGGTTTCCTGTAAGGCTACAATCAACCTGTCAGCCTGGGCTGCAGTTTCATCTGAAGGCTGGACTAGGGGAGGATCCACTTCCAAGTTCTCAGCCAGCTGTTGGAAGGATTCAGTTGCCTGTGGAAACTGGACTGAGAGCCTCTATCCTCATTGGCTGTTGACTTCCCTCAGTTCCTTGCCACATGCATCTCTCCAGACAGCTCACATAGCAGGTGGTTTCCCCAAAAGCAAGTAAAATGGAGGCAGTCTTTGTAATCTTTTCTTTTTTTTAACAGACACAGTCTTGCTGTGTCACCCAGGCTTGAGTGCAGTGGCAGGATCAGATCCTCCTGCCTCTGCCTCCCAAGCAGCTGGGACTACAGGAGTGCACCGTCATGCCTGGCTAATTTTGTAATCTTATTTTGGAAGTAACATCCCATCATTTTTGCTGCATTCATTTGAAGTAGGTCACTAGACCCAGTTCACACTCAAGGAAAGGAGACGTCACAAGACTGTGAATGCCAGGTGTTGATTATTAGGAGCCTTCTTAGTGGCTGCCTACCACATCCAAAATTTCATATATGATCCACAAGGCAGCCACAGCAACTGCCCTAGCCCACATCGTATCCCTCTCTCCCTCTGTGTTCCAGCCACACAGAGGCACTGAGGAGCACAGTTCTATTGAACACAGTACAAATGGAACCCCTTGGGAGTCTTCCCTTCCCTCAAACACCGAGCTCTCTCCCACCCCCAGATCTTTCCATTTCTTTCAGATCTTCATGTGGTAGACTGCTCCAGGTCATTTGGGGCTTAGCCCAAGGATCACTTCAGCTCTGGACTTTGCTGGCCATGCTCTGCAGTGCTTCCCCCTCAGTTTTCATTTCCATATTGAGGAGGAGAAAACTGAGGCCTGGAGACCAGTCACTTGCTCAAGGTCAGAATGATGAAGTAGTGGAGGATGATAACTTAGGTCTCACCTCCAAACTGCTTCAAATAGAGATCCACATGCCAAGCATCATTCTCCAGAGCAGCCACCTCTCTCGCAAGCATCCCTTGCAGCTAAGACACTACAGGGGAATCTGGGTCAGGAACCTGCCCAAGGCTCCTGGCTGGCAGCTGACCACCAAGGCAGATCAGCTGTGTTTGAGGTGGTCACACCGCGTACCAGCATCTGGTCAGAACCTCCCGTGTGACCAAGTCAGTTTGGGTACTCCCAGAAGCAACAGTGGCATCATCCCAAACTCTAGATTGGAGCTCAATCATGGGCTGCAAATTTGAAGTCTCAAACCTACACTGCCGTTCCTACCACTCTTCCAGTGATTTCAGGCACACCAAGTTCCCTATATTAAATCCCTTTCTGCCTAAGCACCTGCAGTGGTTTCTGTGGAACTGTTGCTATGACAGATGGCACCTTTGTGCAGATCAGAAAAAGGTAAAGAAATACCTCTTCCTTAACACTCCTGTCACCTGTTAGAAATTGCTGAAATAAACCAAGTGAATGGTGTGCCCTTAAACGTGGCATCCTTGTGCAATACACACCCTGCCTAACTGTACATGCAGCTCTGGGTTTCCATTTCCCGCCCTGAATGCCGCTTGAGACAATATAGAAAATTGCCAAAGCAGTAAATGTAACTTAAGTTTGGACAATTATTACTATAGCATCCTTTGTTTTCCCAAACTCCAAAATGCCAAGAAGTCCAAAAACCCAGGATATGCTGATGCAAAGGGAAGGGAACCATGAGGGCAGAGGGCAAGAAAATAAGACAGACAAATGGTTGTGAAAAACCAAACCTCAAAAAACCACTTTAATTCCAGCCTAACAGCGCCAGGTGCAATGTCTGGGGACAGACTCTGGGTACAATGCTGTGTGGCGACCACTCACTCACACACGGCTCTGAGAAGGCCCCCAAAGGGGGACTTACCTTCAGGGGGCTGAGCCAAGGGGGAAAGGGGTGGCCCCAGAATGGGGGCAGGGGCAGGCATGGGGAAAAGGTGCTATTTCTTGGCAAATGAGATCTTCATGGCGTTGTTCTGGGTGATCTTAAAGCCCTGCAGGGCATCTCGAGCTGCCCCTGCCTGCACCTCATTGTCAAACTCCACAAAGGCGATATCGTGCCGCCCGGGAACCAGACGGACCTCCTTGAAGCCAGGGAACCTGAAAGAAGGAATAATAGACCTCAGGGACCCAGATAGCATTTCCCCCTAACATTTTGGTATATAGTGTATTGAGGCCAGGCATGGTGCTAAACATCCTACAATGCACGGGACGGTCCTCCATAACAAAGAATTATCTGCCCCCGATGTATTAATATATAGAGCTAAGTTGAAAAACCGTAATGTAAACATACTATTTAATGAAATTTTTTTAGAGACGGTGTCTTGCTATGTTGTCCAGGCTGGACTTGAACTCTTAGGCTCAAATGATCCTCCCGCCTCAACCTCCCAAGTAGTTGGGACTACAGGCACGCTCCACTGTGCTGGCTTTAAGGAAAAATTTTAACACACATGCAACCACAACCTAAATCAATAAACAGTACACTGCAGCCCCGCTGCATCCTTCTCCAATCAGAACCCACCCCCTACTCAAGAAATAACCATTACCTTCATTTTTATGACATTCATTTCTCTAATTTCCCTCTTCTCATTCCTTACTACCTTCTCCATTAGGCAACCATGTCTACTGGATATCTTTTTTCCATTGCTATTCTTATAAAACATGCATTGTTTTGTGGATAGGCTATATAAGTGGTCTTATTTTTCTATTTTATTCAGTTATTCAAAATTTCCTCTCGGCACTATTATAAAGAATCATCCACGTTGTTCCTTCTATTCCTTCTAACTGGTGCACTGTACACCACAGTGAGCCTCTGCATTTGAGCCAACCCTTCTCCGGGACTGCCTCCAACTCCCCACCACAAACACTGTGATGAATACTCCATTTATAGCCCTTTAAGATGCGTGTCCCAAATCGCTATAGGATATACAATCAGAAGCAGAACCACCAGGCAACCAAACCCAAACCCACACCCACACCCCTAACTTCACTCAACAGTGAACAGTTCTATCAACTGGGCACGAGGGTTCATACTTGCTGTTTTTGAGCACGCTGATTTTTGCCAGTCTAGCTCATGTTCAGTGATGACTCAATGTCACATACACCTTGCACTGCATTTCTCCATTTCAGAAAGTGGGAATACGAGGCTTAAAGCCTGGACTCCTCCCACCCCCTCCAAAAAAAGGCTGACAAAGGCTAGCATGCCCTGGCCACAGTGACCTCTCCAACCTCACCCCCACTGCAACCCTCAAAGGATACAGGCCCAGCCTCAGCCTTCTGCTCCCACAGCTTCAGTCACTGGCCTTTCTGCAAAGACTGAGCTGCTCAAGGCCCCACCAGCAGAATTCTAAGGCCCATTCCCGTGGCGCTCTCTCCAGCCAGCACCCAGCCACAGGCCCCACTTACTGGTTGAAAAGCATGGACAGCATGAGCTCGTTGGTCTCCTCTGGCAGGTTGGTGAGGAACAAGATGTGATTTGGTGGATTCTCGGAAAGCTGCCGGGGAGGGAGGGGAGCCCATGAGCATGGGGGCCCTGAGTGTAGTGGGGGAATCCCTAGCGCTGCCCCTGCTCCCCATCCCTCGCCCTGCTTAAATGCATTCTAGCACCCCCACCTGACACACCATATGCTGTTGCCTGTCTACCCCCCCACACCTTTGCCCCTACAGACTGTGGGCCACGAGACAGCAGAGACTTTCCTGTTTTGGTCACTGCTGTATAGCTAGAGCGCAGAATAGGGCCTGGTGCATAAGCAGGCGCTCGGTAGTTGTTCAAGGTATGAATTTAGGTGGTGTCCACCTGGCTCCAGCCCACCCTAACCTTCCAGATCCTCCAAACAGACATGACATTCTCTCTGTCCCAGGACCCAAGCCCATTGGTAAAGCCTCATCATTCAGGGAGCTCTGCTCCAAAACCACCCCAGGGGAGCCTGCCCCGACCACCCAATCTAAAACAGCCCCCCAACTGGCTAGCGTCATCAGAGCTCACTGCAACCTCAAACTCCTGGGCTCAAGCAATCCTGCCTCTCAGCCTTCCGAGGAGCTGGAACTACAGGCACGCGCCATTTTGCCCAGCTAATTTTTTTATTTTTTGTAGAGATGCGGTCTCGCTATGCTGCTCAGGCTGGTCTCAAACTCCTGACCTCAAATAATCCTCCCACCTTGGCCTCCCAAACTGCTAACATCATAGGCGTAAGGCTACTGCTCCCGACCTTAGTCCTGTACCCACTATGTATGTGAGACAGTGGGGGACTAGACACTTACAGGCTGGGCAGGTGGCATCTGCCCAGGCATAAGCTGCTGCGGAGGCATGGCCCCTGGTGGCATCTGGCCAGGTGCGAGGCCTGGCGGCGGGATCATGCCAGGGGGCGGCATGTAAGGCGGCTGGCCCGGCATGTGGTGCATGATACGGGGTGCCTGGGTCATCGGAGGCATGCCCTGTGGAGAGAGGGAAAGCAGGCCTGACGTGCTGCAGGTAGGAGAGGGCGTGATTATGGTGTAGCCAGGAGGCAGAGAAGAGGCCATTAGAGGAAACTTGAAGGAAAAAACTGAAAATCAAAAAAAGAGACTCAGAGATCTAGGGAGAAAAAAGCAAGACTGGAGGGCAGAGATGGAAAGGGACGGGCAGGGCAGGTGCAGAAGGAAAACGGGAGGCAGCGAAGGAAGGAAGACAGCCCAATGGCAGGCAGCACAGACGGGGCCGGAACCACAATCTGAAGAGGGGAAAGTGGACGGAAAGCTGGGTGCAAGAGAGCGGCAGGAACAATGGGGACACCAGACAGAAGCCCAGACACCCTCACCGACTCCAGAGAAAGCGTGAGTGGCATTGAATACAGCGTGACCCAGTCAGAGAGCCACGAGACTCACAAGAGCTGGAGAGACGTGCAGGCTCAGGACCAAAGGAGTGGGTCCAGCCCATTCATCTTTCCTTTTGTGCTTAGTTAGCACTTTCTGTATACTGTTTGGGAAACAAGATGTTTCCACTTTTTGCCCTCACCAAGGTCACGAAGACTTTTTCCTGTTTTTTTTTTTCCTAGAACCTTTCCTGTGTTAGCTGTCCCATTCAGGTCTGTGATTCACCTCAAGTTAGTTTTTGTATACAGTATGAGATAGGACTAATTTTTCCCTTACAGGTTTCCAACTGCCCAGCATCATAAATAGGGGAAAAAATCCTTTCTAGACCGAACTCCAGCAGTGCCTTGATCACACATCAAGTAACGCTATACGTGCAGCTGTTTCTAGACTCTTCATCCTGCCCCCTTGGTCCATCTTCCCACCCTTATGCCAACAGCACAACACTCCGATTGCTGGAGCTTTAAAACACGTCTCCACCCGATTGTGCAGGTCCCCAACTTTATTCTTCTCGTCTGCCGCAGCCTTGCCCTTCCAGACATTTAGAAACGAAACAGCCAGTCAGTGGCTACCAAAATTCCTGTTGGATCTTGGAATAATTTGGACACAACTGACCTCTTAACAATATCGTCTTCCCCATCCATTGCTGAGGCCTCTGATTTCTCCCAGCAACATTCTGCAGTTGCAGTATAGCAGTTTTGCACACTTTTTGTTGGATTTATTCCTCGGTGCTATTTTTCAATGTGACGTCTACTTGTTTGTTACTAGTATACAGAAATAAAGTTGATTTTTTCCATATTGACCTTAAATCCAGCGACCTTTCTAAACTAAATTTACTTACTAATCCTAACAGTTGGTTAAGTAAATTCTCCTGGGTTTTCTACATAGCCATTGACTTAGACGGCCAAAAAAAGAAAAAAAGAGAGAAAGAGAGAAACCAAGAGACAGACATGGAAAAACAAAGCCCCAGAGAAACAGGCAGACAGGAACAGGTACTTCAAGGGGAATACCATCATCCAGGTGCTCAACCCACCCAAAAGAGAAAAAGGACGGAAATGGAAAGGAGTCTGAATCCCCAAGCCCCCAAGCCAGGCCACATGGCCGAGGAAGGCCTGGTGGTAAGAGGGGTGGTCTCTGGGCCCTGGCTTACCGGGACAGGCCCCTGGACGGCCCCGACCACAGGGGCAGCTGCCCCACCCTGCACAGCCTTCTTGGCAGCCGGGGTCTCCTGGCTCTTGGGCTTCCTCTTCTCCCGCTTGCGGTCCCGTTCCACGAAGGTGCCCTTCATCTTGGCAATGATATCCGAGTCAGTCTTGGCATACTGGATGCGCTACCAAAAAGAGAGCAAAAGGGTTAAGAGAGTGAACTTCAGAGCCAAACTGCCTGGGTTGAAAACCAGACCTTACCAGGAGCTTGCTGAGAAATGCAGAAATCACTTGGTCTCAACGTCCCCATCTGTAAAATGAGGATTATGGTATTTCCCACTTGGGAGGACTACTGTTGAGGACTAAATTGAGTTAAAGAGCTTGGAGAGTACCTGACACATAGTGAGCACTCAGTAGATAGGCTGTTGGGTTTTTTGTTTTTGAGATAGGGTCTTGCTCTTTTGCCCAGACTGGAGTGCAGTAGTGCAACTATAGCTCCCTGCAGCCTTGAACTCCTGGGCTCAAGCGATCCTCCTGCCTCAGCCTCCTGAGTAGCTGGGACTATAGGCACAGGCCATCACGTTTAGCTAATTTTTTTTTTTTTGCGACAGAGTCTTGCTCAGTTGCCCGGGCTAGAGTGCCATGGTGTCAGCCGAGCTCACAGCAACCTCAAACTCCTGGGCTCAAGCAATCCTTCTGCCTCAGCCTCCCGAGTAGCTGGGACTACAGGCATGCGCCACCATGCCCAACTAATTTTTTCTATCTATTTTTAGTTGTCCAGCTAATTTCTTTCTATTTTTAATAGAGACAGGGTCTCACTCTTGCTCAGGCTAGTCATGAACTCCTGACCTTGAGCGATCCTCCCTCCTCAGCCTCCCAGAATGCTAGGATTACAGGCATAAGCCACCACACCCGGCCCCGCTAATTTCTTAAAATATTTTTTGTAGAGATCGGGTCTCACTATGTTGGCCAGGCACCAGCCTCTTAAACTCCTGGCCTCAAATGATCCACCTCGGTCCCCCAAAGCACTGGGATCATAGTTGTGAGCCACCATGCCTGGCTGACTGTTCATCTTTTTAAGGGAGTTTGGGACAGCCCTAAACATCAAGTGTCAAGTCTAAAGGGACAATGCTAGGGTAGGAGCACCGTGCAAGCGGATTTCCAGTCACACAAGGACACAGTTCGGGATTCCAGGCTACATCTCACTCAGCTGTTTACAGAAAACCTACTAATGCCAGGCCTCATTCTAGGCTCTGGGAATGTGGTAGTGAGTAAAACAAACAAAAGTCCCTGTCCTCGTGACGCTTATGCAGTGGGAGAAGGTACGTTAAAGAAGATTTAAGAATGCGTAGAAGGCCAGGCGCGGTGGCTCATGCCTGTAATCCTAGCACTCTGGGAGGCCGAGGCGGGAGGATCGCTCAAGGTCAGGAGTTCAAGACCAGCCTGAGCAAGAGCGAGACCCCATCTCTACTAAAAATATAAAGAAATTATTTGGATAACTAAAAATCTATATAGAAAAAATTAGCTGGGCATGGTGGCGCATGTCTGTAGTCCCAGCTACTCGGGAGGCTGAGGCAGGAGGATTGCTTGAGCCGAGGAGTTTGAGGTTGCTGTGAGCTAGGCTGACACCACGGCACTCTACTACAGGCAACAGAGTAAGACTCTGTCTCAAAAAAAAAAAAAAAATGAGTAGAGAAGGGGATGTGAAGTGTTGAAAAGAAGTGAAAATTTCAGACAGGGTGGCTGGGAAAGGCCTCACTGGGGTGACATCTGTACAGAGACAGAAAGGGAGGAAGCAAGCCATGGGGACATCCAGAGAAAGAGCCTTCTAGCAAAGAGCTAAGGCCTGCATAGCACATTCGATAAACAGCAAGGAAGCTAATATGGATAAGAGGGGAGGGAGGAGGTGAAGTCACAGAGACAACAGGGGACCCTGGTGAGGACTTAGTCTATTCCTGAGGGAGCCATGCAGTGCTGTGAGCACGGTAGATAAGCTCTCACTCATGTCTCGCAGGAGCGCGGTGGCTGCAGTATGGAAGACAGCCTGTGGGGAGCAGGGGTCGAAGCAGGGAGACCAGCGAGCAGGCAGAAGCCATGTCCTAACGAGGGTGGTGGCTGGACCAGGTCAGCAGCAGGGAAGGAGTGAGAAGGAGGCAGCTGGTTGGTACGTTTTGAAGGTAGTCAACAGGACTTCCTGACAAAATTCAGACATATCTGAGTACATGATGTGGTCCAAGCAGTGATTTGGGGGGAAAAGCAAGGGATAGGGACAACAGAGAAAGACTTATGGTCATCATACCTAAAAGCCAATTCCTAAGATGCCCCAGAAAGTCAACCGGAAGATGCGGCAACCCTAGGTTTACATACCCAGAGGTGACAGCAGGCTGGAGTCAACACTCTGTCCTCTCCAGGTGGAGGCGACAGGTGGCCCACTGTCCCTGGGGCCCACTGCCTCCTACATGATCTGCCTCCATGTGGAAGTGACCTGCCTGGGACCTGCACACACTGAGACTTGCTGTCACCTCCCCAAGGGAGTTCGGTCAGGGAGGTATATTCTAATCAGGTTAAGCTCAAAAACTGCCTGGGGGAGTAAGGGAGAAGAACCACATAAAGAGCCAAAGATACCGGCCAGTGATACGCCAGGAATTCTACATCAGGGTGAGGACTTTAAGCCACTCCTCATCTCCTACAGACTATAGTCCCCTTGGCCTCTTGAACATCTGCACCCGGCCCCTGGCCCAACCCCTCCCACCTGGGAGCCTGGTCCAGGCCTACTTTGGTGACTGGATCCTAAACCCCACTCCTCTAAGCCAGGCCCACCCGGTCTCTTATAGCATTTTGCACACATACACAACCTCCATACCCTCAATGCTCACCATGGGCTTGTCGTAAAAGGGGAAACCCTGCATGGAGCGTAGGGCATTGGTGGCACTGCTGACCTCCTTGAAGATGACAAAAGCCTGGCCCCTCATCTTCAGGCTCCGTGACACCAGGATATCCAGGATCTGGCCAAACTGAGAGAAGATGGCATACAGGGACTTCTTCAGCTCTGCAGGGGAGGAAGAAAAGACTCACAGGTGACCAGGGGTCTTGGCATCATGTCCTGGGGCTCGAACACCCCATTTCAGAGGAAGTGCAGCCCAGAGAGAGACCATCAGCCAATTGACAGAGTACCCAGAATGCTGCGGGTCAGTAACCTCTCAAGACCTAACAATAACAAGCAGCCAAGAACTATTCAAGTTGCCAAGTGTACTCTTCTGTAAGATGAGGATGGTAATAGTACCTACCCCACAGAGTTGCCATATGAAGATCACAAGTACATATGTGCAAAGGGCTCAGAACGGCACCTGGCACATAGTAAACACCAGTAAGTGCCTCTTTTCATTGCCGCCAGCACCTTGACACAGGCCTGTGTAATGTGACCTTGGCAGACTTCCCCAACCTCATCTCTGCCCACACTCCACTGCACTCTAGAGTCTCCAGCCACACTGGCCTCCCAGCCCTCTCTCAGGCCCAACACACCACTCCTGCCCCAGGGCCTTTGCACTGGCTGCTCCCTCTACCTGGAACACCCTCCGCTGATGTTAACTGCCTTCTTATCACCCAGGTCTCAGCACAACTGTTACCACTTCAGAAAGGCCTTCTCTAACAACCACATCTAAATGTCCCCCCCTGTCACACTCCCCCCCATCCCCTTACCCTACTTGCTTTTCCTTCATGGCATTTTCCACCTCCTGACATGATTATGTTTACTTCTCTCTCTCCTTCCCATTTGTTTACTGCAGCACCCCACGCCTAGCACAGACTCCAGCACATAAACGTCTCCACAAACACTTACAACTGAACACGCCACACCATCAAGTGCTTTATGGAAATAACTTCGCTAAATCCTCATAAGGACTCCATGAGGTGGCAACTATGACTGTCCCGATTTTACTACGATGGAAACAGGTTCACAGAGGACTCCTCACTGCCCAGGGCGAGTATCCTGAGGGTGCTGGGAAGGGCATGGCAGAGCTGGGACCAACGACACAAGTCCATCTGAATCACCAGCAAACTGTCTCACTTGATAGCAAGTGGGATTCAAGCTAAACAAAGGACCCCTCTCACCACCCAGACCTGAAAAGAGTACCAATATCTTATGCAAAGAGAGCTGAGCCAAAGCCGAAGCTGCTTGGTGAAAGAGATACTAGAAGAGGAAAGAAGAAAAGGTGTAATGTATATATGGTGTACGTGGGGGTGGGGACTCAGGTCAAGGGTGTTTTGAAGCAATTAGCCAAAAATTCTCCTCGTGGTGACATTTCAGGTTTTTCTCCCCATGCTCCATCCCCACAAACCTTGTTCAGACCTCAGTCATTTCACTGGACTCCGGGCCTCTCCCTACTCTCCGGCCTCCCCTCTTGCCCACTCGAGTTCACCCTCCACAGCTGGGAAAATGTCCAGAAGGGATGCGATCAGGACAGGGGCGCAGCATGGCTCCCCAGCATCCCCAGGATGAAGTCCAATGCCTCATGGCCACAAGCCACTACTCACTGGAAGCTTCCCCAAGATTCACAAGCCACTAGGCCTCAGCCACAGAAAACCCTTATAATGTCCAGAATGCCCCAGGGTCTTTTGATCCTAAACATTTGCACGTAACTTAACCCAAGTTACGGACCCTCTTCACCCTCACTGTAATGTACACACTGCTTCCTCTACATAGCTTTCCAAAATGTCTTCTTTTCCATGAAGCTGAATGAATCCCTGTCTTTCTAAGTTCCCAATCCCAGCCCTGATCACTCTGCCTGTGCTTCCCCCATCATGGCCCTGACTACTCAGGGCTGTCACTGTCCTGCAGAACCAGGGTTCTCAGTCACCAGTGTGTCCCTAGCACTGCCCAGTACTGGACAGGCACTACACTCTAAAATCATATGTAAAATTTACATTCTTGGTTCTGTTTTCCTCAACAGCAACTTTACTGGTAACTACAAACTTAATCCCGGCAAGCTCTTTTAGTTCTCCTGACAATTTTCTTGAGGTGATAATAAAAGCTAATATTTATCTAGCCCTTACTAAATGGCAGGTACCATAAAAAGCATAGAGGTTTCCATAATTTAATTCCCCCCACAAGATCCATGCAAAGAAGGTATTAGGATTTTGTCCAGTTTTCAGATACAGAAAATGAGGTTCAACAAAGGTGTTAATTTACTCAAGAAATGGAAGAGTCTTTAAGATTTCAAGAATTCAGTTCTTAAGCAGAATTCCATACTGGTGGCATCAACCACTTTCCTTGCTATGTGACCTTGGGCAAGTCACATCACCTTGAGTCTCAATTTCCTGAGAAGTGGGAATTACAATACCTTCTTCCCACAGGCTTTTTGTGAGAATTAAATGTAATCGAGATTTATATAAAAGTGCATAAATCAGCCCATGGTACAGAGTGTTAGTCATTATTATTATCGTACGTTTTCATTGTGGGCTGATCACTGAGAACGCCAATGACCAAGAAAGCCCCAGTCCCTCACAGACCTCACATGGCCACTGGGTGGAGAGAGAGAGAGAGACCCCTGAGAGCGCAGAGATCAGGGCTTGCTGAGGAATGCCCACGCCTATCGTTAGCCAGGGGCAGCCACTTGAGGGAAGAGGGGATGGGGAAGGCTTCCTGGAGGAGAGGGTACCGTGAGCGGAAACCTTGAAAGATGAGCAACAGTGACCAAGTTAAAGTGCAGAGTGTAAGATGAATTAGGGGAATGTTGAAGACAGAGGAAGCAGCATGTGCAAAGGCCAATGGATTAACTAGAACAATCTGGCTGGAAGAAAAGACTGAGAAAGTGAGGCAGATGCTGCGGGTGGAAGAGGGGCCAGCTCGTGCGGGAAAGCCTAGAGTCTAGACTATCCCAAGCACTCACCATCCTTCTTGATCTTCTCATTGAGGTTGTTGATATAAATAGTGTGGTTGGGGCGGGTCTCAGGAACCGCCATGGAGCGAAGTGCCGAGGTAGGGCTTAAAAAAGGAAAAAGGTGACTTTAGCCCTAGGTTTCTCCAAATCCTTTGTCCCAACCTGGCTTAAAGGGCTGCTCAAAGATCTCCCCTCCAAGAGGAAGGCAGGTAAGACGGGACCGCGGGGGAGAGAACGGAGGCACCGCTCGGGCAACAAAGCGTGCGTAAGGCCCCTCTTCCCCCGCGCGCGTGCCGAGGGAAATCTCGAGAGGTTTACTACGAGCCCCAGGATGCTCTACGCAACCCAGAAGGTGGAGCATCCTAAATGGCGACTCCCATTGGCCCACACGCCCAAAGTGGGGGGAGGGGGGGAGAGGAAACCCGGATGTAAAAGCCAGTTAGGGACGGTGGGACGAGTTTTGGCGCCCTGGCCTCGCGCAGCAAGTTTCCCCAGACGAGGCGCGGGAAGGCCCGGACGTCAAGCGCACCCACCGCCCTGTGCCGATGGTCGCCTACACCCGAGGTCACTAACCAACAGCGCTGCAGTTCACGCAAGCGCTCCTGCTTCCTTCTGGAGAACAGACCACAAAGCTTTCTCGCCTAGCCCCGCCTTTGCTTTTCTGCAAGCCAATCCCTGCGTGGAAAATGAATAGCTTGACCAATCGGAATAAGTCTCGTCCCTGGGTTCAGATCTGGCCAATCAAAACGACACTTGGGCTCCCGCCTAGGCAGAAAAACCCGCCCCACCGCCTGCAAGCCCCGCTCCTGCAGCCGCTCTCGGCCCTACGGACCAATCAGTGACGGTCTCGAGTTTCTTGCCAATCGGGACGCGGGTCGCCCTGCCGTCTCTTCCGGAGGCAGTACTTTGGAAGCCACACCTCTTCCCCACCGGCTAGCATTTTCTGTCACGTAATCGCCAAGGGGCGGGCATGTGTTGCGAGTGCTACCACGTGACATGGGAAAGTGGTGTGTGGGGGCCGCCATTTTGCGGGACTGGGAGGCGCGTCTAATTTCCTGACTCCTTTCTTTTCTAGCGCTTGTCGCGGCTCCTTCCAGCCTCGGATCTCAGAGTCTTCTCCAACCAACAGACTTATCCTGTTGTTCTGTGATTCCAGGACCTTCTCCACAACTAGGCCATTTTCCCTGCCGGGTGTCATTTTTGACCTCTTGACCTCTGACTCAAAGGTCAGCTCAAAGGTTCCAAACTCGGGCCTGGGATGTGAGGGGGTACAAGACCTGAATTCCCTAAATCTTTAGCCATGGGCCCCTAAGTCTCACCCTTTAGGTCCCTCACTCCAGATCTTCATATCCAGTAATTGGCCCATGAGTTCCCAAATCTAGCCCCAGATAATGAGTTAACTTCTAGTAAGTCCTACTAAATTTCCCTCCCTAAACCTCCCAACGCACCCCAACCTGCCCCAGGCCGATACCACCCTGTTAACTAACCGTCAGATCCTACATGAATTGAGTCAGCCCCATTCCCTGCATCCATGGTTTAAAATTTTAGCCCTGGTTCTTTCAGACCCAGTGCTTAGCCCCCAAATTCTGGAGCTCAGCTCTAAAACCTTTAAAATCTGTATTTCTGAGACCAACCCCTTTTGAAGGATCCTTGCCTCTCCCATTCTCAACCCTTCATTCAGTTCCTCCTGTAGACCCCAAAATGACTTCTCCGTGCTCTCCCCTAAAACCAGCAATCCCTCCTCCAGGAGCCCCTGCACCCCAAGCCCCCATCATTCCACCTCCTCTCCTACCCCCAAGTCCTCCAGACCCAGCTTTTCCACCCCCTCCCTGGAGTCTCCAGGCCCCTACTCCTCCACCACCTCCACCGCTGCCTCCACCCCCTGCCAAGGGGGCAGCTCCCCCTCATGTCTTCGGCCTGGAGAAGAGCCAGCTCCTGAAGGAGGCTTTGGAGAAGGCTGGCCCAGTCCCCAAGGGCAAAGAAGATGTGAAGAGGCTCCTGAAGCTGCACAAAGACCGGTAGGGTCTCCATGCCCCACCCCACCCACCCAGGGGCTCACCCAGTCACCTCTCCCCAGATCACTCAAGTCATCTCTTGGAGTTTCTTGTTTCCTCAAGGTCAAACAGGCTGACTGGTTCAGTCCCCTACCTGGCCCCCTTGAGTGGTGGTATGCCTCCAGCAATGAGAGCTGCCCCCACAAGTGCCTAGTCCAGTGGGAGAAGCAGACTGTCCACCCCACCAGACAGTGACAGCCAAGAGGTCAGGACTGATGTGACAGAGCCCAGGGAGGTATCTCACCAGGCTGGGGGGCTTCCTGGGGAAGGGGAACCCTGAGTGCTGTTGAGCAAGTCAGACAAGGGATATGTGATAAGAGTAAACACCTTGTGCAGAGGCCCGGAGTGAAATGAGGACATGTTCTATTCGAGGAACTGCAAATGTTTCCTTAACATGAGGAAGTGGCAAAGATGGGGCTGCAAAGGTGGGCACGAACCAGCTCACACAGGACGTGCTGGGCCATGTGAAGGCAGTGGGGCTGTCCTCAGGGCACTGGGGAGCCATGGAAGGGCTTTGCACAGGGAGGGAGGCTACCTATAGGAAGTGGCAGTCATGAGATGGGAGTCCACAGACCCAGAGAGGAAGCTGGAGCACCCAGGGACCCAAGCAGGAGAGGAGAGGAGAGGAGGGTTCTAGACCCCTGCTGGGGCCGTGGGGACACGGTTTAATGATTGCCTGGCTGAAGGGAAAAGGGAGCAGTGAGGTGCCCAGACTCACAATGAAACTCTACACTCTCCAGACGCATTTATAATCTGCCCTAAATGCTCCAACCAAGATAAGGCAAATTTAATGCAAATAAGAGCCACCGTTATTGCATGCCTAGCCTATGTCAGGCACTGTTGTGTTTTTAAGTATTAGTTTATTGAATCCTTTCAGCAACTCCATGAGGTAGGAGTTATTATTGTCTTATTTTCCCTGTGAGAAAACTGAGGCTCATAAAGATGAAATACTTAGCCACAGTGAAAAGGAAAGGAAGAATCTAATTTGAACTCTGGAAGCAGGGCTCTGTGTTTTTACCCACAGTTCTGTGGTATCATCTCCTTTCGTCAGGAGGGTGCCCCAAGCTGGGGACCAGGAGCTCTGGGTCATCCCCTCAGCCTTGCCCCCTGTCTAGCCTTGGAATAGGAATAAAAGCACGATCCCTCCTGAGACCTGGGGGATTGGAATCACCAAAACTGTCTGGGTGGCCTCCCCAGGGTGCAAAGATTTATTATCAAGGTGATCTCTTAGGCTGTAAGCATGTTATTAATACCTGGTTTTACTCAAGACTGAATTAAGAGATCTTTACCCTGTTTAACAGCCTGAGAAACAGAGTTGAGAAAAGAAAAGATCACAGGTAGAGTTTGGGTATAGAGATATTCATTTGAGAAATTTCCTGAAATAAGCTTTTCTGGCTCCCAGTTGCAAAGTCTGCACATCTGCCTGTTCTTCACCCTTCAATAACAGAGAAGGAGCAGGGAGCAGGCAGGCAGAAAGATGATCCGCATTGGCCAGATGAGGAAACTGAGGCTCGTGGAGGAGAAGTCAGTGACTGAGCCAGGAGCAGCCCTCTGGCCTCAGGACAGCCAGGCCTGTGTTCCCTTCACCTGGACACCCTTCTCCCAGCCAGAGATTAAGGGGGGACTCTTGGAGCTAGTTCCCTCGTGACCCAACTGTGGCTTTTCTTCAGGTTCCGAAGTGACCTGCAGTGGATCCTCTTCTGTGCTGACCTGCCATCCCTCATCCAAGAAGGCCCTCAGTATGTGCCCTCATGTGGGACTCCCACCCCATTGGCAGCCCTTGCTCTACCTTTGCTGGGCTTCCTGAGGACGGACCTGGGAGGACGCGGGGAGTGGGTGCATCACAGACAGCCTAGGGAGGAGGGGTGGGAGGGAAAAGGAGAACTTCCCACATCAGGGGCCTGGGTGCAGGCGTGGTAAACAGTTGGAACTAATGAGCAAGCGAGTGAACAAATGAACCTGGCCCATCTTTCTAACTTCCCCCTGGCACCTACTCCCAGGAAGCTCAGGTGACCTCTCCCCACCCTTCCACCAGCCCTGCAGCCCTGGACTCGGGCCTTGGTAGTCCTCTCCCACGAGTGGGAGTCTGGGCTCCCCACCTGGCCTGGGAGAGGGGAGGAGAACTCGCCCAGGGTAGCAAGTCTGTTCCCCTACTCCAGCTTCCAGGGCCAGGGCGGGCCCATGACTTAAGGGTTGAGGGACTGGGCCTGTCTGTCCCCAGGTGTGGGCTGGTGGCCTTGTGGATGGCAGGCACTCTCCTGTTGCCCCCCAGCGGCATCCCCCTGGAGAGACTGGTGCAGGTGGCCCTGGAGCGAGGCTACACGGCCCAGGGAGAGATGTTCTCCGGTGAGTTGGGTGGGGAAGGGGCTCATGCCAGATGCTCTGTTAGCCCTTCACTAGGGGGGCCAGAGAGGCCAGGTGGGGTGCTGGCAGGCGAGTGAGGGGCTCTCATTCCATTCTTCAGGCCCTTCTCCCTGCCCAGTAGAGCAGAGTGGTTATCAGGTAGACTCGAGCCAGCTACATAGGTTCCAAATCCAGTTCTACCGCCTCCTCACTATGGCCATGGACAAGCAGCTGACCCTCTTTGTACCGAGCTGGTCACAGTGAGGGTTGGAGGCGTTGATCCCTGCCTGGCGAGCCCGTGGCATAGTGTCAGGCACAGAGCAAACCCTCTGAGTGTGCTGTCACTCTGCAGTGGCCGACATGGGCAGGCTGGCCCAGGAGGTGCTGGGCTGCCAGACCAAGCTGCTCTGCGGTGGCCTGGGTGGTCCCAACAGAGACCTTGTCCTGCAGCACCTTGTCACTGGACATCCCTTGCTCATCCCGTATCCCAGAGCCCAGTAGGGAGTAGGGCAGGGATGGCAAAGGGTGGGCCCAGGGCCATGCCACAGTTTTGGCCTTAACACCGGCACCAGCTACGATGAGGACTTCAACCACGAGCCATGTCGGAGGAAGGGACACAAGGCCCACTGGGCAGTGAGCGCAGGTGGGTCCTTTTTCCTTTGTCCCTGTACCCATCACTCTGGGTCTCCCCAGCCAGGCTGTGCACTCAAGCCAGGGACGAGAGCTGAGCCATCCTCGTCCCCACAGGGTTCTTAGCACAGAACCTGGCAGAAAGCAGGTACCTCAGGTGTTTGCATGGACAGAAGCTCAGAGCACAGACTTTAGGATCAGACGGTCTGGGCTCCAGGCCCAGCCCAGCCACTTCCAGGCTTTGTGGCTCTGGGCAAGTTTCCTCACCTCTTTGGGCTTCCATTTCCCTGTCTGGAAATCAAGGGTGACAATAGTACCCACCTCACAGGGCTGCCTTATAGGCAGAGCATGCAGAACTCTCAGAACAGTGCTCGGCATGTGACGTGTCTCCATAAGCATTATCGGCATTGTCATCATTCCTCCTGCCTGAAGGAAGCCAGGTTTGTGCATGTCAGGAGGCCTGGGTGGAGGCTTTTCTGTGTGTCCTTGAAGGCTCTCGGAGCCTCTGTTCCCTAGACAGCTGGAGATGACCCGGTGACAGCATATGCTCCATCTAATGCTGGCTCTCTGCCTTCCCTGTGCCAACGGGCCAGAGGAGGCAGGACTTAAAATGCCTGCAGCTCTGGAGCCAGATTCCCTGGGTCCACATCCCAGCCCAGCCGTGTGCTCACTGGCTCACTGGCTGCTGCTGACTTCTCTGTAACTTGGGGATAGAGGAAGCCCCCCACCCCCCGGCCCCCAGAGGACTGGGAGGGGTGGGGTGCAGTGGCCCCAGCACGTAGTCATGGCTCAGGCACCTGCCACTCACCCCCTCCTTCTCTCCCCCAGGGGTCCTGCTGGGTGTGCAGGCTGTGCCGAGCCTCGGCTACGCTGAGGACCCCGAGTTGCCAGGCCTGTTCCACCCAGTGCCCGGCCTGCCTTGCCAGCCACCATCCCTGCCAGAGGAAGGCTCCCCGGGAGCTGTCTACCTTCTTTCCAAGCAGGGCAAGAGTTGGCACTACCAGCTGTGGGACTACGACCAAGTCCGGGATAGCAACCTGCAGCTGACAGACTTCTCGCCCTCACGGGCCTCCAATGGTCAGACGTACGTGGTGCCCACTGGCGGGGTGCGGGCTGGCCTCTGTGGCCAGGCCCTGCTGCTCGGACCACGGGGCTCCAGCCACTAGCCTGGCTCCGTCACCATTTGAAGAGTGCCCCAGCTTGTCCCTCTGTGCGACAGGCCATAGGTTGGGACCCATGAGGGCCTCCAGCCCAGAGATTGTTCATCAGGGTGGTCCCCGTCCACCCCGTCTCAAGCCTGGGCATCGTCTCAACTCCCCAAGCCCATCCCCTCCAGCACTGAGCACCCACTGATCCCTCTCTCCAAGGAGAGACTGACAACTCAGACCCCACGACTTGTCCACCCCACCTGTGTCACATCACATTCTCCCTGGGGACCCCCTCTTCTAAGCCACGGTCACCTTACTAGACATCTGCAGGAACCTCCTGCCTGGACCCTCTGCTGCTCCCCCGGTTTGCTCACAGGACAGGGCCTGAGCTCTCCCAGCCCCAGCTCACCTCTCCTTAGCCCCGGCTGGTCTTCCACACTCTGCCTGCCAGCATTGCTGGCCTTTCGGGGCCCTAGAGCGTCGTGCCCCCCACCAGCCTCACCCTCAGCCCTCTGCTGAAGATCACTCTCTAACTTCTCCGTCTTGGCGGGTATCACCTCCTCAGGGACCCTCAGCCTGTCCAGGCACCCCTCCCCAACCTCGTGTCTTAGATTTTTAAAGCCCATCTGAGAGCAGTTGTCTATGCTAACCCTTCTACCTGTGTTAACTCATCAGATCCTCCAGCCTTTTAAGAGGGAACTAGATTCCCTACATTTGACAGATGGCAAGACTGAGACCTGGGGAAGTGGAGTCACTGGCCTGAGGTCATGCAGCTGGCAAGTGACAGAGTCAGGAATTTTTTTTTTTTTTTTTTTGAGACAGAGTCTTGCTCTGTTGCCCGGGCTAGAGTTGCATGGCATCAGCCTAGCTCACAGCAACCTCAAACTCCTGGACTCAGGCGATCCTCCTGCCTCAGCCACCCTAGTAGCTGGGACTACAGGTGTGTGCCACCACGCCTGGCTAATTTTTTCTATTTTCAATTGCCCAGCTAATTTTTTTTCTATTTTTTTTTTTTTTTAGTAGAGACCCAGGTCTCAAACTCCTGAGCTCAAGCAGTCTTCCACCTCGGCCTCCCAGAGTGCTAGGATTACAGGCGTGAGCCCCTGCCCCGGGCCCAGAGTCAGGATTTAAACCGAGAGTTAGTGTCTAACCATCAGCCAGGCTGTCTCCTGGCTCCTTGAAGTTAGTTACGGTGCTGATGCGTGTGATTATTAGTTTAATGAGCACCTGTCATCTCCACTCTGAAATAAGAGGACAGGTCTGTCTTGATGACTGCTGTGTCCCCAGTGTCCAGCAGAGGATCTCATTTAGGGAAACTGCTGTGTAGTGTTTGTAACCCGTGAGTGAGGTAAGGAATAGGCATGTCCCCCATCCCAACCCTGGTATTTTGGTGGCACTACCCATCTGGTATGCTGTCCTGGGAGCCCTGAGGGCAAGGCTTGGAGATGTCACCACTGTGTGCCCTGCATTGTCCAACACAGAGCCAGGCACGAGACTAGCCACTCAGTGAGTGGCGAATGAATGAACCAGCTGGCTCTGAGCCTGCCGCTCTCTGCCACACTGATCATCATCCCAATACCCCACCCCGCACTAATGCTTGAACTACAGATTTGAGCATGTACACTCCAGATGCGAAAGAAAAAGACCCCACAATGCTCACTCTGAGTGTCATGTTTATTGGGGTGTCACCATGGGCAGGAGGCACGGCAGTGCCATGTGCCTCCTGCTTCCCCAACACTCCCCCACCTAACAACTACCTCTTGTATAAATAAGTATAAAGATGGTCAGTAGAAAAGGAGTACATCTCCTCAGCCCTGGAAGACAGTGTTGGAGCTTCAGCTTAGGGAAGAGGTAGCTGCCTGTCCTCCCCAAGCCCGCCCTTGTGGGCCAGGAAGCCAAAGCTACGAGTGGGACAGAGGAGTGGGACAGATGGGCCATTGACCACACCTGAGAGTTCTGGAGTCTTTGGTTTGGACCAGGGTGTTAGCCCACCCGGCCACCCTGTGTCTCAGGCCCATGTCTGGCACGTTTCAGAGGGGCCCCTGATCGGGTGGGGGCCCCCCTGAGCAGGGCAGCTCTGAGTCACGGGAGGACACCTGCTCCCCTGCCCCTGAACCTCCTTTGTGCCATGCAGTTTGCTGGGAGGAAGGAGACGAAAGCCCAGGGCCTGGGCAGACCTGCGGTACCGAGGAGCGAGGTGGTACCGTCACAGTGCTGGGATGTGGCTGTGCTGTGCGTCTGCAGGAGGTCAGCAGAGTCCTCCGAGGAGTAGGGAGGATCACGGGGCCACGGCAGGGCAGAACAGCAGTGAACTGTGCCCCACCCAGCGGCATCAGCCCTGGGGCATCGTCCAGTCCCATGGTGTCACACCCTGCGCTGCTCAGTCCTTGAATGGCTCCCAGATGAAGAGTTGGGCTGTCACTCTCCCCAGGTGGACAAGTGGCCCCTGTGTTTGTCCACAAACAATGCCTGATCCTGGGGGGCACCAAAGGTGAATCTGACCCAGTCCCTGGCCTCAGGGAGCCAGCTTGCCGCTGGTGGGGGGCCAACAAGGAGGCAGGTTATAAGTCATTCATACAGCCAAAGGCACCGTGTCACACCTGACCGCGTGAATTCTGAATTATGTCCTCTCAGGGCAGTGTGGTTTGGCTGTGGCCTCCAGCAGCCCCTCAGAAACCTTCCTTGCTGCTCAGGGGACCTGTTCTTGTTCTGCCGTCTCACTGTATAAGCCTCATCGTGCCCCCTCTGTGGTCCTTCCAGCCCCTGTATCACAAAGGGACCAGATGCTACCTGGTCTCCCGAGGCCTTTCCACGTTGGTCTTATGTGGCGTACGACACAACCTCTCCCATCCTTGGGGGTCAGCTTCCCGGTTGCCAACCTCTCAGGCCCCCATGGCATTTCGGGGCTCCTCTAGCCGGACTGGTACCATCTAATAAATAAACCTGGAGATGGCCAAGTGGGTCAACTCCGGGCCAGACCCTGAAGGAGGCGGATCATGTTGTCCAAGCCCCAGAGGTAGCCGTCCTCACGGTTGCCCTCAGCCCAGGGCAGCCTGTGGCTGAGCGTCTGGTGGTCAGGCAGGGCCACTGTCTTGCCAAAGTCGATCATCCAGACCTTGGCCAGGCCAGTGTGGTCGTGCACAAAAAGGAGGGAGCTGCCCACCACCTGCAGGGGGAGAGACCAGAGGTTAGGGGCAGGAGCAGTGTGGCTGACAGCCAGGCTGCCTGAGTTCAAATCCTGGTTGGTCACTTATTGGCTGTGCAGCCTTCGCAGGTGTCTTAACCTCTCTGTGGCTCTGCTTCCTCATACACAAAGTGAGAATAATGCAGTCATTCCCCCAATCTGTAGGTTTACTTTCCGCAGCTTCAACTGCCCTTGGTCAACCACAGTCCAAAAATGTGGAATGGAAAATTCCAGAAACAATTCATAAGTTTTAACACATTGACTGCCACACTAGAAAAAAAAATTTTTTCCCTTGGGGCCATGGTGTTTTATTACAAAAATAGAATAAAAACCTCAAAAACAAAACTATCTAATTTAATGAAAAATCTGTTATTATCGTTTTCTGTGCATGACTTATATGCAACTAAATTGGCGTTATTAATTGTAACAATAAGAACATCAACAAGTAAGATTTTCACGGACCAACTGCAGGGTTTTGCCTGGGGGCCACCCATGACATAACACGTGTGCTACGGCATGGCAGCACGAGTTGCCTGCACACCACGCGGCTCCCAAGGTAAAGAGACGTGTGAGTTACATGTGCTTCGCCAGGGCCCAGGCTCAAAACTAACGTGAGTTAAATGCAACTCACATGGCAGTTAATGTGTTAAGCTGTGCACCATTCTAAGTGGCCGGCAGCACCCGTGATCCACACACTCCACGAGTGCCTGGCACACAGTGAGCCCTCGGTGGATGCTGCTTTTATTTTGTTTTCCCTTCACCTGAGTCCAGGATTGTCGGTCCCTCCCTCTTCCTAAGTCAGTTCGCAAACATCACTGCTCCTAGAAAACCCAGATTACTGGGCAGGTGAGCAGGCGCCTGTCAGAAGAGGCAGAGACTGCCCAGCTCCCGATGGCTGTTGGCATTTGGCAAGAGCGTTGCCGCGTCTCCCACGTTGTCAGAGGAAACTGGAAATCCCGATTTGGGTGTGAAGCCTCACATTTTAAATGGTGGCAACTCAGTTTTTAAAATGTTAAGTCACCAGACAGGTGAAACTAAACACAAGGACAGAAGAGATGGGATCCCCAGGCCTCCTCTTTGTAACTCCCACATAAAGCCTGAAACGAGTGACAAGGATGACAAGGGTGACATTTGATAAAAACAAAAGTGACCAAAGCAGCTGTCACATAGCCATGGTTCGCTATGGGCCAGGCTTTAACTATTTTGACCCATTTAACCTTCACGGCGCCCATGAGGCAGATGTTGCTGCTACCCCACCCTACAGGTCGGGAGACTGAGGCCTCCTAGGATGGCTTCCCAGGTACAGGTGGGCTAGGGAGTGGCAGAGCTGGGATTTGAACCTGGGTTGGCCTGACTCCCAGATCCATGCCCTTTCAGAAAAGTCAGCAATATCAGGAAGAAGGGGTGAGAGGGGCTTGAGGGGGAGACAGGGTGCCCAGAGAGAGGAGAGGAGGCCACCACTGCACAGATTCTCCCACACAGCCTCGGAGAGATCAATGTTTCTTAAGAGAGACAGGCTGGGAGCATGGGGGAAAGGGAAGGGCAAGAGCCACCAAACAAGGGGGCAAATAACAATAATTATCAATAATTGTACAATAATTGTAAGAGGTTGGAGTTAAAACACACTTCTATGCTCCAAATGTCGCTCTACGGTCTCACACTTCAGCAGCCCCATGAGTAAGGTACTAATGTTCCTCCCCGCGTTCAAGAGGGGGAAACTGAGGCACAAGAGAGTAAGCTAGCCTTTGTTCCCAGGCCCCCTGGGCTTGAGTCCATGCTCCCAACTATCACAGCTCCCTGAAATTCCCTTTTCTGGACCCCAAAATATGAGGCCTCCTTTTTATAGCTTTGGCCTGTAACTATCGACGGCCTCCCTGCTGTGTCCCCCAGGGCCCTGAAACCCCCCATGTACACCCGTGGTGGCCGGGGCTCACACCTCATGGGTCTTGAAGAAGGGGGAGTTCTCCAGAGCGTCACGAAGTTCTTCCAGGCGTGCCACATACTTTCTCTGTGTGGTAGAGAGAAGGTGCCTCGGTTAGCATGGACACTGGGCCCTTGTCCACCTTGGGCTCTGGCCTCATCCCATGCCCCCAAAGGAGTGGGCAGACTCCAGCCAGGATGGAATAGGGGAGCCATCCTGGGGAGAATCGGGGGCAAGGCAAGTGAGGGGTTGGATTTACCCAGGAGGTACAGACAGTGGATTACACGAGTACCCAATCCCACAGACAGGTGGAGTCTGTCTCCCTTTCCCTTTAATCCAGCCTTGGTCACATGACCTGCTCTGGCCAAAAGAATGTGGGAGAAATGACAGTGACCACTCTGAGCCCAGCCATCAAGATGCCTTGCATTTTCACTTGCTCTCTCGGCACCCCTGCTTCCACGCGAGAACAAGCCCAAGCTAGGATGCTGGACCATGAGAGAAGTGTGCCCAAGTCATGAGCCAAGATGGCGAGCCAACCGGCAGACATGGGAGAGAGGCCACCCCGGACCAGCCAGCCTTGGCCAAGCCACCAGCTGACCCGCAGATTGTGTGAGCAAAGCCAGCCAGTATTAGCCAAGCTCCACCCATAACACGAGACCATTGACTCGGGGGCAACGATAAATCGGGATTGTCTTAAGCTGCTGTGTGTTGGCACATGGGGTGTCCCACTCACCAGGATGCCACAGTCCCCATCCACAAAGTCCTCCAACACCTGTGTCACCTGTTCCAGCGCCTGCGTCTTCTTGAAGTTGGTGTTGCAGGTCCCATCAGCTTTCTGTGGGGTAAGGGGTGAAGGGGCAGTGTAATGCCTTTTCCTTCCCACCCCCAATATCCAGCAACTTCCGGCACCTCCCGGGGCCACCCGCCTGCCTCCACCTTGCTTGCTGTTCAGAGGAAGCCACTCCACCTGCTCAGTCCAGCTCAACCCAGCCCCAAGTCACGCTCCTGAGCAACCAGCCTTCCAAGTTCTTCCAACCTTGAATCTCCAGGTCGAGCCAGTCTAGCAAAGTGGACTTTGGAAGGGCACGGATCTGGCTTTGAGCAGTGACTCAGCTACTTTCTAGCTGGGCAGTCTTAAGCAAGTCACTTCACCTGCCTCAGCCTCAGTGTCCTCATCTGGAAAATGGGGATTGTGTTGCTATCTACTTCCTAAGGCTGGTTAAGGATTAGGAGACCTAGCCTAGTGTAGGATGCAGAGCATGGTGCTGGCACAGTCGGTGAGCACTCAGGAAATGAGACCAATGTTATTTTTCATGTTTGAGAGAAGCCTCCTAAGTCATTTGGCCACAGTGTGCCAGGTGCTACGTAGGCATTGGTAATACGGCGGTAACAGGACAGACACAGCCTCACCATGTCTGAGGGAGACAGACGTCGAATAAGATTGTCACGAAGGAAGGCGTGAATAATGATGGGGAACAGGGGACTAAGAGGAGGCAAAGAGGGAGTCCTGATATAGGAGGATGGAAATCAGGGAGGGCTTCCCTGAGGAAGCAAAATTTGAAAGGGGAGAGGAAAATGAGAGTTGACCGGGGGAACGATAGAGGGAGCAGCATGTGCAGAAGCCCTGTGGCAGGAAAACACAGGCCCACTTCCAGGAAGCGAAAGTGCTTCCCTGTGCCTGCAGGTAGACAGGAAGGAAGAGGAGTGAGAGCCGTAGCTCGAGCCTGGACGGCCCTATAGGCCATGACACTTCTCCTAAGGGGGCCAGGGGGCCATGGAAGGGTTTTTTTTTTTTTTTTTTTTTGAGACAGAGTCTCACTTTGTTGCCCAGGCTAGAGTGAGTGCCGTAGCGTCAGCCTAGCTCACAGCAACCTCAAACTCCTGGGCTCAAGTGATCCTTCTGCCTCAGCCTCCCGAGTAGCTGGGACTACAGGCATGCGCCACCATGCCCGGCTAATTTTTTTTTTCTATATATTTTTAGCTGTCCGATTAATTTCTTTCTATTTTTAGTAGAGACGGGGTCTCGCTCTTGCTCAGGCTGGTCTCGAACTCCTGAGCTCAAACAATCCACCCGCCTAGGCCTCCCACAGTGCTAGGATTACAGGCGTGAGCCACCGCGCCCGGCCCGTGGAAGGGTTTTGAACAGGAGAATGTCGTAGTCGATTTGGAACTTAGAAAGATGGCTCAGGCAAGGCCACGGGGAAACAGCGCCTCATGCACTGCGGGTGGGATGTGCAGTAAAGAAGTTTGATCATCTCTAGCACAGTACCAGTGCATTTCATCTTTGATCCAGTACTCCTACTTCTGGAAATGCAAGCTACAGCTGAACCCACACACTTGCAAAATGCCTTATGTACAAAGTGATTCACTGAGGCATTGTAATGGCAAAAAATGGAAACAACCCAGGTGCCCATCTATCGGCAACTGTAGCACCTCCACAAAGAAGAGTATTAAACAGCTGTAAACAAAAAAAAAAAAAGGAAACAGGAGAGTCTCTATGGAATGATCTTGAAAACTCTCCAGGATATTATTGTTAAGTGAAAAAAGCAAAGTGCCAATCAGTGTGTAATACTGAGGAAGATTTAGGATATGCAATTGCATTTATTTGTATTTGCAGGAGAAATACAAGACACTGATAACGTGGTTCGCTGCAAGCAGGCAGGAGGGTGGAGAGAGGGAATGGGAAGGAAAGCAGCAGAGTTGGGAGGGACATTTCTCCCTGTATACCTTTTCATAACAGTATTTTGACTTCTGAACTGTGGGACTCGCTATTCAAACAATTACATTTAACTTACGACAACACAAAAAGAATGCAAGAAGGAAAAAGAGAAACCTCCACAGCTGGGGGAAAAGGATCCCTCCAGCTCTTGTGTTGTGGGGAGACCAGGTCCCAGGAGCCCCGAGAAGCTGGGGCAGGAGAAGACAGGGCTGGACTGGGACATGGCCACAGGGAGGGAGAGGAGAAAACGGAATCAGGAGATGCTCGGGCAGATGGAAAAGCAAAACTTGGGCTCTGATGGATGTGGGCAAGACAGAGAAGTGGGCCCTCCCTAGCCCTGGCCCTTCCGTCCTCTGCGGTCTCCTGTGCTCTCTCCAGATCTTGCTGCTTTCCAGCCTTCCCTGATGCCCACGTTCCCCGAGAAGCCTCAATCTGGTTCTGGGCCTTCTCGTGACTGGCCGGCTCCCGGCCCTCACCTTGATGCCCTCGATCCGGAAGCCCAGGGTGGAGGTCGAGCTCATGGTTTCCCTCCATTGCATGTAGCGGGGCTTGGTGACCGCACCCTGGGCGTGCTCCTCAGGGGTGGGGGCCCCAGGGTCCACAGCCACCATCTTCTCGTACATGTCCTTCCGGGGCCGGGGCCGTTCTCGCGCCTTCACCAGCTCCTCCTCCAGGTAGGTCCTGAGCACACAGAGGACGTGACAAAGGAAACTGTGAACAACACAGCTGGAGGGCTTATACTTCCCGACGTCAAGACGTATCATAAAGCTACCGTGCAGCACAAGAGTGGACAACTAGATCGACGTGATACAATGGTGTCCACAAACGGACACACATGGATGTCCACCCAGCTATGACAAGGAAGGCGCTGCGCTTTAGCGGGGACGGGGAAGTTTTTCAATAATTGGTGCTGGGTCAACAGGACATCCATATGGGAAAAAATGAACCCCTGTCCCTACCTCCTACCACACACAAAAATTAATTCTAGATGGATCGCAGGTCTAAACGTGAAAGTTGTAAGAGTAAAGCTTGTAGAAGGGAACACAGGAGAATATCATCGTGATCTTGGAGCAGACAAGATTTCCTAAACATAAACCCACTAACCATAATGAAAAAATTGACAAACTGGACTAAATTACAAGTACTTCTGTTTATCAAAAGACACTATTGAAAGAGTGGAATGGAGGCCAGGTGCGGTGGCTCATGCCTGTAATCCTAGCACTTTGGGAGGCCAAGGTGGGAGGATCGCTTGAGGTCAGGAGTTCAACACCAGCCTGAGCAAGAGTGAGACACCTTCCATCCAGTCTACTGACCAGATTAAAAAAAGAGAGAGAGAGAGTGAGACGCCATCTCTACTAAAAATCGAAAAATTAACCGGGTGTCGTGATGTGCGCCTATAGTCCCAGCTACTCAGGAGGCTGAGGCAGGAGGATTGCTTGAGCCCAGGAGTTTGAGGTTGCTATGAGCTAGCACTCTGGCCCGGGCAATAGAGCAAGAACCTATCTCAAAAAAAAAAAAAAAAAGAAAGAAAGAAAAAAAAGAGTGGAATGGGAGAGTTGGAGAATATATACGTGTGTGTGTGTATCCAACAAAGGACTTATATCTAGAATACATAAAGAATTACAGATTAAAAAGAAAAAGCCCAACAGAAAAATGGGCAAAAGATTCAACCAGGCCCTTTTTAAAAGATTTTCCAAAATATGGAAATATACTCAATTTCTTTGGTCATCAGAGAAATAGAAATTAAAATCACAGTGAGATACCACTACAAACTCACCAGAACGGTTTAAACTAATAAAACAGACAATACCAAATACTGGTGAGAATATGGAACAACTGGAACTCTCCTACCCTGCTGGTGGGAATGTACACTGGTACGACTTTGAAAATTGACTTTTGACTATTTTCAAAAATACCCACCCCCTACCCTCCACCCCTGCCTCACGGCTGCCCGTGACCCCACCTGCTGCCCATCTTGCAGTCCATAATGGAGGGGCCCTCGAAGTCTGCCAGGAGATCTTCCATCTGGTTGAAGGTCTGGCCATCCCGCTGCACCACACCATAGTAGGCTGGCACAAAAGGCCGCAGGGGGTCTTTCATCAGCTGTTCCAGGCTGCGCTGCTCACACTGACAGAAGCGTTTCAGAATCCGACCATCCTCTCCTGCCTGGAAGTTCCCTATGGGCAGCAGGATCAATGAGACAGTCAGAAACTGGACCGGAAAGAGAATCGTCCCCATCTCCCTGTATGCATCAGACCCCGGCTACCATCACCTTGCCTGACCCTCCTGTAATCCCTCCCTGCGACTCTCAAAATTATGGCCAGGGGTGGTGTGCAAAGGTTTCTCTGCCTAGTCCCGCCCACCACGAGCCCCGCTCTCACCGGCGTGTCCAGAAAGCTGGACCCAAGGGTAGTGTTTTCGGAAGGAGACCACGAAGGGCGAATACTTCAGAACTGTCTTCAGCTTCTTCCATGGTTTGCTCTGTGTGGGGCAGAGCAGGGTGGGGTCAGAGCCAAGGCCAGGGAGGGAAGGTGCCGGGGGTGCTGCCATGAGAGGGAATGAAGGTGGAACTGGGGTCTTTCCAGGGCCAGGGCGCTTCCGGGGATCACTGTCCCCAAGCTTGTTGGGGTGAGTGAGCCCCACTCAGGTCAGCAATCATGAGAGCACCCAAAGGCCTCCGCAAAGGTGGGGGAAGGTCTCTGTCCATTGCTCTCTCTCTCTTTCTCTGTCGTCACTTCCTTGGTATCTGCGTCTCTCTGGCTTTCCCTTATGAGTAAGGATAGGCCGGGTTTGGTTGCGGTAACACCCGCCAAATCTTCCCCCACACATACACACTCCCCAAACTTGGGAGCCCCATCTCTGCCCCTAACCCAGGTCAGGCCTTCTGGGGAAAATGATGGATGGAGGCTGACCACAGAGAGAGACATAAAGAGAGATAGATGACAAAGTGACAACAAAGGCAGGAACAGAGACGGAGACTGTGGCGGTCATGAGAGCTGTTCAGCACACGGCTCCAACTCTTCCACCTTCCAGAGGTGGGGAATGTGAGGAGAAACAGAAGCTCTCACAGCCTGGCCCCTGCATGAAGACAGCCTGGAGCAGAGCCCCTCACCCACCACCTATGGCCACCTACCACCATTGACCTATGGCCAATGTGTAGTGGGAACCAAAATAATTCTTTTGTTGTAAGTCACTGAGATCTGGAGGCTGTTTGTTATTACAGCAAATCCTGGCCTACCCTGACTGATACGGAGATAGCATAGAGTTGCTAAAAAAGAAAGACAGAAAGATAGACATAGATAAAAGTTAATGACAAAACAGAGAGAGAGAAAGAGAGAGAGAGAGCGCCCGCGCAATAGAATACCAGAGAAGCAAACAGAAAACAGAGATTTATGTCTACGGCCATACCACCCTGAAGAAGCCCAATCTCGTCTGATCTTGGAAGCTAAGCAGGGTCAGGCATGGTTAATACTTGGATGGGAGAAAACAGAGATTTAGTTGCCCCATGCTGACTCAACCAAGAGCTTCTTAAGACATGGTTAGCGTCTGATTCACGAACACACAAACACACAGGCACACACACGAATACCCTGTGTGCCCCAAGCACATAAAGGCCCGTAGCAAGTATTGGGAGGGTGGGTCACCTCCAGAGAAGGAAGCTGTGTGGCTCATCCCCCTCCCACCCCAGGGTCAAGGTCATGTTCTTCTCTCCTACCCCTTCAGAGCCCAGCTACCTAGCAGACATCTAACTGACACTGGAAAGGTTAACAGGGAGTCAGAGTATCAGAATTCAGGATTCAGGAAGGGCTAGTCCATCCCTGCTACAGCTGCCAGACGTGGGGAAGAGGTGATTAATAAAAGTTCCTGTTTACTAACCACCTGGAACATTCCAGGCACAATGACAAAGACTCAGTGTGCCATAACCTACTTAATCCTAAAACCACAACCCCAGGAAAATTGTTGTCTCCATGTTACAGAGGAGGAAACAGGCTCAGAGAGGTGGACCAACTTGCTTAACATCACACAGCACAGTGCTGGGGTTCTAGCTCTGGTCTGACCCCACTGCCTTGGGGCTTACCCACTATACTCCTGCTGGACTACAAGCTTGTGAGGGCAGGGACTGGGGCTGTCATGGTCACAACTGTGTCCCCAGAACATGGTCTGGCACACATAATAAGAGCTTCTTGTATTGAAGGAAGTTAGTTGAGACTGTTTTTTTTTTTTAATCATAAATAGATTTATTATCTTCTCTCTCCTCTCTCTCTCTTCTCTCTCTCTCTCTCTCTCTCTCTCTCTCTCTCTCTCCCCTTTATATTAGATCCAATGGTTAATCTGGGCTCTTTCTCAGATGGTTTCATGATGATCTCAGCTCACATGCCCTCTCCTCGAGGAAGCCCTCTCTGATACCCCAGGTCGGACCAGTCACCTCTCTGGGTTCCACAACCGGCTGGGGTTCCCCTATCCCAGGTCTGACCACTCCAAGCTGTCACTGTCTGGCCTAGCCCTGACCACTCGGGGCTCCCCCACTGGCCTAGGAATCCCATTAGTGTCTTGGTCACTGCTGTGTCCCAAGCAAAGCCAACATAGCACCAGATAAATAGTAGGGGCTCAGGGCCTGATTGTTGTTTGATTAGAAGAGGATAGTGAGAAGGAAGAAAGGAAGGAAGGAAAGGAGGGGGAAAGGAAAAAGGGAAGCAGAGCCTTTAAGGTCAAGTGGGATGTCGGAATTAAGGGAGGAGGAAGCGAGGGTATTCCAGCAGTGGGAACAGCTTGAGCAACGTGCGTCGGCAGGACGGCAGCAGGGTATTCAAGGAACAGCATGTACTCAGGCTCGGTTACAGCAGAGGGGTCACGTGGAGAGAGGGAAGCCAAAGCCGGGAAGAGGCCTGAAGGCGGGAAGCTCTGAAAGCAGCACTGACTCCTGGTTGCTCTTGGGGAGGCCCTGGGAAGCCATGGAAGGCAGCTGAGCAGGGAAAGTGTCTGATCAGAGCTGGGCCACTGAGGATAACTGAAGCTAGGGAGGCCTGGGAGGGAGGCAAGGTAGGGACCGATCCACATACCAGTGGGTGAAAAGGATGGGTTTGAAACTCAGCCAGAACCGAGTTAGAATCCTTGCTTTGACTTCACTTGGCCAACCCAAGTGACCTCGCCTCTCTATGCCTCAGTTTCCTCATCTGTAAAATGGACACAATAATAATCCCAATCTCATAGTGCTGTTGTAAAGGATTCAAAGAGTTAACACTTTTAAAGCACTTAGAATAGTGCCCGGCGTACAGTAAGGGTTTGAACCTCTGCTCTGTGTCTTCCAAGGTGTGATCTTGGACAAGAGACTTGGCCTCTCTGTGCCTCAGTCTCCTCATCTGTAAGAGAGGATAATAATAATATCTACTTTGATCGGGCACAGTGGCTCATGCCTGTAATCCCATCACTTTGGGAGGCCGAGGCAGGAGAATCGCTTAAGGCCAGGAGTTGGAGGCAACATAGTGAGACCTCATCTCCACAAAAAGTTCAAAAAATAGCAGGGCGTGGTTGCACACATCTGTAGTCCCAGCTACTTGGGAGGCTGAAGCAGGAGGATCCCTTGAGCCCAGGAGTTGGAGGCTGCAGTGAGCTATGATCACACCACTGCACTCCAGCCTGGGTAACAGAGCAAGATCCTACCTCTAAAAGAAATAAATTTTTTTTTTTTTTTTTTTGAGACAGAGTCTCACTGTGTTGCCTGGGCTAGAGCGCCGTGGCGTCATCCTAGCTCACAGCAACCTCAAACTCCTGGGCTCAAGCGATCCTTCTGCCTCAGCCTCCCGAGCAGCTGGGACTACAGGCATGTGCCACCATGCCCAGCTAATTTTTTCTATATATTTTTAGTTGTCCGATTAATTTCTTTCTATTTTTAGTAGAGACGGGGTCTCGCTCTTGCTCAGGCTGGTCTCGAACTCCTGACCTCAAACAATCCGCCTGCCTCGGCCTCCCAGAGTGCTAGGATTACAGGCGTGAGCCACCGCGCCCGGCCTAAAAGAAATAAATTTTAAAAAATAGTATCTACCTCACAGGGCTGCTGTGAGGAGTAAATGAGTTAATAAGAGCAAAGAGCTTAACACAGGGCTGGACAGGAGTGTGTGCTAGCTGTTGTTGTTGTTGTTGTTATTATTATTCACCCACTTCCAGCTCAGCCGTTCTGAGATGCCAAGGAGGTGACAGGGCAGGCAGAGAGAAGCAATGGCAGAAGGCCCTGGAGGGGTCGGCTCCTTTGCACGGGCACAGGCACGTTGAGGCAGGTCTGTCTCTCACAGCTGTGGCCACATGTGTGAACACGTCCCTAAGGAAGGCATGCAGGGTGAGGGGACGGAACAGTCTCAGAACAGATTCCAGCCAGGGGCCCCGGGACAGCAGAAGGACGCCGCAGGCAAGCTCGCAAACCGAAGGACGGACTCCGCTCCCAGCCCCATGTGAGGTCTCTGGTTTCGCACCTGCCTCTGCTCTGATCTTCCCTCCCTGAACCTGCCCTGCCAGCCCTCCTGATTCACCAGGGAGAACCGCACCCAAGCTGGGGCTGAGGGTGGACAATGTAAACAAGAATCTGCAGGAGGCCCTTTGGGGACCTGGGGGGCAGAGGGGAGACCAGGAGGACCCCTGGCTAGGCCAAGGATCCTTCAGCGTATTGGGTTCACACAGCCCTTTGAGAATCTGATGAAAGCTGGGGGCTCACTTCACTCCCTAAAAAAATGTACAAATGGAGTAAAGGGTGGTGAAGGTTCATGACCCTTTAAGGCAGCCACAGGCCCCAGACTGAGAAATTTGGGGTAGAAAGTGCACCTTTCCTGTCTCCCTAATCCAGTGGTCCTCAGAGTCTGGGGTCATAGACTCTCCAGGGGATTCAAAAGAAGTCGTAGATCTTTGCTACGAGAATATGTGGGTACGCACACACAGACTCACTCAGTTGCACAATTTCAGGGGTTCCTGGGCCCCATGAAGTCAGTCAGTGACCCTCCATTGAGACCCCAGGACTGTAGGCAGAGGCAGAAGGGGAAAGGGGAGAATTAGGAGGGGGTTCCTGGAGTGGGTTAGTAAACTCGGGGGTCGGAGGGAGGGGGTCAGTGGATGGAAGAGGTGCCTGGAGATGACATTGCTGGTGGGTAACTCACAGGACACTGGCAGACAACTTCTGAAGCAGAGGCAGGGGGCTAAGGGCTAAGGGTTTGGGGGGTGTGGCTCAAGGGCAGGATGGGTCCCACTCACCCCAGACCTGTCCTCAGGATCGCTGGCACCTCCGCCCCCGGCCACATCATCCTCAGACTCGTCGAAAGAGGAGGCAGAGGAGAAGCCACCACTGCCTCCCTCGACCCTGGAGGGGGGTCCCACTGGCTGGGCTTCAGGCTCAGGAGTCTCAGGGGTGATGATGAGGCGGGGCACGGGGCACAGGGGGCTACACTTCAGGTGAGAGGACAGATGAGTCAACAACTCTTCAGGTTCTGGTTCCTCTAATTGGCCATCATCAGGCTCTCCCAAAAGGCAGTCTGTCCCAGGTGCTGTCTGGGGACCATCAGTGCCAGGCTGTATCCAGGAACCATCAGTATCTTGTTGTACTGGGAAACTATTTGTGCCAGGCTGTTTCCTGGCTGTTTCAGTATCCTGTCGTGTCTTGGAGCCATCAGTGTGTGCCTCAGTCCAGGGACCTTCAGTATCCTGTTTTGTCCTGGAGTCATCAGTGTACAATTCTTTCCAGGAGCCGTCAGCACTTGGCTCTGTTGAGGGACAGGCTCCCTCTGGGTGAGTCCGGAGGTTGGACCTGCTCTGGCGGGTCCAGAGGTTATCGACCCAGGGCTTGACCCATTCTGGCTGAGTTTGTGACCCATGTGTTTCTAGCTTTGTCCAGGGCCCATCAACTCCTGGCCCTGTCCAGAGGCTGGCCCTCTCTAGCTGAGACTGGAGGTCTGACCTGTGCGGATCAGTCCAAAAGCCATCTGCCCCAGTCTCCGTCCAGCGACTGGTCGTCTCCAACTGTGACCAGCTCCTTTCTGGATGTATCTGGAGGTTGGACCTGTCTGGCTCCGTCTTTTGACTGGGCCTCTCCGTCTCTGCTCCGAGGCCAGCTGCTTCAGGCTCAGTCTGTCCGTCTGTCCAGAATTCTCTCTGTGGACCATCTGTCCACGGCTCAGGCCCCAGGCCGGCCTTCTCGGACTCAGTGTGGAGGCTGGACCCCGCGGTCCGGGTCCAGGGCCCGCCCCACTCCGGCCGCCCCGCCGGGCCCCCTGCGCCGGGCCCAGGTCGCTGCTGTCCCGGCTGCCGCCTCCGCCCTCCTCGCGGCGCCTCCAACCCCGTGCGGGCTGCCGCGGGCAGCGCCCGGGCCTCCGCCTCACTCAGGCTCCCCCGGCACGGGCAGCGCCTCATGCCCGCTCCTTCGGTTCAGGCTTCGGCCGACCCGGCCCCTCCTACCCTTTAAATCCTGCGAGGGGTGTGGCTGGCCGGCCGGGACTCTCGGGTTCCGGCCAGCGGAGCTCAAGCCCGCCCCGCCAGGCAAGGGTTAACCGATACTCCCCCCCGCCATCCCAGGTATAGCCCGAAGCCCCGCCCCACAGGACGTGACGTAACGGGGCGGGACAGGCCCGGTCCCTCTCTGACTCCGCCCCTCGCCGTCGGAGTGGGTAAACTCCCAGTGCCGGAAGCTCGGGCGCGTTGAGTCTGCGGGCCAGTGGGGCCCCTGCCTACACCCCCTGTGACTAATCCAACCTTCCTTCACCCTCAAGTGGGACCAGTTCAGCCTCCCTAAAACTCCCGGTGACGAGTTCAGCCCGCGCCCATTCTTCACCCAGGGACAGGACAGACTTTGAAAGACTTGGAAATCCCACAGGTGTGGGTTCAAGAGCTGCGTCTGCCACATCCGAGCTGAGTTACCTTGAGAGAGTGACTTCCGCTCGATTGAATTTTCCGTAATAAATCTCTCTCACATATAGAGCACTTGTTCTGGACCAGGCCCTGACACCGTTTCAGTGCTTCACTGTCTCACGCTGAGCAAAAAGGGACGCCATGGCCCCGTTTTACACATGAGGACACTGAGGCTCAGAAGTCTGCCAGTCTCTACCTTTTGTTTGTAGCCAGAGGGCTGTTTGATATGACCTCATATGTGAAGCATGTGACACCAGGCCTGGCACTATTAGCCATAGCCCTGTAGGTTTAGTTATTGTCATAGGTGCTTTTTATATATTTTGCCCCTGAGGGTGAGCTGCCACCTAGCTCCTGAGTCAGACCTTCACGTCTGGAGGGGTGTAGGGGGTGGTTTCTATCTTGATACTGAGTCACCTGATGGAGGGACACTGGGCATAGGTCCAAGGCTCTAAAATGAGTCGTCTCTTCACACACCAATGAGAAATCAGAGGCAGGGTCCCACCTGTTACGTCACAGGTACAAGCAGAGGTCCATATGAGGGACGAGGGCTCTTCTGAGGTAACACAGTACAAGGATAGAGCCAGAAAGGCCTGATTCCCGACAAAGGGGCTTGGACAGGAGCAGCGGGGTTCTGTGGGGGAAGCATCTGCATCTCTCCCTCTCCCAGTGGTGGGAGAGGTGCCCCAACCAGCTGCTTCTATTCCAGACTGTGAGAAGAGGGGTGAGTCAGCCTGTTCCAACACATGCATACACACACAGATGGGCTGGGAGCTAGTTTTCTGGGTTGCCAAGTTTCCTGACTCAGCACTGGGAATCTTGGCTGGGTGTGTTCTGGGAAATGTCAGGCCTACAGGAAACTGAGGGCTCCCACTCCCGCCATCCCGCAGGTGGGCGGGGAGCGGAGAGAGCAGGGTGAGTGAGAGAACAGAGGCTCAGTGTGCAAGTGAGGGGGGTTTGTGTACACAGGAGAGTTGAAGGTGTGAGCAGGAGACAGTTGGTGAGCAAGGCAAGGGGTTTATACGAACAAGGAAGGAGGTTGGGTGCCGAGATGTGAGTGTTTGTGCAAAGTCGGGGAGCCCATGTGCAAGGGAAATGTTTGCTGAGAAGAATGTGTGTTCAAAGGAGAGCTGTTGAGCCTGCCAGGGGTAAAAATAAGAAGGAAGGTTGGCAAGATGTTGGTGCAGATGAGAGGTGTGAAGTTTGTAAGGGAGTGATGTTTGTAAGGACAGTGTGGAGAACAGAAAGGTCTGCCGCGTACCCTTAAGGCACTTAGAGGTGAGTGAAAGGGTATAGTGGGCACGCGTCAGCTCCCACAGAACCCAGCATTCCCGGACGCCCACCCTTGTGCCCAGATCCGGCACCTCGGCCACGCCCCTGGCTCCGCCCCCCGCACACAGCGGGGCGCGCTGCCTGCCAGTCAGCGAGCCGCTGCTCCATCATTGGCTAGCTGACCAGAGGGGGCGGGCATGCAGAGGCTCCCGGAAACACCCGAGGCCCCTGCGCGTTGCTGACTCGGAGCCTGAGAGCAGTGGGTGCTTAGCAACGAGGGGAGGTGCCCAGTAACGGGGTTGGGGGGACACCGGGAGGAATTGTGAGTGCCTAGCAAGAGGGGACGGGGGTGCCCAGCAACGGGGGTGGGGGTGTTTCAGAGAAGCGGAGCAGTAGCCCCGGAGGATCTGTGGGTGTCTAGTAACGAGGGAGGACCCTAGCAACGGCGGGGGGTGGGAGATGGGGGAAAGTGGGTTTGGGAGGCGCGCTGGAAGAGCTGTGGGTTCCTAGCAACGAGGGGGGAACCAAGAGACACTGCGGGAGTCTGTTAACAGAGGAGGAAGTCTTTAGTGGGTGGTAAGCTTAGAGAGTGGACACAGGGCAATGTGCGGGCCCGCAAAGAAGCAGAGGAAAGCAGGGAGGCCAGTCCTGCAACTCCTACCCGAATAATCCCTCCTCTTCTCCCCCAGGCAATGTGGCTGAAGGTGGGGGGCCTACTGCGGGGGACCTGTGGACAGCAGGGCCAGATTGTTGGTCTGCCTTGTGGGACCCTGGGGCCTGGGGCCCACTGGTGGGTAAGAGGCTGGGGAGGGGACCTCCAAGGGGAAAAGACTGAGGGAGACTGCAAGGGGTAAAAGGGAGGGATCCAAAAGGACCAGGCAGACCCCATGTCCTCCACTCCTTATCAGAGTCCATGTCTCTTGCAGGGGCCGTATGGGGGTTTGTGGGCCCAAAAGTTTCACGAGGATGGGCCTGGAAGAGGCCTGGGCGAGGAGGATATTCGCAGGGCACGGGAGGCCCGTCTCAGGAAGACACCCCGGCCCCAGGTATCATTGCCCTCACCTACGTAGCAACAGCCCATGAAGGCTGCTGGTCCCCCGAGCTTGGGGAAGGGAGGGGTGGCAGGTTGGTTGGAATCCCTGAGCACTATGCCCACCTTCCTGCCCTCAGACCTTCTCCCTGTTTCCCAGCTGAGTGATCGCTCTCGAGAACGCAAGGTGCCCGCCTCCCGCATCAGCCGCTTGGCCAACTTTGGGGGTAGGTGTGACTTTGGGGGATCTAGATGTCACTCAGATTAGAGGAGGCAACATTTACAGAATGAAGCAAGGGAGAGGATGAATCAGAGACAGACAGAGGAGGGAGAGACAGGGAAAGAGAGATGAAGACCAAGAGAACCTGTAATATGCACGGCCCCATACACGCATGCACTGGCTGCACTAAAGCAATGAGTGTTTATTTCTATTCTGTAGATGAGGAAATAGAAGCTAAGAAAGGTAAGGCAACTTGACTCTGGATTATGCACCCGGATGGTTCAAACTTTAGGTCACAACTTGCATGAAATGACTTAGTGGGTTGCAACCAGCATTAGAGAAGAAGAAGAGAATACAAAATATGAGTGTACCTGTACAGCAAGGGAAAGTCTTGTTTCATGAAACATATATACCTTGGTCTGTGCCGGTTACAATGGCAATGTCTTCTTTACTGTGGATCGTGGTTCAAGTTTTAAAGGTACAGATTCACAATCTAAAAAGGCAGTTGTGACCAGGCACAGTGGCTCACGCCGGCAATCGAAGCACTCTGGGAGGCCGAGGTGGGAGGATTGCTTGAGCTCAGGAGTTTGAGACCAGCCTGAGCAAGAGCAAGACCGTGTCTCTACAACAAACAGAAAAAATTATCTGGGCTTGGTGGCGCAGGCCTATAATCCCAGCTACACAGGAGGCTGAGGCAGGAGAATCATTTGAGCCCAGGAGTTTGAAGTTGCAGTGGGCTATGATGACACCACTGCACTCTAGCCAGGGCAACAGAGAGAGACTCTGTCTCAAAAAAATAAAAAATTAGAAGAAAATAAAAAGGCAGTCGAGTGCACTGTTTGGAGCTTTGGCACCAGGCTGCCTAGGGTTCAAAGGGTGACTCTGCTCTGTCCTCACTTTGCGACTGTGGGCAATTAGTTCTCTGAGCCTCCATTTCCTTTTGTATAAAATGGAAGTTTTTCTGTAAAACATATTTCACAAAGGTGAGGACACCTTATCTAAGGACAAAATAAGTTAATGCGTATAAGGCACTGGGAACAGTATCTAGCATGTAGAAAGCTCTTGCTGAGGATGGTCTTGAACTCCTAGACCCAAGCGATCCTCCCCTCTCCACTTCCTAGAGTGCTAAGATTACAGGCATGAGCTCCTGCGCCCGGCCCTCAGGGCTTTCTTAACCTTGGCCGCACACTACAATCATCTGGAATGCTAAAAACAAAGTACGAATTCCCAGGCCTCACCTCAGGCCACTTTAATCAGAAGCTGGGGCGTGGGGTCTGTGCATCGGATTTACAAAAGCTCCTCTGGTGACTAGTGTGCAGCCAGGGCTGAGAACTGCTGGGAAGGAGACAGATATGGAGAGGACAAAGAATGAGGTAGCCTCACCTTGAAGGAAACTTCAAGCAGGAAGAGAGTCAGAGACTGAGTTAGAGACAGAGATATACAGAGACAAGCATACCTAGAGAGACCCAGAGAGGAGAGAAGGTTGGGGGAGAACGCCCCAGGCAGGCAGCCCTCAGGCTTCTCTCTTGTTCTCCAGGACTGGCTGTGGGCTTGGGGCTGGGTGCGCTGGCGGAAGTAGCCAAGAAGTCCCTGCAAGGAGGACATCTGCAGCCAGGTGAGTGAGCCACACTGCCTGGGTTCAGATCCTGGCCTTGCTGTGTAACCTGGAGCAAGTGGCTTCGTGTGTCTGAGCCCCAGTTTCCCATCTGGAAGATGGAGGTGATGATAACATGTCCAGCTCTTAGAGTTTTTGCGACATGCTCAGAACAGGGCCAAACCACTATCAGGGTTGTGATTAATAGAAGCATATTATCTGAGAAAAAATTTAAGCCATTGGGAATTCCTAACGCTGAGCAGGAGAAGAAAGCTGAAAATCAGTGTGCTAGTGGGGGTCCGTGTACAACAGAGGTGGAATTAGATATGTAGCATTTGTGGGTAACAGTCTTCAACCAAGTCAATGTCTTGAAACAAAAGTGGGGGTGCATATTCTAGATTAAACAGAGACTAATGAGACATTAATTTACAAATGGATTCGTGTTTGGTAGGACTAAACCAAAAAATAATTTACAAATGGAGTATGTGAACCATGATTGGATGTTAGTTCGAAAAGAACAACTATGAAAGACTCTTTAAGGACAGTTGGAAAATCTGCATGTGGACAGAATAGTAGATGTTAGGGAATTAGTGTTAATTTTGCTACCTGTAACTGTGGTATTGTGATTGTGTTGGAACATCCTTATTCTTAGCAAAGCTTAAGTGCAACTACATGCAAGTGGGTCAGCAAAAAGTAATAATAGTAAGTGTGTGGGTACACACAGATAAAACAGATGAAGCAGAATGTTACCATGTTGAATCGAGGCGGAGGGTGTGCAGTGTTCATGATATTATGTATGCAACTTTTCTGTCTATTTGGATGTTTTTCAAAATAAAAAGTTGAGGGTGGGCAGAGGATTAGGCTTTGGGTAAGGCCAACCTGAGTCTATACGTTGCTCTACCATTTCCATGCTGTGTGACCCAGAGCCAGGTGCTGCACCTCTCTGAGTCTTTTGCTTCCTCACCCTGAAAATTAAAGCACTGACAGTTTTCACTTCTTGGGGTGATTGTGGGCATTCAGCCAGAGAAGCCACAAAGACATTTAGGATTTGGCCTGGAAGAGGGTGAGCACTCAATAAAGAGCTCAATAACTTTTTTTTTTTTTTTTGAGACAGAGTCTTGCTCTGTCACCCTAGGTAGAGTGCAGTGGCGTCTACATAGCTCACTGCAACCTCCAACTCCTGGGCTCAAGTGATCCTCCCACCTTAGCCTCCCAAGTAGCTGGTACTACAGGCGTGCGCCACCATGCCCAGCTAATATATTCTGTTTTTAGTAGAGAAAGGTCTCACTCTTGCTCAGGCTGGTCTCAAACCCCTGACCTCAAGCGATCCTCCCATCTCCGCCTCCCAGAATGCTAGGATTACAGGCGTGAGCCACCATGCCGGGACTCAATAACATTTTTATAAAATTAACAAAAGCTTATGAAATTCTTTACTAAAGAATAATGTAACCTGTATGCAAAACAATGCACACATACCTGTAAGTGTACAGCTTGGTGCGTTTTCACAAAGTTGACACATCTGCAATCAAATCAAGAAAGCCTAGAATAGCAGTTCTCAAACTGCTTGGTCTCAGGATCCCTGCACACCCTTAAAACTGAGGAATGGATAGATAAAATGTGTTATGTGCATGCAATGGAATATTATTCGGCCATAAATAGGAATGAATTCCTGACACATGCTGCAATGAGGAGGAATCTCAAAAACATCATGCTAAGCGAAAGCAGCCACACACAGGCCACATATTGAATGATTCCATTAATACGAAATGTACAGAACAAGAAGATCTGCAGAGACAGAAAGGAGATTAGTGGCTGTCAAGGGCTGGGGAGAAGGGGGAAATGAGAAGTGACTGCTAATGGGTATAGGGTGTTTGTTGGGTTTTTTCAGTGCTGAAACCAGGATGGGTTTCTTTTTTCTTTCTTTCTTTTTTGATCATCTTTTTCTCTCTTCCTTTCTTTTTTACTTTTAATTTTTTTTTCAGAGGTAGATACATTCTTGAAGGGTATAGGGCTTCTTTTTGGGGTGATGATAACGTCCTAAAATTGATTATGGCGATGTTTGTATAACTCTGTGAATATACCAGAAACCATTGAATTGGATACTTTATGGTTTTTTTTTTTTTTTTTTTTTTTTGAGACAGAGTCTCGCTTTGTTGCCCGGGCTAGAGTGAGTGCCGTGGCGTCAGCCTAGCTCACAGCAACCTCAAACTCCTGGGCTCAAGCGATCCTCCTGCCTCAGCCTCCCGAGTAGCTAGGACTACAGGCACATGCCACCATGCCTGGCTAATTTTTTGTATATATATATATTTTTAGTTGCCCTGCTAATTTCTTTCTATTTTTAGTAGAGACGGGGTCTCGCTCTTGCTCAGACGGGTCTTGAACTCCTGACCTTGAGTGATCCACCCGCCTCCGCCTCCCAGAGTGCTAGGATTACAGGCGTGAGCCACCGCGCCCGGCCTGAATTGGATACTTTAAATGGGTGAATTATATGGCATGCAAATTATTTTACTAGAAAGCTGTTAAAAATAGAATGAGGACCCTAAAGAGTTTGTTTATATGGGTCGTATTCATCAATGTTTAGTGTATTAGAGATTAAAACTGAGAGATTTTTAAAACACAAGAACACACAAAAACACATTGCATCAGCTGTCAAAATGATGATGTCCTCACATGTCCTGGAGCCTCTGGAAGACTCCACTGAATGTTCTTAAGAGCATGGGAGTGAAAAAGGGCAAATAACATTTTAATATGGTGAAAACGGTTTGATCTCATAGACCCCCTTAAAGGGTGTCCGAGACTCTCAGGGGTCCCATTTTGAGAATCGCTGCCCTGGGTCTCCAGAAGCTCCTCTCATGTCCCTACCTGGTCACTCCCCTCACCAAGGGTGACCACTGTCTTGGCTTCTGCCATCCTAGATTAGTTTCGCCTGTTCATGTAACGGGACTGTATATTCCCTTATGCGTCTGGCTTCTTTTACACAACGTTAAGTTTGTGAGCTGCGTCCTTGTTCTTTTATGTGGTGGCAGCTTGTTTATTCGTCACTCTGTGACTGTTCTCCAAGCTGTAGTCATTTGGGTTGTTTCCAGTTTGCGCCTGTTATGAATAGCGCTGCTGTGAACATCCTTGTACTATCTGTTGATGGACACATTGATGCATTTCTCTGGGGTATAAACCTAGGAGAGGAACTGCACTGGGCATAGGTATGTGCTTTACTAGAAACTTCCCAGCTGTTTTCCAAAGGGCTTATGCCAGGACACTCTCATCAGCGGAGTCTGAGTTCAGGTTGCTACCCAACTTTGCCAACTCTTGGTATTGTTGTTTTCGTTGTAGCCATTCTGGTTGGTGTGCAGGGATGATTTCTGTGATTGTCATACTCATGGTTATTCTCTCCTCCCCAGAGGGCAGCTCTCGGCTGGACTCCAGCCCCTTCCTCTCGGAGGCCAACGCCGAGCGAATTGTGCAGACCTTGTGTACAGTTCGGGGGGCCGCCCTCAAGGTTGGCCAAATGCTCAGCATCCAGGGTACAGCATGACCCTCAACGCCTGACCCCTGACCTCACTTTCATCTCACCCCCACCCATCAACAAGACCCAACTTCAGATACTCACACAGGGCTCCCTCCTTGTCTCCTCCCTCACTGTCCCCTCATCCTGCTGTCTCCCAAGACAACAGCTTCATCAGCCCCGAGCTGCAGCGCATCTTCGAGCGGGTCCGCCAGAGCGCCGACTTCATGCCCCGCTGGCAGATGCTGGTGAGTGCCCGGTGAGGGAGGGCCAGCTAGGGGCAGGCGAGCTCCATCTCCCCCGCCTGCCTGACCCTCCTGGCTCCATTGCTCTACTCCATGTCTGGCTCTGAGCCTCAGTTTCCCCTTCTGTAAAATGGGGATCACCAAAGTACACACCTCATAGCATTGCTGTGATGGTCAAATGAGAGGACGGTGAAGAGTCCTCGTCCAGTCCTGGGCACAGAGTCAGTACTCGGTCGAGGCAGCAAAGCGCAGTAATCAGGGGCCGGACTTCAATGATTCCAGCCCTATCTCTGCCACTTACTACCTGTGTGATCTCACACATGTGGCTTGACCTCTCTGTGCCTCAGTTACCTCGTCTGGGAAATGGCAACAGTGATATCTACGCCCACATCAGAGGGTTACGTAAATTAGTCTGCATGGAGCACTTGGAACAGCCCCTGACACACCATGAGTGACGTGCAGATTTTAGCTGTGATTATTACTGTTCTTTTAATTAAAGGAGAGTGTGCCTGTAAATAGGTTGGCACAGTGCCTGGCACTGAGTAAGTCCCCAAGACATGAGCTGTTCTTGTAATAACTGGGTAAGGGTGTGGAGTCCGGAATGCAGCCACCTGCCTGCCCTCCCCTCTCTGCTCTGCTCCCTTGCCATGCGACCCCAGGCGGGCCCACCTCTCTCTGAGCCACTTCAAGCAGGCTCTGGCCTAAGGAGGCCCCTGTGCAGTTTAGCTCCTCTTTATCACATTGACTTCGAGTTCATAGCAACATAGATTGTAATACGGGATTGTTCTCTGTCTCAGCCATAAATAATAGTAATCCCCACAACAGCCCGCACCGCCCAGCGGGGGTGCAGGCTTGGGAGACAAGTCGGGTTGAGCCTCCCATTCTATTCTACCAACACCTGGCTGGTCACTGTGGGCAAGGGACCTCTCTCTGAGCCTCAGTTTCCCTGTGTGTAAGGTGGGGTGGTAGCCAAGAGCTTAGGCCAGGGCCAGGCGCGTGGAGAGTGCTGGGGTAAAGTGTAAAGTGTAAAGTGCTCAGGACAGGGATGAGCTCAGCTGCCTGTAACAATCCTGATGACTGTTGTGACCTCTCCCCCCAGAGAGTTCTCGAAGAGGAGCTTGGCAGGGACTGGCAGGCCAAGGTGGCCTCCTTGGAGGAGGTGCCCTTTGCTGCTGCCTCGATCGGGCAGGTGCACCAGGGCATGCTGAGGGACGGGACGGAGGTGGCCGTGAAGATCCAGGTGAGAGGGGAGGCCGGGCGGGGTGGGGTGGGCACCCTGCTGGTCCGGAGGAGTGACTCTCACCCTCCATCTCTCCTCTCCTCGCAGTACCCGGGTGTCGCCCAGAGCATCCAGAGCGACGTCCAGAACCTGCTGGCGGTGCTGAAGATGAGTGTGGCCCTGCCCGAGGGTGAGGTGCCTCTTCCCCGAGACTGGGGGGGACTCTCAGGAGAGGAGGTGGGCGGGCTGGAGGGAGGGAGAGCGCGGCAGGGTGTGCGGGACTTGAGTAGAAGGGAGTGTTTATGTCGCTGTGTGCGCGACAGAAAGAAGGACACTGAGGCCAGGAGAGCCCAGAGAGCAGGAGTGTTTGTGGGGGGGGGACCTTACAGGTTGAAACAGGGCTACAGAGAGACGGGAGCTCCGGCCAGAATCTGGAAAGAGGCAGCAGAGCGTGTGCAGCACTGGGACAGGGACGGGACGGGGAGAAAGAGCCACAGAAGCAGAAGGGGCGTTAGCAGGACGGCTTGTTTGTGTCCGAGCAGGCGAGAAGGCGAGAAGGCGCCTGGAGGAGGGGGAGTGGGTTGTGTCTGTGTGAGAGGGAGGGAGGGACAGGCCTAGAAGTGAGACCCAGAGGCTGACAGCGACAGGAGAGCATCAGTAGGAAGGAGAGACGGAACAGGGGCACGTGTGACTGTGACACAGCCGCCTGGGACCTGGGGTGCGAGACCCCCGGAGAGAGACCTCAGAAGAGACCGCAGTTGTGTGAAGGACAGAGGGAAACTGCAGACAGACAGTGCCGGTAGCAGGCCTGGAGCAAGGGCTGTGAGGGAAGGAGAGAGCACTGGCGAGAGAAGACGCCGTGGGTGGGAGCCCAGGGACCCCTTCCTGTGTGACACGGCCGCCCCCGCAGGCCTGTTTGCCGAGCAGAGCCTGCAGGCCTTGCAGCAGGAGCTGGCCTGGGAATGTGACTACCGTCGTGAGGCAGCTTGTGCCCAGAACTTCAGGTGAGCCGAGCCCTTTGCAGGCCCCGGGGCCCCTTCCCCCCAGCTTCCCTCCTTCCTTCCCTGCCTGGCTGGGTGGGAAGTGGACGCCCCCCAGCCTGTGGTAGCTGGAGCCCGGGGGCGGGGCTGACAAACTCTTTTGCTCTTTCTTTCAATCATTTGTTCATCCGTCTATCCATTCGCTCATTGCTTCACTTACCCAGTGTCCTCTGTGAGCTTTGACAGGTCACTTCTCCCTGAGCGTCAGTTGTCTCCTCCATGAGAGGGGACTCGTACCCACTGTGGTCTGACACGGGCACGTAATCACACAATGTGACACCATTGCACTTGCTGGACTGGCAGAGGGAGCAGAGCAGTCTGACAGCAGCAGGAGCTGGGGAGAAGTGGGCTCTGGAGCTTCCTTTGAGCACTGTGGGGGGAGGAGAAGAAATTGATAGAAGCACTTCGGAGACTGGTTGGGCATCATGGAATAAGCCTTTATATCCATATACCCGACGGCCCCAATAACTGTCCTTGCTAAATACTCTAGGGACCCTTATGCCAGTATACACCACGAGACTTTTCTAGAATGCTCAGAGCAGCATTGTTTGCAAGAGCCCAAAACTGGAAACAACCCAAATCTATCAGATTTATCCAGCAGGTTGGATAAGTAAGTTATGGTGTGTTCATCAGCGGAATATTATGCAGCAGTGAAGATAAACTGTAGCTACGTAGAACAGTGTTTACATCTTGGAAGCATGATGTGCGACAATTAACGACACCTCAGTGGGACCCTCCCCAGTGTGGCTCACACATTTATTGAGGATCTACAATGTGCCAAGCTCTGTAGACAGAGAGTAAGAGGAAAGTCAGTAGAAGGCAGTGGTTAGGGACATGGACCCTGGACTCTGATGTGGGATCAACTCCCAGGACAGCCTTTAACAGACCGTGTAGCCTGAATCTGTACAGTGGCCTCAGGAGAGTGTCCTCACGGTGGGGTGAGGATACAAGGGAATTGTGCCAATTATTAATAAATGCTCAGCACAGCGCCTGGCCACGAGGAGCGCTTCAAACATCAGATATTTTATAAATAAGGACAAAAATACAAGCAGGACCTTGAGAGGGGGGTGAAGTGGGATGATGGGCCAGAGCACTCCTGTGTGGGATCTGCAGAGACCTCCTCCCCCACGGGATGTCCCAGTGCCCTTAGGATAGAAGCCCCATCCTTCCCCTGCTCCCCACAGGTCCTCGGCCAGAGGCTTGTTCACGTGCTGCGCCTCCCAAGTCTTACGTTGACATACTTATCTCAATCTGTGATTGGTCTGTTTGCTTGTTAGACTATAGTCTCCTGGTGTGGGCACAGGTCTGGGGACTGGTTCATTCACTGCTCTGTCCCCAGCATTGTCCAGCACAGACATAGAAGAAATCCTTCACCTTACTGTTGTTCAGTATAGTGACTCCAAGGAGTGACCCATGAGTCTCGCTATAAACTCCACAGATTTGTATATCAGTGGCTATTTTGAGGATGAATTAATTAATAAATTGGTGAAGAAAGTAATGTACAAACTAAATACACTGAGCTCCTCCTGTCCTGGGGCAACCAGAAGTCATGGAAGAGTTTCAGGTAAGGAAGTGGTAGCTGGGTCTCGAGCAGGACCCAGTTTAGGGGCAGGAACAGAGTAGGTACCTCGGGGATATTTGTTAAATGTCAGTCCAGCCAGGTATTGGCCATCACCCAGGGCAGACAGAGGCAAGAGGAGGGCAGGAAGGAGGGGAAGACATGGGCTGTTCATGAAGGACTTACTGGAAAAGGAGGAGGAGGCCTCAGGCTGGGTCACAGGGGCCTGAAGCACAAAGTCCCGTTCCCTGCCTTCCCTCCTGCCCCAGGCAGCTGCTGGCAGACGACCCGTTCTTCCGGGTGCCAGCTGTGGTTAAGGAGCTGTGCACGACAAGGGTGCTGGGCATGGAGCTGGCTGGAGGAATCCCCCTGGACCAGTGCCAGGGCCTGAGCCAGGACATCCGGAACCAGGTATGTGATCTCATGGCATGGTAGGGAGGTCATTGCCCCAGGGTGGGGCTGGCAGGGAAGGCCAGGCCCACGGTCCCTTTCCAGGCCAGTGAGCGCTCTACAGGGGCAGATCGTACTGAGATGTCTGTTACTCCTTGTTCCCTCCCCAGATTTGCTTCCAGCTCCTGAGGCTATGTCTGCGGGAGCTGTTTGAGTTCCGATTCATGCAGACGGACCCCAACTGGGCCAACTTTCTGTATGACGCCTCCAGCCACCAGGTTGGTACCATGTGATGTGTGTGTCAGGGTATGTTAGCTGCTGTGACAAATATTCCCTGATACTTCAGTAACTCAACACAGTAGCAGTTTCTTATCCGCACAACAGGCTGGGATGGCCCTTCTCCATGTGGTGATTCAGGGACCCAGGCTCCTTCCCTTTTGCGGTTGTGCTGTCCCCTGGGGCCTTGCAATGCTCTGCTTCTGCTGGAAGGGGAAAGAGAAGTTGAGAGGGTAACCCCCTGCCTAACTGCTTTGGCCAGAAACGACACATCATTTCCTTTACCATTCCAGCAACGAGAACTGGCACACCGCCTGTCTAGGTACAAGGGATGCTGGAAATGGAGTCCCTGGCTAGGCAGTGGTTTCCTACTGGCATGTGACAGTTTAGAAGAGAAAGTGCTTTTGGAAGGCAGTTAGCCATCACTGCCATACTTGTCATGCATTTAGACCACACCACACCCCCAGTCTCTGCCTCTTGACAGGGATGACAAGACATCCCTGACTCTTGCCTTCTCAGAGTTCCCCGTCCAGTAGGGGACCTCTTACCTTGCAACCGTGACTTAGAGTAGTTAGCAGGGAGGCACAGGCAGAGGGGTCAGGGTTGGGATGGGGGAAGCACAAGGAAAGTGGCTGACCCAGCCTGGGGCAGGGGGAACCAAGGAAGGCCTCTTGAAGGAACTACCATTAAAGCTGAGACCAGAAAGAAGAGAAAGAGACAGCATCCAGAAGGCAGGGTGGAGTGTTCCCAGCAGAGGGCTCAGGGTGTCCAAAGACCTGGAGGTGAAGGTTTGGATGTGCAGACTTCTGTTGTCTGTGGACACATCTTCACCTTTAGCAGAGGTTGCCACGTGGCTCTCCAAAGTGGTCTGTCCCCATTTTGTCCCCAGAGGGATCTTTCTAAAACACAAATCTGGTCAAGATATCCCTTCCATAGCTCCTAGCACCCTCAGAATCAAGTTTGAGTCCTTTGCTGAGCATCCTGTGTCCCCAGAGTGTCCAGCCTCAGTCCTTTGTCCCCCTTTTCCAGCATGCAGAGACCCTGTGTCCACTCCTAGGCTTACCCCCCATGGAGGTGTTTATCAAATACCAGGAGGTGATAGAAGCCCTGATATCAATTCATTTGAGTTCCAACAGCATTTTTTGTCTTCACGGAATAGAGTAGAAAATATCAGTGTGTCATAGATGGGAGGGATCCGTGTTATTTGGGACACTTGTTTGATGTTTATATTTATGTGTGCATATGCACCGGCACCCAGTACAAACTTTATTTCTTACTGTGGGTTATAGTCAGTTCCAACTGCACTGCCCTTGAGAAACCCTGACACATGTGTTGCTCGAGCATAAAAATCAGAAACAACCACAATGTCCATCAACCAGTAAGTGCATTGTGATATAATCATGCAATGAAGTCCTCATACAGCATGAAAAATGAATGAATGAGCTAGAGCTTCACATAGCAATGGGGATAAAAACTGCAAAATCATTTTGGGCGAAAAACACAAGGTGCTGGATAACCACAGGAAATACCATTTATATGAAGTTTTAAAATATGCAAACCATTACGATATATTGTTTATGGGTGCACACATATGCAGAAAATGTAGAAACACATGCATGGGAATTTCAGGATATAATAATAATAACAATTTCAGGAAAGTGGTGACTCTGGAAAGGACCTTGGGGACGTGGGGGAGGTGCATCAGGGCGGGATAGACAGGAGGCTCTACCTGGATTGATGGTATTTTATATTTTAAGCTGAGTGGTAGAATTGTGGGTATGAATACCCACATATTGTTTACTTTTCCACATATTAATATTTTAGTCTCTGAATTTTTTTCTGTGCCAAAAACTTATTATTATATAAACAAACAATTGGGACCAAAAGTAAATAAATAAATAAAAGCCAGATGCCTTCAGCCGTCCTGTGAGGGCAGGCTGGAAGTGGGGGACTGCAGGCCGGGAGCCCAGGGAGGCAGCCAGGCAGGGACTCTGGCTGCAGCGGCCAGGCGACAGGGTCAAGGGGAGGGAGAGACAGATCCTGGCTGCCCTGAGAGACCATGGGGGATGTTAATGGCTCCCAGCATTCCGTCCACCATGGCTCATTCCCAGGTGACCCTGCTGGACTTCGGCGCAAGCCGAGAATTTGGGACGGAGTTCACAGACCATTACATCGAGGTGAGTCCCCCCAACCCTGGGGCCTCTGAAGGGCTGAGATTCAAGCCAGATACTAAGGCAGATGGGTAAGGAGAAATACAGTATCTGGAATTAGATAATAAATAATAATAATAGCTAACAAAGACTAAGCACTGAATATTATGTCAGGCACTGTTTTAAGTGCTTTACATAGAGTCACTAATTTCAACCATTGGCAACTCTATGAGGTAGGAACCATTTTTAGCCCTATTTTACAGATGCGGTAACTGGGGCTTAAAGAGGCTGAGGTGTTTGCCTAAGATCACAGCAGACCTGGGACTGAAACTCATAGTCTGGGTCCAGAGCCCATGCTCCCAACCCCTGCCGAGCACCCTGCTAAGAGAAGGGCCCACAGTGGCTATCTTGTCACCTCCCCAGGCTCACTCTGTCCAGGGCCTGGGTGTCCAACCAGTGCTCACATACCTCCCTGCAGGCTGCTCCCCAGGGACAGCTCTGTCCGCAAGAAGTACTTTGTCACCTCCTTTGCCTCCATGCCTCCCACCCACCAGGTCACTTTGTCTCAGAGTCTGCAGAGAAACCCATCTCATTAATTTGTCGAGATTGGACATTTGACTTTGGTCTTCTAATCATTTAGCCATCAATTTACACATTCTCTGATACCTCTTCTGTGCCCAGCTCTATTCTGGGCAATACTGGGGACACAACAGTGACCCAGGTCCAGCCTTCTCAGTGGGAAGAGAGACAGTGAGGACCCAGAGTGGACAGGGCTGGGATGGAGGAAGCACAGGGGACTGTGAGAGCCCAGGGGAGGAGCCTGATCCAGCCTAGGGAGTCAGGGAGGGCTTCCTGGGGGAAGAGATGTCAGAGTTGAGACATGAGGGATGAGGAGGACCAATCAGGAAAAGGCTAGAAGGATATTCCAGATAGACAACATGTGCAAAGGCCGAGAAGCAACAAAGAGTATTCCTATTGAAGTAGTGCTTCTCAAACTACTGTCCTGGGAAAGTGCAGATTCAGATCCGGAGTTAGGCGTTAGATGCTGCATTTCTTATTTGCTCCCAGATGACGCTAGTGCTACCCGTTAGGGGGACCACACTTAGAGTGGTTGAGTAGTAAGGTCCTAGAGCACCAAAAGGAAGCTCACAGGTGACTAGGAGGACAGGTGAGGGGCAGAGCAGGAGCCAGTGATGAGGCTGGAATCAAATCACTCTGGGTCTTAGAGGCCAAGCTTTGTAGCTTGTACTTTTATCCAGGTGCCCTGGGGAAGCCTGGAAAGGATTTGAGCAGGGGAGGGACGCAGTCAGATTAGAAAACTCCCGCTGAATAACAAGTGGGCTCTAAGACTGGGAGCTGAGAGCCCAGGGAGGGCTGGAGAGAGGAAGAGGGGGCATTTGGGAGTCATGCCAGGCTGGAAGTCAGGGCGGGAGGTGTCCAGGATAAGGCGGCCCAGGGCTCTGAGACCGGAACAGGAAGGAGGAGCTGGTGACCACCTGGCTACACACACAGGCCTCTTGGGGCCCTCTGCAGGCCACTTGAGGCACAAAGCCAAGGCCCGTCTGGGCAGCTGGGACATCCTGCCTCCTACCCTTCCCACCCAGGCCTGCAGCCTTTGCCAGTGTAAAAAGTCCTGTCACACTGCCCCCTGAGGACCACAGGCCTGACAGATGGCCAGACAGGCTGGGGCAGGGGCGAGCAGAGACAGAACAGACTGCCAGATTAATCCTGTATCCCCCTCCTCACAAGAAAGGGCAAGGCAGTGCCTAAGCGTTGGACCTGGGTTCCACTCCGCACTCGGAGCCTGTTTCCTTTTCTGTGCAGTAGAGACCCTCACATCCACTTCTTTTTTTTTTTTTTTTTTTGAGACATAGTCTCACTGTGTTGCCC